>NC_077230.1:129092323-129415656 GCF_027887165.1 Monodelphis domestica | reverse complement strand
CTGGGGCAAAGGAGGGACACTTCACAATTCAATACAATAAACATTTATTAAGTTCCTACTGCAGATACCAATACAAGAAGGAAATTTGTCCCTGCCCCCAGAAACTTGCATTTTACTGAAATAAAGAGGTAAACAAAATGATGATACCCTGACATTTATACAGCCCTTTTCTGCAAAGCATTTTTGCATACATTTTCTCATGTGATCCTCACCAGATCCTTCTGAAGTATTTAGAATAGGTAAATTTGGTCCTAGTTTATATATGAAAAAAATGAGAAGTTATACATTTAAGCACCCACACCAAAAACGTATAGTGATGCCTTTAAGAAATGTTAGCTCTCCCAATTCCTAGCCCAGCATTTTAATTTTTTAGTCAGGACCTATGATGCAGGGAACTCCTCCATGAGGACATTACTTCCATCAATGACAATTAGCAACTGGTCAGAAACTTACAGTCTAAAGGAGATGCCTAGGGCATTCACCGAGACTTCAAATGACTTCCCTAGAGGCATATAGCCATAATGTGTCCAAGATAGAACTTGAACCCAGATCTCCCTGACTCCAGATAAACTCTGTCTACTATGTCTTGCTACCTTTTCCTTAAAAAAAAAATCTAATGATGCCTTCTGCTCTTCCAAGAATTAATTTTGGAAATTATATATATGTGTGTGTACATATATGTATATGTATGTATTTTCCCCAGTCATAATTTTAATTGGAATCATCACTGTGAGCCCTGGTCTAGTGCCATACAACACCACTGGAAACATGTTCGGACTGTCCCATTTCATACGACTCTACAGTAGTCCTGAAGTTCAAATGATCACATCCAAGGAATTCTCAACATCTGACATTTAACCTACAGTACAATAATCTGCCTGTACTTAGCATTAATATACAGCATGGAAAATGAAAGATTCTTACAGCATAAACATTAGGAACTTGTCAAATCTTCATAAATAAACACACAGTGATGAGAAGAATGACAATTCGACTTCATCTTCATACGAAGAGAAGAAACAGCAAATGAGTAGGGAGATCCCATGGCTGCCTGGCCAGCTCCAGGAGGCTTTAGCCTCTGCTGGGCCTAGTTCAAGGCCCATCCAATCTGGTGTGAACCAACACAGTCAGAAGAATCACTAAATCATTTGTACAGATAATACATATACACTCAAAATTCTTAGTGCAGTCATAAACCATTAAACCTTACAACTGTACTAAAACTTTTGGGACATTCTCTATATACAAAAATATATTTTCCAAAAAAATAGAAAAAAGAAAAGAAAGAAAAAACAATTAAACAACACTAGCCAACACAGTGATAGCATACGACCATGCCTCTAATCCAGTGTTCTTCCCAGAGTCAATCAGGTAGGGAGGCAAGGAAGGAAGAGGAAGAAGATGAAAAGAATCAGATAAATTCCTAATATTGCTTCTGAACTTGTCAAACTAAGCCCAAACCCAGCTTTATGTAAAGGTCTGGCTGCTGGACTTCAAATACTTGATGCTGCTTTTAGCTCAACTCACAGATTTGGGAAGGAGGCTCAAAAATCAGGAAGGAAGGGCATGACCACCTGCCTTCCAGGACAGACTCACCTAGAAAGATGATGGTCTGCTTCCTGGCTACTTTGCTTTCATCACTCTCTGTCTTCCTCAGCTGATGCTGCCCTTTCACTGCCAGGGTGCCCTTCTTCCCTTTCATTAGCACTCGCATCATATTTCGGCACATGAAGGCCACCAAGATCAGGACCACAAAGTAGATGATGAAGGCACTGAAGATGCTGGACTGGAAAACTGTCCAGCGGCTGGAGAGGCTGGTGCAAATGGACATGTTGGAAGTCTCGGGATGCTCAAGGTGTTGATTCCGAGAACGATTGCAAAGGATGCCACGGTGGTTGGGCACCTGCACCAGAGGGTACTCGATGCCCATAGCAAAAATCAGGGGTAATGCCACCACAGCGGAGGTGACCCAGACAAAGCAGATCAGTAGCTTTACCTGACAGGATCCCGAGACTGCCTTGTATCTGAAGGGGTGGCAGATGGCCACATAGCGCTCAAAACTGAGAGTCAGCACGTGCAGGAGGGTGGCATAACTGCATGCTTCAAAGAGAAAAGTGTGCACCTTGCAGGACCAGTTATTGCTAGTCGTGGTCAGAGGGTTCCAGATGATACTGTAGAACTCCATTGGCATGCCAATGAGGAAGACCAAGATGTCAGAGCAAGCCAAGCTCATCATATGGTCTGCAACTGCCTTCTGCAAGTAGCCTTTCCTCTGAAGCAATTGAGTTACGCGGATGGTGACCCCATTCCCGAGCATACCCATCACAAAGATGATAGAGTAGACAAGGATGAGAGTGATCTTGATCCAGGTGGCCACTTCAAACTCCGGGATGTGGCTGTGGTCAATCACGTGGGAACAGTCATAAGTTGAATCTTTCTTGGCAGCCATGAGCAGAGAAGTGGTAAGCCAAACCTTATTTCCTCCAAGAGCAGGCCCCCTAAATCTCTTTCCTCCTGACTCAGCAGAGCTCCTAGGGCAGGCACCCCAGTGCAATGTTCACCTTATCACTTAATCCACTTGGGGGTCGCCCTCAGCTGAAAATTTCTTGAAGAACTTCAGCCCAAAAGAACCATGGGAAGAAACACGGCAATCAAGGCTTTGAGAGTGCATGGATCATTGTGAAAGAGAGAACAGAAAAGGAACGTTTTCCGCCAGTCTGGTTAGCCAAGAGAAGTAATCAGCCCAGCAGTGGGTGAATGTCTCCGCCTCTCTTGCCTGGGGACTAACTGGGGACTAACTCCACCTCTGTTCAGCCCCATCCAGTTAGTTTTCTCTCTTTCCTAGAGCAGTGAAGGAGGGGGACAACTGTTGTTAATCATTAATGAGGAGCTTGATCAAATACAGTATAAGCTCAGTTTTGCGGACAGGGCTTGGCTCCTGGCAAAGGAACCACCTTCCCTGAAATCAGATTGTTGCTCTCCTTGCACTGGGTGAGGTGTCGCTGAAACCTCTCCTTTCCTTCCCTCCGGTCCCCAACCCCCAGGCTGGACACTGGAAGTCCAGGGGGATTCTGGTCACCCATTCTCTTTGACTTTGAATCCAAGGATCGATTTGGATGCTGCTAACCGCCCTC
The DNA here is from genome assembly GCF_027887165.1 of Monodelphis domestica. Lineage (NCBI taxonomy): Eukaryota > Metazoa > Chordata > Mammalia > Didelphimorphia > Didelphidae > Monodelphis > Monodelphis domestica. The sequence goes on along the minus strand of NC_077230.1, from coordinate 129,412,522 downwards.
CCTCTCCTTGTGGAAGTCCACACACAGCTAGGCACTCATATACACCCACGGGATAATTCCACCACACCCTCGTCCAATTCTCAAAGTTGGGTAAGAGCAGGAATCCCTTGGGCTGTATGCTCTGGCTTGGGTAGGAACACCTTCTCTAAAACAAACATTCAGCCTCTCCAGCGCCATGATGCCTCTCTCTCCAATCAGCCAGAGCAAGCGGGTTTAACAAACCCTTGGCAATCACGCCTTTGGGGCACTTGTTTTGTTTTTAATAAATACTTAGACTCAGTCCCTTGAGCTATCTGTCTCAGAGGGTCAGATCAGGGCCCAAACCAGGCTAATGGGATCCCCTTAAAGCCTTTTCTGTTCCCCAAAGCCCTAAGACCATTCAGAGCAGGGCTTTCTAGAGCTCACTCCTCCCATGAGGGTATACAGTGGAATGGCACTTTTCCCTTTTCAGTCTCACTCCACAGCACTCCGGGCTCTCATGGTAGCTGCAGGAAACTTTTAATTGGAGGCATGTATATGGATGAGCATCTTACAATCTACCCACAGACTGGTAGCCTGGAAATGAGCTCTCCTGAAGAGGGTTGTGACAATTCACACAGGGAGAATGAACCAACATTGTCTTCAGCTGGCCAGGAAGAGTCATATTATAAAGCAGACAGACACTTGTTCTGCATCAGTCGTTTTAAAGAGAACGTCTGTTTTTTGAAAGGTGAGGAATGGGTTGCTTGAGGATCCAAAGTTTCTCTTCAGGGACTGAAGAAAAACTTCAACAGGAATGAATGGGCATTTCCTTTTTTTCATGGAACCTTTGGGACTTTTTTTCTTAATCTTTACCTTCATCAATTCTGAGACAGAAGAGTTTGAGGTTAAGTGGCTTGCCCAGTGTCACACATCTAGAAAATGTCTGAGACCAGATTTGAACATACATCCTCCTGACTCTAGATCCGAGGCACCCAGTTGCCCTGGACCTTCATTACTTAAAGCTCTGCTCAAAATCCACCCCCTGCAGTAAAATCACCTTGATTTCCACCAATCCAGCAGATATATTGCAGATATAAACATATACTCAGAGATGCACATATAGGGTGTCCCAGAAGCCTCAGTGTAGTTTGAAGTTTTAATAGTCACACATGCACTCATAACTCCTTTTTTTTCTAAGACTCATCTCCCCCTCTTACCCAGGATGGACCTGGAAGAGTCAATCATAACAGAACCCACTAAGATTTTCAGGGAATTTTCACCTGCTCAGTTTCAAACCTAGCTTCCCCTCTTCCACCATATTAATGTTGAGCTTAGTGCAAACAGCTGATTGGCATACCCACTGCAGTTCAGAACTCTCAGACTCAAGAGACACACCAGCTTCAGCCTCCCAGAGAGCAGAGATTATAGCTGTGCCCCACCGTGCCTGCCCAATGACTTTTAAAGGCTAAAAGCGACTGCACCATTTTCTATTAATAAAGGAAGTCACTCACCAGAAGCTGCCTACACTGAAGAAAAGGATGGAGATTCACAGCTAGGTGGCTCAATGGATAGAATGGTGGGTCTGGGGTCAGAAAAACCTGATTTCAGATTCAGACTCCCATACTTCCTGGCTATATAACCTGAGGCAAGTCATTTTACCTTGTTTGCCTTAGTTTCCTCATTTGTAAAATGGAAATAATATTAGCATCCATTCATAGAGTTGTAAGAATTAAATAAGATGAGGACAGCTAGGTAGTTCAGTAGATAGAAAGCCAGGCCTGAAAACTGGAAGTTCTGGGTTCAAATATGACCCTAGACACTTCCTGGCTGAATGACCCTGGGCAAATCATTTACTTAGTCCCAATGGCCTAGCCCTTACTGCTCTTCTGCCTTGGAACCTACTCAGTATCAATTCTAAGACAGAAGTTAAGGGTTTAAAAAACAGAATCAAACAAGATGATATTTGTAAAACACTTAAGCATGATATTTCACACATAGTAAGTGCTACAGAAATGTTACCTATTATTATAATATACATACACATGCAGATAGATTTTGTATACATATACACAGATATATATAGTTAGATAATAAATATGTATAGATGAGTTTGGCTATAATTTGTTTTATGTGTACCATGTTTTATTCATATGTGTAAATACATATAAATATATATGTATATGTATTCTTAGTATTTTTCATGTGTTTGTCCTGTCTTGTCCATTAGATTATAAGCAACTGAGACTGGGAACCATTTTTATTCTTCCCTCTTATTCTGTGCCCAGTGCTTTAAATATTGTGGATTCTCAGTATTTTGTCTTTTGACTCACTGGATGATTAAAGAGAAAAAAAGAAAACAACATTCATTGATTGCTGACTTTATGGGATGTACTTAATTAGATGGTTGAATCATTGGTGTCACATTTATTCCGGTGGACCCAGGCTCTTATTGAAACAATTGTTCCCTCCACCTGGGCAGGTTTGTGACCAATCTATGCCTTCATGTACTATGCAATTCTTGTCTATATGTTTCTATAAATCTTCTATGGAAGATTCACCCAGCATTGTGAAGACCTTCCTCTGGTTCGTCTCATATTTAATGTATTTCACTATATCATGGTTGAGATATAATAATAATGACTGTCATTTTAGTCATGCTTCACAAACATTATATCTCCTTGGAGCCTTACAACAATCTTTGAGGTAAGTAGTAGGTTGTATTATTCCTATTTCTATTATTGCATTGAATTATTCCCAAAGCAAGTGAGAAAAGGTATGCTTCAATATGTACTCAGTCCATTATTTCTCCATCTAGAGGTAGCACTTTTCCTGATGAGTCTTTTGGAATAGTCACGGATCATTAGACTGATCAGAGTCCCTGCCTCTTTAACAGTTGATGTCACAGCAGTATTGCTATTACTGTGTACAATGTCCTCCTAGTCCCACTCACTTCACTTTGAATCAGTTCATTTAAGTCTTCCTAGAGTTTTCTAAAACCATCCTCTTTTGTTAGTTCCAACTATACAACTTGTTCAGCCATTCTCCAATTGATGAACATTCCTTCAATTTCCAATTCTTTCTCATCACAAAAAAAGAGCTGCTAAAAATATTGTTTGTGAATATCGGTCCTTTTCCTTCCTTTCAGACCTCTTTAGGCTATAGACCTAGTGGTGGTGGTGGTGGTGGTAGAAATAGTAGTATTAATAATGACTATTAAATAGTGGATTCAAAGGGTCTGCGCAGTTTTATAGCCCTTTGGACATTATCTCCCCCCAGTTATTAATGGCTTTTACTGCCTCATGACTTAATTTGCTTTTTCCTCTCACAAATCTGCCATGAACTATTCTGGAAATTTAGATAATTGTCATGCCCTGTCTCCCATTAGAATGTAAGCTTTATTAGGGCAGAGTTGTCTTAATCTAAACCATAGATTTCTTCCAGCACCTATCAGAGCACTCTATAATAGAGATCTTAATAAATGTTCATTAAATTGAATTTAGTAGGGAGGGCCTCAAAGGATGTATTGTTACAAGTTTTCTTGAGATTATGTGCACTCCCTTTCTCTCCTACCCATGCTGCTCATCTTCCAGGCCACATTGGTTAATAAATCCAATTTGTTCTGCTCAGACAGGATTTCTATTATTGTCCAATTCCTTTCACCTAATTTTATTTTCCTGAAGTGTGAACAAAGACTACAAGTGCATGACAGAGTAGAAAGAATCATGCCAATTAAAACTCACTGCTTTACAGTAAAAAGTTCAGAAGTTTGGAAACTTCCCCTGCTTTTTTGAGTTCTCCAAGACCCTTCATGAACTGGTGAACTCTCCCTTGGCTGCTGATAAACAGATTCAGGTGGTTTCAGACAAGCAGCTGACATTGTTGGTGGTGCCGTCATTATAATTGAAGGACATCTTTTATAAGAAAAAAAAATGAAGATGCAGGAAAACTATATTGTGGGACCTCTTTCACTTCAACCCTCTTTGAGACCATTCAGAGGTAGAAACCACTCATTTACATTCTCTACAAATGGCAGCAACATTTCAACAAGGAAATATTAGAATGCCTAAGAGAAAGCTGAGGTCTAGACAGGCAAAAATAAGTTGATGAAAGTTATTCTGGAAAAAAAGTTAAATTTGATTCACCTCTGATGCTAACTGTGAGACACGAGACAAGTCACTAAATTAGAGTCTCCCCTGCCCCAAACACAATTTCAAGAATTGTCAGCTCATCTAGAAATAAGAAGTATCAAGCTTATTGGTCAAAGGAAGAGACTTTCTACAGTATTCACTTCTGAGGAAGCTAATTCAGATGTACAAAATAGCTTGAATTTCTCTTCAGTCAAGCAGGGACATTGAGTTTAAATGTCCTTCAGAAAATGGTACTGTTGTGGATTACCAGAATTAAAGGACCCTGCTGAAAGAAAAGGCCATATGAGAAGGGACATGTGACAAACAACATGAGGCAATGGAAATTTCGTCAACTCCAAATCATTGAAGGAGCCACCCATCATGAATTATTTGTTCAAGTCACACAATGATCTTCCACACAACCCTTTAAATGGATTCTCTTTGAAACATCTATAACTTCTTTCCATATAAATATTTTAAATAAATGATACATTCTGTTATACCTGTACAAATAAGTCTCTTGTTTTGTGTTGTAAGGTGTGTTTTCACCATTGAGGTTTAATTGAATAAATTGAACAAATGAAAAATAAATCCCATAAACCTCATTTTTTTCATTTGCCAAATGGGGATAATAGCACTCACACTACCAACTTCTTAAGGTTAGGTGGATGAAGATCTTTTGTAAAATTTCAAGAATTATAGAAAGATGAGTTGTCATTATCATTATCTTTATTAATTGCAGATGGCAAAATAAGAAACCAAACCTCCTGACATCCTGATCAATTTTCTTTTCACTTATTTGGAAATTATAATCCATTTATGTCAGTAAAAAAATCAACTTTTACTGGGTATCCTTTCTTTTTTTTTTTAAACCCTTACCTTCCGTCTTGGAGTCAATACTGTGTATTGGCTCCAAGGCAGAAGAGTGGTAAGGGCTAGGCAATGGGGGTCAAGTGACTTGCCCAGGGTCACACAGCTGGGAAGTGTCTGAGGACAGATTTGAACCTAGGACCTCCTGTCTCTAGGCCTGGCTCTCAATCCACTGAGCTACCTAGCTGCCCCCTGGGTATCCTTTCTAAGTAAAGCATTCTGTTTTCCCAGAATACAAAGGGCATAACAATGGGTAGAGGAACAAAATTAAGTTGCCCACAAAGCAATTTTTATCTATGGATGTTATATTTTATTAATATTCAAATACAAACACATATTGTGGTATTTGGTGCTCAATAAATTGATGAAATTCCTCATGAGCCAGGGGAAAACTGTACTGGCTCTTGAGTCAGAGGACCTAAGTTCAAATCTAAGCTCTGCTGGCTACTATAGTGTGACCTTGGGCAAGTCACTTAACCTCTGAAGATGTCATTTTCTGCATCTATATAAGGACTAATGGACTAGATCTCTTCTAAAGTCTCATCTTTGAAACTATCCCATGTTACTACAAAACTGAATTTTGGGGAACCTATTGAGTCTATCTTAGGGACTTCCAGAAAATTAGAGGGATATTGATGGCTGTAGCAATTTGAATAATATAATTGACCAGAAAAATTAGAGAATTTTGTGAACCAGGTTCAAAATAGGGGGCTTGTCAAGAAGTTCATGCTCCCAGTCAGAACTTCCTTAGGAATATCAGAGAAGTCTAGCACATGCCCAGCTCTTCACAACAAAAAGACAAAGGATCTCAAATCCCAGATCAGGCTAACATAACATAAAAGAACTATAGTTGGTTTTTTATTTTTCATTTTTCACAACCTAACAAATGGCTCATACATAATCCCTATATAGTCAAGACATTTTCCCTTTCTTCTTTTGTCAGGCCTCTGCTTCTTAAGGATGGATAACATTTTCAACATTTATCCCGCTATCCTGGGACTCTCCCCCACCACACCTGTAAAACAAGGAAAGTCAGTTTTGTTATAGAGTCAAAAAACACCCCAAATAATGAGTCCCATGTCCTAAGTTCATATACAAACCTCCAAATCTACAATACAATTTTGGGTGAGCCTCCACAACAGAAGAAATCACTCAAAGTTACTAGAAAGGTCATTTTCTTTCTTGGTTCTATACATTTCACATAACTCCTCAATTTTGTCCAGAAATTTCTCCCAGTGGTCTGGTTCTGTGAATAGCAAGATGACTAACTAGACATTTTCTCTAATTTTCACAACCTCTCAAACCTCTCCAAAACAGAAATTATGTTCCAAAGATAAAGAGGTTGAGCTTTCTTTGTTCTAGGACACACAGATTTTTTTTTTACCTTAGTTGTTTTGTTTTGTTTTTTTTAATCCCAGGAACTGACATTCACTGACCCTGAACTTACTTATCCCTACTCCCTCACCTCCCATAATACTGGCTTCAGACTAGCAGACCCAAGCATTAAACACAGACTTGCATCAAAACTCACCCCTGCATCCCAAACTCCTTGCCCTTTTGCCAATAGCAGGCTGCAGAAGTTCACTCAGACCTTGATCAGAAAGCTTAGCCAGAGTCTTCCAGAAATAAAAGCCTACCAGGGGCTGCAACCTAGAAACACTGGGGCTGCAAAGATATGAATGGCTGGTGCCAGGGCTGAGAACTAAAGAAAAGAGAAAATGGGAGAGTCACCAGGACAAGGAGCCATGAATATGGAGACGTGTGCAGCACTTGAAGTCTGAGAGGAAGGGCACAGAATCCAGCTAGGACTGATTCTGACCATCCAACAGTCAATTGGGGTAGAGATTCAGCTGGTGAATCATGAATTGTCTAGTGTGGGAGGAGACTGACATTTTGAGATACAGACTCCACAGAAACCACAGAAGAGAGGGAGTTAGGGAGTGATTAAAAAATAAAAGGGGGGGGGAAGACTAAAAGTACTAAAGGTTTTAGGAAAAAAGTCATCTCGGAAACCTTGAACATAAACAGAAAAACCAATAGGAAAAACAGTAACAGCAGGAAATATGGCCTCCAGATCTAGTAAACGAGATCAGGCATTTAAGAATAAATGTTACAAAATTAAGAAAAATGTTCCAACACTTGATGGGACAGAGGGCTATGTAGAATTTGAGGAGCACATGGAACTACAACATATTCTTCCAAAGTGATTTAATAAAGAAATTAGAATTAACAGAGAATTTTATGTCGTATCTACCAAAAATAATGAGCAGAATAGAGAAACTTGAACCTGCAATATCAAACCACACTAAAGAAACAACAGAGAGAACAATAGATTGAGAATGTTAATATAGAGACATTAAAGACAATGTGGAAGAAGAACAGCAAAAAACCAAGAACATGAAAAGAAAATATTATAGATGACATAAGGATTTCAGGTATCCCAAAAGAAAAAACCTTAACACATAATGAAGGAAATCATAGAAGACAACTACACAAAACTTCTGAGCATACAAAATAAGATTCCAGTTGAAATAATTTACATGTTAGCTTCCAAAAAAAATTAAAAATCAGGGCTGCAAACTCCAATACCTAGAGTGGTTAAATTTAACAATTCAATTCAGAAACAAGAGGTTTTGCAAGCCCTCAAGATGAAGATCTTCAAATACAAAAGAAATTATTTTGGAATAATATAAGACTATTCAGCACCCACTAGAAAAAAAAAAGAAAGAGGGAATGTAATAATATGTTCTAAGGAGCATTAGGAGCTCAAAATGCAGCCCAGGGTCATATACCTTGCAAATCTGAGCTTTACCATACATGACAAAAGAAAAACATTCAATAATAAAGAAGATTTTAAAATGTTTTAGAAAGAAAACCAGAACCAAAGAGATTACTTGTTTCTCAAATACCCAAACTAAAGAATTGCAGGAGGAATGAATAAATGCAGACAGCAATGGCAAAAGGGTAACGATAGAATGATCAATAATAGACTTCTTTCTCAAAATACACAAGGAGGGTTGGAGCCAAGATGGAGGCATAGTAGCAGCAAAAGCTGAAACTTCTGTGACTATCCTTCCAAACCAAACTTTAGAAGGTATCTCAAAATGACAAGAATCAAAGCAGGAGGAAGGGAGAAGGCTCTCCCACAGAGCCTTGAGAATTAGGCAGAGAGAATTGATTTTCATGAAATAACGAGAAACTGGAATCAAAACTACACACAGAGGAGTGCTGGTCAACTACCCCACCACCTACCACAACAGATTCTGAACCTTGGAATAGGCTATCTTGAGGATCCCAGGACCCAGCCCACACCAATAAAAGAGCACATCAGACCTACCCATTTAAGTCCCAGGCCCTGGCACCAGCCCACAGTGAGGTCCAGAAGTCCAGAAGACCACTGGGCTCTTTCAAGCCTCTGAGGCTTAGCCCAGGGCAAAATAGTTCATAATGTCTAACTCTGAAAGTCAGCAGAGGAGGCAGAATCAGAAAGCAACTCTCAGAATTCCCAGTCCACAGGCAAAAAAAAAAAGGTTGGGAAAATATGCAAACATAAAGAAAAAGAAACACTTAGCCCTTGAAAATTTCTATAGGGAAAAATAGCAAAGAACAGAACCAACAGGGGATGGTGATATCCAAGCAATCACATGCAAAACATCCCAAAAAAGTGGGAATTGTTCTCAAGCTGTGGAAGAACTCAAAAAGGAATTAAAAAATCAAATAAGGGATGATCAAATGTAACTGACTTTGCAGATAAATGCAAGAAAAAGGAACAAATAAAATCCTAAATGAAAAGAGATAATGAATAAGAAGACAGGTCTAGTAGAAGGGAAGAAATTTGAGATTTTGGAAGGAAAATGAACTTGGAAGACCTGAAGAATTCTACAGCAGTGGGGGAATGGGCAAAAAGGAACCCAGAACTTTGGAGAGAGAGGGAGGAGTGAGTTGATCCAAGAGTTAAAAAGAAAAAACTGACTTCTGTTTGGAAACACACACCAGAGAAGTTGACTCCTGCTAATCTCCAATCCAGTAACTTCTTCCCCTGTGAGTCCTGACCCTAGCTCCTCATAAGAAGACAAGCCATTTGGACAGGACTTTGAAACATAACCTGTCCACTAAGAAAGATTTCCATCAACTTCCTTGAATTTGAACTTGGGGACATTCTCTGTGCAGCCAAGAACAAGAGTCTCTTTACTCTGGCCCCAATGGGCTCAGGTGAACCAAAATCCAATCTGCCTGACTTTGGGGGCAAGAGTAATAGTTAGATAGAGACCCCCTCTCCCTCCTTCCTTCTTGTACCTCAATTCCTTACCCTCCTTCTGCCCTGTTTCTTTTCTGTTTCCCTCAAATAAACTCAGTTAATAAGACCCAGGAACTGACTCAACTGTTACTAGAGGGAAATTTAGGATTAAGGGGGAAGAGAAGTGACATTTCTCTCCTCAGGAAGGAGGCTTATCACCATAAACCTCTTCAACAAGATCCTTCAGAGAACCCAGCATTTAAGAGTTGAAGGCAGCCATGGGGGGTGGGGGTGGTATCAGAGAGGACTGAGGGGGGAAAAGACAAACCCATTTTCCTTTCTCTCTCTTGGCTTATCAACATCACCTCCTCACTCTGTCCCTGCCTTAGAGAGGGAAGACGCCATTCCCTTTTTCACCTTTCTTCCCTTATCATAAATGTCTCCCCTTTTTACCCCTCTATTACAAAATCCACCATTAAACAAAAAAAGATTAAAGGAACTAAAGGAACAAAATCTTGTGTTTACAGCTGGGGGGGTGGGGTGGGACTTGAAAAAATTTTAGAGACAGATGAAGGAAAATATAATCCTAAACAAAAACTTTATATATGAAGAGATTAAATAATCCAATAAAATGAAAAAGAGTACCAGATTGTATTTTAAAAAACAAAATTTTGGGTGCGGAGTCAAGATGACAGTTTAGCAAGCGGCAAAAGTTCAGACCTCGTGGAAGACCCTTCCTTACCAATACAGACTGAATGCTCTTAGGGCACCGAAATTCAATCTGAACAACAGGACAGAAGCAGGGAACCCTCCTTCTGGACTCAAATCAAAAGGTATGCCCCCCAAAAGCTGGAATCCGAGAATACTCAGAGCTAAGGGGAAGGCAGAGTGTAGGTCCCAGGACCCCTCCCCCACAACCCAGAGGGCTGAGCCCCCAGCAGCAGCGGGAACCTCTGAGCAGGCAAAGGTGCTGGTTTGCAGGGTCTACCTTGTGAGCAGCACGGGCTTGGAGCATCCAGCTTGGACAGCAGGGAGGAAGCCAGGGAGAAACGGGCCGTGGCTGGGTCCTTCCATCAGGCTCCAGTCTCACCGTTGCCTTGGGGCACATCCAGACCAATCCAGTTAAATATAATCCCATCAGAACTCCTCAGAGTTTAGGGAGGCGGGCAAAGGCACTTGCGGATAGTGGAGAAGCAGCTGGAGAGAACTGGAAAGAGCCTGTGCGGCCCAGCCTTCCAGGAGTCTTCAGAGCCTCAGAGGTTCATACCACATACAACCCAACCCAATTGAACTCAATCCAATCAAAAGCCTCCAGAGGACAGGGAAGCTAACATTTCTCCCCTAGAGACTGTACCAAGAGATCTGACAAAGCTCCAAGAGGGGAGACTGACAGCCCCAAAACCAAAACAAAATGAGAGGAACAAGAGCACAGCCAAATACAGGGAGCAAAGAAGGGGTAAACTCGAGCAAACAACAGAAAAAGAAGAAAGAAATTACAATAGACAACTTCTTCACAGGTAATGAGCAAAGAGTGAATGAAACAGAGGGGGAGGACCCAGAAAAGGAAAAATCAGAAATCCCAGCAAATTGGATACAGGCTTTGGAAGAACTCAAAATGCAATTCAAAACGCAATTTAGAGAGGCTGAAGACAATTGGGAAAAGAAGTTAAAAACTAAGATAAGTCATCTGGAAACAGAAAATAGTGTCTTGAAAGCCAAAATCAACCAGCTGGAAAATGAGGCAAAGGAGATGAAAGATGAAGACAAAGCAGCTGAAAGATGAGGTGAAGAAAATGAAAGATGACCTCCAAAGAAAATCTGACCAAAAGGAAAAGGATGACCAAAAAACTAAGGATGAAATCCAGTCTTTAAGAACCAGAATACAACAACTAGAATCGAGCGACCTCACAAGGCAGCAGGACACTATAAAACAAAACCAAAAGAATGAAAAAATTGAGGAAAATATGAAGCATCTCATTCACAAAACAGAGGATTTAGAAAATCATTCAAGGAGAGACAATTTAAGAATTATTGGCCTACCAGAAGACCATGACAAAAGAAAAAGCCTGGACATTATATTACAGAAAATTATTAAAGAAAACTGCCCCAAAATCCTTGAACAAGAGGGAAAAGTGGAGATTGATAGAATCCACAGATCACCTCCTGTACTTAATCCCCAACTGACAACACCCAGGAATGTTATAGCCAAATTCAAGAACTATCAGACCAAAGAAAAGATATTACAAGCTGCCAAGAAGTCATTCAGATACCAAGGAACCACAGTGAGGATAACTCAGGATCTGGCTGCATCCACACTGAAAAAAAGAATACAATATTCCAGAAAGCAAGGGAACTAGGTCTACAACCAAGAATCAACTACCCAGCAAAACTGACTATATTCTTACAGGGGAAAGTATGGTCATTCAACAAAATAGAAGAATTTCAAGAATTCGTAAAGAAAAGACCAGACCTGAATAGAAAATTTGATGTCCAAGCACAGAACTCAAGAGAATCATCAAAAGGTAATTAAAAAAGAGGGGAAAAAAGAAAAACAAAAAAATTTTAAGAGACTCAATAAGTTAAAATGATATGTATCCCTATAAGAAAAGAGGTCATTGGTAACTCTTAAAAATTGTTGTTATTACCTGGGCAGCAAAAAGAAGTATATTTAGAGGGAACAGCAACAAACTGTATAGGATGAAAGGATAAGACATAAATAGGTATATAGATATATGCATGCAAAAATACATATGCATGAGTATGCATATATATATACATATATATATATATAACTAGAGCTTAAAATAGGTTAATATTAAAAGAAATGGGAAAAGAAACAAATGGGGGTAAATTTATAAGTCATAAAGAAGCTCATGGTGGGAGGGGGAAGAACATCAATACACTGGAAGGATAAAGAGGTCAGAGACAGGAAATACTCAACTTTTACATGCTTTGAAAGTGACTCAAACAGGGAAAAACAATCCAATACATTGGGCGCAGAGAATAGATTTGCACCCTATAGGGGAGTAGAAGGGTAACAAATGGTCTGGTGGGGAGGGAAGCAGTACAAGAGAGGGAGAGAGTGGGGGGTTAATTTTAGAAAGACTACAGGGAAAATAAGGGGGGGATAAATAGGGAGGGAGGTAGAAAGGGAAGTAAAATAAGGGTGGGAACAAGGGGGACTGTTCAAAAGCAAACATTGGTGTAGAAGAAAATAGTGAAAGAAGAAAAGGCAGGTAAAGAAGCAGAAATCAAAATGCTGGGAAATACGCAGCTAGTAATCATAACTCTGAATGTGAATGGAATGAACTCACCCATAAAACGCAAGTGAATAGCAGAGTGAATTAGAGTCCAAAACCCTACCATATGCTGTCTACAAGAAACACACATGAGGAAGGTAGATACACATAGGGTGAAAGCAAGAGGGTGGAGCCAAATCTATTGGGCATCAACTGACAAAAAGAAGGCAGGAGTCACAACCATGATATTCGACAAAGCCAAATAAAAATAAATCTAGTTAAAAGAAATAGGGAAGGTAATTACATCCTGATAAAAGGCAGTATAGACAGTGAGGAAATATCAGTATTCAACATGTATGCACCAAATGGCATAGCATCCAAATATCTAAAGGAGAAACTAGAGGAACTCAAGGACGAAATAGATAGAAAAACTCTACTAGTGGGAGACCTGAACCTTCCTCTATCTGAACTAGATAAATCAAACCAAAAAATAAATAAGAAAGAGGTAAGAGAAGTGAATGAAATCTTGGAAAAATTAGAGTTAGTAGACATGTGAAGAAAAATAAATAGGGACAAAAAAGAATATACCTTTTTTCTGCAGCACATAGTACATTCACAAAAATTGACCATGTATTAGGGCATAAAAACATTGCAAACAAATGCAAAAGAGCAGAAATAATAAATGCAACTTTCTCAGACCACAATGCAATGAAAATAATAATTAGTAAGGAAACATGGAGAGGTAAATCGAAGATTAATTGGAAATTAAACAATATGATTCTCCAAAACCAGTTAGTTAAAGAACAAATCATAGAAACAATTAATAACTTCATTGAAGAAAATGACAATGGTGAGACATCCTTTCAAAACCTATGGGATGCAGCCAAAGCAATACTCAGAGGGAAACTTAGAGATCCTAAAACTCAAAGGAGAAATTAATAAAATTGAAAGTCAAAGAACTATTGAATAAATAAATAAGACTAGAAGCTGGTACTTTGAAAAAACAAATAAAATAGACAAAGTACTAGTCAGTCTAATTCAAAAAGGAAAGAAATAAACCAAATTGACAGTATCCAAGATGAAAAAGGAGACCTCACCTCTAATGAAGAGGAAATTAAGGCAATCAGTAAAAACTACTATGCCCAATTATATGGCAACAAATATGGCAACCTAGGTGATATGGATGAATACTTACAAAAATATAAATTGTCTAGACTAAAAGAGGAAGAAATAAATTACCTTAACAACCCCATTTCAGAAAAAGAAATTGAACAAGCCATCAAAGAACTCCCTAAGAAAAAATTCCCCGGGTCCAGATGGATTCACAAATGAATTCCATCCAACATTCAAAGAACAACTAATCCCAATATTAAACAAACTATTTGACAGAATAGGCCAAGAAGGAGTTCTACCAAATTCATTCTATGACACAAACATGGTACTGATCCCAAAGCCAGGCAGGTCAAAAACAGAGAAAGAAAACTATAGACCACTCTCCCTAATGAATATAGATGCAAAAATCTTAAATAGGATACTAGCAAAAAGACTCCAGCAAGTCATCACAAGGGTCATCCACTATGACCAGGCAGGATTCATACCAGGAATGCAAGGATGGTTCAATATTAGGAAAACCATCCACATAATTGACCATTTTAACAAGCAAACTGACAAAAATCACATGATTATCTCAATAGATGCAGAAAAAGCCTTTGATAAAATACAACACCCATTCCTATTGAAAACACTAGAAAGTATAGGAATAGAAGGGCCTTTCCTAAAAATAATAAACAGTATATATCTAAAACATCAACTAATATCATCTGCAATGGGAATAAACTAGAAGCCTTCCCAATAAGATCAGGAGTCAAACAAGGATGCCCATTATCACCTCTATTATTTAACATTGTACTAGAAACACTAGCAGTAGCAATTAGAGAAGAAAAAGAAATTGAAGGTATTAAAATTGGCAATGAGGAGACCAAGCTATCACTCTTTGCAGATGATATGATGGTTTACTTAAGGAATCCTAGAGAATCAACCAAAAAGTTACTCAAAATAATCAACAACTTTAGCAAAGTTGCAGGATACAAAATAAACCCGCATAAGTCATCAGCATTTCTATATATCTCTAACCCATTTCAGCAGCAAGAATTAGAAAGCAAAATACCATTCAAAATCACCATAGACAATGTAAAATACTTAGGAATCTATCTCCCGAGACAAACACAGGAACTATATGAACACAACTGCAAAACACTTTCCACACAGCTAAAACTAGATCTAAACAATTGGAAAAACATTGATTGCTCATGGGTGGGACGAGCTAACATAATAAAAATGACAATCCTACCCAAATTAATTTACTTATTTAGTGCCATACCCATGGAACTTCCAAAAAACTTTTTTTCCAAAAAAATTTTTTACTGATTTAGAAAAAACCATAACAAAGTTCATTTGGAAGAACAAAAGATCAAGGATATCCAGGGAAATCATGAAAAAAAAATGCAAAGGAAGGAGGACTTGCAGTCCCAGATCTCAAACTATACTATAAAGCAGTGGTTATCAAAACAATTTGGTACTGGCTAAGAGACAGAAAGGAGAATCAGTGGAATAGACTTGGCGTAAATGATCTCAGCAAGACAGTTTATGACAAACCCAAAGACCACAGCTTTTGGGACAAAAATCCATTATTTGATAAAAACTGCTGGGAAAATTGGAAGACAGTGTGGGAGAGATTAGGTTTGGATCAACACCTCACACCCTACACCAAGATAAATTCAGAATGGGTGAATGACTTGAACATAAAGAAGGAAACTATAAGTAAATTAGGTGAACACAGAATAGTATACCTGTCAGACCTTTGGGAAGGGAAAGATTTTAAAACCAAGCAAGACTTAGAAAGAGTCACAAAATGTAAAATAAATAATTTTCACTACATCAAATTAAAAAGTTTTTGTACAAACAAAACCAATGTAACTAAAATCAGAAGGGTAGCAACAAATTGGGAAACAATCTTCATAAAAACCTCTGACAAAGGTTTAATTACTCAAATTTACAAAGAGCTAAATCAATTGTACAAAAAATCAAGCCATTCTCCAATTGATAAATGGGCAAGGGACATGAACAGGCAGTTCTCAGACAAAGAAATCAAAACTATTAATAAGCACATGAAAAAGTGTTCTACATCTCTTATATATAAATCAGAGAGATGCAAATCAAAACAACTCTGAGGTATCACCTCACACCTAACAGATTGGCTAACATAACAGCTATGGAAAGTAATGAATGCTGGAGGGGATGTGGCAAAGTTGGGACACTAATTCATTGCTGGTGGAGTTGTGAATTAATCCAACCATTCTGGAGGGCAATTTGGAACTATGCCCAAAGGGCAATAAAAGACTGTCTGCCCTTTGATCCAGACATAGCACTACTGGGCTTGTACCCCAAAGAGATAATATGGAAAAAGACTTGTACAAGAATATTCATAGCTGCACTCTTTGTGGTGGCCAAAAATTGGAAAATGAGGGGATGCCCTTAAATTGGGGGATGGCTGAACAAATTGTGGTATATGTTGGTGATGGAAAACTATTGTGCTAAAAGGAATAATAAAGTTGAGGAATTCCATGGAGACTGGAACAACCTCCAGGAAGTGATGCAGAGCGAAAGGAGCAGAACCAGGAAAACATTGTACACAGAGACTGATACACTGTGGTACAATCAAAGGTAATGGACTTCTCCATTAGTGGCAATGCAGTGTCCCTGAACAATCTGCAGGGATCTAAAAAACACTATCCACAAGCAGAAGATAAACTGTGGGAGTAAAAACACCAATGAAAAGCAACTGCTTGACTACAGGGGTCGAGGGGATATGACTGAGGAGAGATTCTAAATGGACACTCTAATGCAAATACCAACAACTTGGAAATGGGTTTGAATCAAGAACATATGTGATACCCAGTGGAATTGTGCGCTGGCTATGGGAGAGGTGGTGGAGGGGGTGGGGAGGAGAAAAGAAAATGATCTTTGTTTCTAATGAATAATGTTTGGAAATGACCAAATAAAAATTTAAAAAAAAATGTTCTGATCTGTTGCTTATGGAAACAAAATTTAAAAACAAAAATATACACAAAAATAAAATTATGGGGATGTGAAAAATATACCATGCATTATGTGAATCCAAAAGAGAAGATGACATCATGATATCAAACCAAAAACAAATATTCAAAAAGTAAAAAGGGACAAGCAAGGAAACTGAAGCTGAAAGGAACCATAGACAATAAAAAATATCAGTAATAAACTTATACTCTCCAAATGCATTAGCATTCAAATTCATGAAAAAAACATCACCGTTCCTAGAAGTCATGTATAGTAACACAAGAGTGACAGAAGACTTCAATATCTATCAGTTTTAGATAAGTTTAACAGTAAGATTAACAGTAAAATAAACAAAAGGAAAAATACGGAACTGAACAAATTACTGGATAAATTGGATTTAAAAGACTTATGAAATATTTTAAATGGTACAACACAAAGTTGTTTCATGTTTCAAAGCACCACATAGAACTTTTACAAAAACCAATCATGTATGAGGACACAGAATTATTGCAAACAAATAATTCATTCCGGGACCACAAACAAAATACATTGACCTAACTGGAGCTTTAAAAATGAAGTCTTAATAGTCTTAAATAATCAGTGCATCAAAGAACAAATTAAAAAACAATAACTATGTAAAATAAAATTATAATAATGACAACATAAAAAATTTTCTGGAATACAGTTATAGTTTTCAGAGGGGAAATTGTGTTCTTAAAATCATAAATTAATAAAATAGAAAAGGAGGATATTAATGAATTAGTAAAATAAGAAAAAAGGAAAGGATTAATCAAAACATATTATGAATGCTTATATGTTAACAAAATAGAGAACACAGAGGAGATACCTCCAAAAATATAATATATCCAAACTAACAAAAGATCAGCTAGAGATCCTAAATAACCCAATCACCTGAAAGAAAATAGCTCTAGATGTAATTACCAAGAAGGAATTACTGAATCTGATGGATTCACAGGAAAATTCTATTACATTTTTTAAAGAGCAGTATCAGTACTCCAAAACTTCTTCTCAGAAACTGACAAAGAAAAAAAAAACCCTGCCAGGATCCTTTTATGAAGCAAATATAGACCTAATATCTAAACCAAATGCATATGAAATATGAAAAGGAAAGTAGGGAAATATCTTTCATTAACACTAATTCAAATTTTTTAAATAAAATCCTAAGAAACCACAATGTTTTTTCTAGTAGATTATTTATTATGATCATTTATTTCTATTAGGGATGTAAGCATAGGTCAACATTTGAAAAAACAAACAATTTAATTATGACCATTCTGGAGAGCAACTCAGAACCAGGGCTGAAGAGCCATAAAATTGTGCATCCTCTTTGATTCGGCAATACCACTACTACGTCTGTATCCCAAAGAGATTAAAGATGGGGAGGAAGCATATAGAAAGCAGATATAAAGCTCTTCTTATTTTTTTTTTTGTTGTTACAAATAACTGGAAACTGAAGGAATGTCAATCAATTGAGAAATAGCTGAAAATTTTGTAGTATACAATTGTAGTGGAATACTATTTTACTAAAAGAAATTGTAGAGAAAATGATCACAAAATAAAACTAGAAAAGGCTTATATGAAATGATGCAAATAAAAGTGAGAAGAACCAGGAACAATAATTATAATGATCAATTATGAATGACAACTATTATCAGCAATGCAAGGATCTAAGACAATTCCAAGAGACTTATGATGAAAAAGGTTAGCCACCACCATCAAAAGAACTAGAAAAGTCTGAATGCAGATGAAAGCATTCCATTCTTCATTTTATTTCTTCCATAAAATTTTCTCTAGTAAAAACAATGACAAACATGGAATTATATTTTGTTGATAGCATATATACAACCTATATAACATTACCTATTGCCTTAGGGAGGAGGAGGGTTGGGAGGGAGGGAGAGAGCATGGGTTGCAAAATGTCAGAAGATAATTATTAAAATTATATCTACATGAAATCTGGGGAAAAAATTTAAAAAACATCCATTATCAAAAAAGAAGCAAATGAAAAGAGAACATCATTCCAAATAACTACAAAATGTATAAAATACATGTTGACCAACCTCCCAACGCACACAAAAGACTTGTATAGATTCTATTTTAAAGTACCTCTTTTAAAAATAAAGAACAATTTAAATAACTAGAGGAATATTCACTGCTCATGGCTAGACTGTGCCAAAAAATAAATTGACAATACTACCAAAATTAATTTATACTGTTAATGCTACATCAAATAAAATTATCAAGGGGACACTTTACAAAGTTTGATAAAATAATAACAAAATTTACTTGGAAAAACAAAAGAGCTGGAATCCCAAGGAAAATGATGAAAGGAAGTAAGAGCAAAGGGGGGAAAGCACTTCCAGGCTTTAAACTATTATTATAAGGTAGGAGTCATTAAAACCATCTGGTATTAGCTAAAAAATAGATAAACAATAGAACTCAATGGCCCTGTATTTGATAAAATGGCAAACATGCCATTTTAGTTGTATGCCAAATTACTTGTAAACTTCCTATTTAATAAATTTTTATGGGGAATCTAGAAAGCAGTCTGACAAAAATTAGGATTAGACTAACAACTTTCACAATGTACCACAATCCATTCTAAATGGCTAAGTGATTTTAATATTAAAGATTATACTATTAAAAAATTAGAAGAGAAGCAGATCATATTCATTTCACACCTATGGGTAAGAAATGTAAGCTTAGTCAAACAAGAGATACACAATTATTTAAAAATTAATTTTTTAATTATAAAAATGAATAACTTTACTTAAAACAGAAAAACCTCAGGAAAGATAACATTATACATCTAGGAAAAGAAGAAAAGTGGACAAACTGGAGGTGTGAGGCGTGGGGGAGGAATCTTGTTATCAAATTTCTTAATAAGGCTTTGATATCCAATATATGTAAATAATTTGTATATGAACATGTGCAATACTAATAGTGTTTCCCAAATAAATGATCAAAGCATATTAAATGCAATTCTCAAATTAATAATGAAGTATTCATAAGCACATGAAAAAATGCTGTCATTGCTAATGAAAGAAATGTGAATCAAAACAATCCTGTTTTCACCTCACACACTGAAAATAGCCTAATATGGTACCAAAAAAATAATTCCACAACATTCAATTAAAGAGGTTGAGAAAAGATAGACACATTAACACATTATTAGTGAAGCTGTGAAGTATTGCAATCATTCTGGAGAGCAACTTCAAATTATGCAAATAACGACTAAGATGCCCATAACCTTTGAATCGGAGACCCTCCAAAATATTCATAGTAACACTTTTTTTTGTAATAACTAAGAGTTAGAAACAAAGTAGATGCCCATCAATTGGAGAATGGCTAAACAAAGTGTGTTATAATGTAGTAAAAAACTACTATATTATAAGAAATGATGTACATAATGAATACAGAGAAGCATGAAAAGATCTATATGAACTGATATAGACTTAAGTAAGCAGAGCCAAGAACATACACTGTAACTACAACAATGAAAATGGAAAGAACAAAGACACACACAAAAAAATCAAAAGTAACGTATGTGAATTATAAAAAATCAAGTGGGTTTTGAATGAAGAAATTTGAGAATACACCCCCAACCTTCCCCTTAATGGAAATGGGAGAGTCATAAGTATTACATTGTAAATGTTTTCATATTTTTTCAGTGTATTGATCAGTGTCAATTTTTTCCCTTTCTAAAAAAATATATTTGATATGTTAAATAAATATGTCCCTCTTAAGGAGGGTGGGGGAAGATGATATAAAAAAATAGAAAGTCTCTATAAAAACTTTAAAATAAAAGGAATTCCTGACTGCATCCAAGGGACTTGAATCAGAAACTGCCTCCACCAAATTCCATCCAGCTTAAAATAGTTATATAAATTTACATACATATATACATTTATATACATTTGCTAATATGTGCCTTCAGTGTCACTGATCTCTAGTTTATGTAATTTATTTATATACTGTAATATTTAAAAGAATTGTTGCTAATTGAAGGGGTACCGGGGTAAAGAAAGTTTTATAACAGGGAATGGAGGAGTTGAAGAGATCGTGGGAATATGGATGCTGGTGAGGTAAAATGAGAAAGATACCCCATGCTGAGAGGCTATCTTTGAAAAATGGGGTACCCAAGAAATGGGCCAACTGTGATATCCTGAGGGGATGTCTTCTCTATTGATTGATGTTGAAGATACCCCAGAGCAGGTAAGCACGGACCCCTCTGAGGGACAAGCCTCCCCCCTACCCCCACCAAGGTCCCCTGACAGGGGTCCAATAAGGACCATTTATGGTTGAATGGTTGTCCTGAGGTTCAGCTCCCTCTATATCCCCTGAAATGATAGTCCTCTTATCTGACTGCAGGTTATTTAACTCAAGATGAATTTAATAACAAGTTTGGATTGGGAAGATATCAGGGAAGAGGGAACCGGGATTTCCCTAGATTGGGTTTGAGTCTCTCTCAGCTTTTGAGCTGAGGCCAGGCCTCGCAGGCTGGTGGAGGGTTTCTTTTATTCCTGTCTAAACTAATCTATGCTAGTTTTCTTAAGTTCAAAGTCTTAGCAGTAGACAGCAAGAGGAAGAAAAGGTTCTGACCAGAGCTGGTTGAGCCTGTCTCTACGGGTTGATGCCCCTAAAGACCGGCCTTACAGTTCAAACCACTCCCCTTAAATCTTTTTATTTGATGACATGATCACAGGAATCCAGGTAGAGCACACAGTTGGGAAGATCCAGGAATAGAGGTACTTCTATCCTGAGACAGGGAGAGAGCGCTCAATCCAGTCCAAGGTCCAGGAAAGAGAGACCCATGAGACCAACTGTCACTCTCCAAATTCCCTCCCCCCCACCAACTGTCATTCTTGTCAATATATTTTTTCTAACATTCCAACTGCTGTTTGCTCCACCTCAGTGGCAGAAAGTCCAAAACTTGCTTCAGTTTTCCTTTCCATAATACATATATTTCTGCAGACTTGGGAAGAATTCACAATGATCAGGAAGCCCACCGAATGAAACAGCTCTTTTCTGAATGCCTTTATCCTTCTAAAAATTATTCCATGATATGTAAACTCCTTTCAGAGTTATGGTCACCACAGACCTTGAGAAGAATCCAGAACTCCCACTTTAGATGGTCCTAGTATTTTTATTCACTCTCAACTCATAATTATGCAATATTTCTCTACCATTTTAAAAATTAGTGTTGTGTAAGCATCTGCTTCTGTGTTTATAAGCACCTGTTTAAATTTAATATTGCTGGTGTAAATAGCCTAGCACAAATAAAAAATAATAATCCTAGATTATATTATATATATATATGCATAGTTTGATACAATTTTAAGTGATCTGTGCTTTGTCTGCTTAAAATGAGGAGTCTAGAGGCAACAAAAATGATAAAATAATCCCAGATACATCTCTAAAAGTTTATCTATGAGATATAACTTCAAGAGATATGTTCTGATTCATTGATTCATTAATTGTTTGAGCAAATATACCCAGGTTTTATCCAAGTTTCTCATTCCCCTTACCTTGTTCTGGAATTGTAGAGATCTCAAGAAGGTGTGAAATTCCATTGACAAGGTTAATTTCTTCTTTCAGTATGAATCCCTTATCTTATCTTGGCTATTTGCTACCCCATTGACATTTCATTGATTATGATTAATTGATTCAGACACTTGAGTTACATCCTTGAGCTCAGTACTTTTAAGAAAAGAGTCTGGAGAGAAATTTAGAAAGAACCACACAGAGAAACACAGATTTCTTTGCCTGGAGGGAAATCTGAGAACCTGCATGGACCTTGCAGGGAATGATTCAGCCACAGGAAGGGCATCAGATGGAATCAGTGGAAGATGTAAGAAGGAGTTTCTAGACCCAGCTGGAGTTATAGAAATGTAAAGAAGCAGAAAAGACATGCTATGAAGATTTTAACATTCTGTAAAAGTGAGACATCCTCAGGGCTAAAAACAAAGAAAAACCCAGTTCAATATTAAATATACTTATTGAAGTTAAAGATTCTTCCCAGGCCATCTCAGAATTTAACTCTAGGTCCAGCCACTTCAGATCACACAGACTTAGTGGTATTCCTTCTTCTAAAGTAGGGATCAGGGACTTCTGGGTAATCATGGCTGCAATCTAGACGCCACACGCTTCCTCTCCCCAGCACCGAACAAAATAGACTACATCAAAGGAGCATAAAAATCACCTTCGGTGGAACAGGACTCCCCAGTACCCCACAGAGGTGAAGGTACGTGGGGCTTGAACATTTCCACACTATAATAAGAAGGAGGAAAAGCTTACACAGAAACGTGAACTGAGCCACCCTCCCCCACCCCACCTCCCCCACCAAACCAGAGTGAGCTACCTGAGTGCTCACCGGGACAGCGAGTGAGTGGGGAACGTCTCTGTCTGGGGGGGGGGGGGACTCCAGTGTCCTTGGGATCTGGGGACTGCCAGGAAAAAACGTCTCAGGGAGGTTTCACAGGAGAACCCAGCACTGATCACAGGGGTCCTCGGAGCTGTACTTGGGGTGGTTGCGCTGAACATCTGGGAGGAGCTAAACACCAGGGGCGGACCATGCGCTGATTATCTGGGCCCAGCTGATCACCTGGGCAGTTTGGCTGTGATCAGGGGCCCAGTGCTCTAAGAAACCTCGGAGGCTGGGAAGAACTAGTCTGAGGCAACCTAAATTCACAGAAAAACCGCCCATATCACCCAGACCCCAGACCAAAAAGGAAAGGGGAATAAAACCACCAAAGGGATGGCTCACATGGCCCAAAATCAAGCCTCCAGGAAGAAAGGGAAAAAGGTGACTATTGAAAACTTTTATGGTGGAAGTACCCGAGGAAAAGAAGAGAATGAGGAGGAAATCCAAAAAAAATCAGAACATTCCTCCCAAAATGGAAACTATCAACAAGCTCTGGAAGATCTCAAACTGGAACTTATCCAAAAGCTGGAAACCTGGAAAGAAAAATGGGAGAAAGAGATCAGCAGTCTGACAGATAAGACTACTCAATTGGAAAAAGAGCTCAAAGCATCCAATAGAAGGGCAGACAATGCTGAAAAGCAAAACCAGTCCCTAATGACCAGAATTAAGTAACTCGAAGAAAGTGAGATCATAAAACAGCAAGAATCAATAAATCAAACCCAAAAAATTAATGAATTAGAAGAAAATATAAAATATCTCACTGAGAAGGTCACAGATCTGGAAAACAGAGGGAGAAGAGAAAACCTCCGAATTATCTGTCTCCCAGAAAAACCAGAGATAAACAATAAATTTGATATTATTCTACAGGAGATTATAAAAGAAAATTGCCCCCACGTTCTGGAGCAAGAGGGCAAAATAGAAATAGCAAGGGTTCATAGAACACTCTCTATACTAAATCCCCAAAAGAAAACCCCTAGGAATGTAATTGCCAAATTCAAGAGCTTCCAAGAAAAGGAGAAAATCCTACAAGAAGCCAAGAAGAGGAGCTTCAGATATAAGGGGGCTCCCATAAGGATCACACATGACCTAGCGGCTAACACACTAAGAGACCGCAAAGCATGGAACACGATATTTAGAAAGGCAAGAGAGCTGGGTCTCCAACCAAGAATCAACTACCCGGCAAAACTGACTATATACTTCCAGGGGAAAGTATGGGCATTCAACAAAATAGAAGATTTCCAAGCATTTGCTAAGAAAAGACCAGAACTTAGTGGAAAATTTGATATCCAAGCACAGAAAGCAAGAGAAACATGAAAAGGTAAATATGAAAGAAAGGGAAAAGGAAATAAATCTTATCTTTTTCTTTAAGTCAAATTCTCTTCTATAAGGACTACATTTACATCAAATTATATATATTAATATGTGGGGGAAATGTTTTGTGTAACTCTCAAAAATTGTATACATCATAAGAGTAGTTAGAAGAAACATGCATAGGGAAAGATTGGGGCATTAAGAAGATTTGGGGAAAGTTGGAGCAAAGAAAGGAAAAGGGAGGGGGGAACCATCAATAATACTAAGATTTACTTCAAGAAATGGGGGGGGGGACTTAATAGAATAATCTTTCCCATATAAAGATACACATGGGAAGGGGAGGGGAAGAACTCTCATATGAGAAGGAGAGGAAGAGAGCGTGAAGTGGAATTACTTAAACCTTACTCTCAGTGAAATCAAATCTGAGAGGGAAGAACATCTAGATCCAGTGGGATCCTGAATTCTATCTTATCCATTAGGGCAAGAAAGAAAAGAAAATTAAGGAGGGGGAGGGAGGAAGCAGTATAAAAAGGGAGGGAAGGAGAGGGGGGAGGGGAAGGGAGCATAAAAAGGGAGGGGCTAGGAAGGGAAGCATCTCAAGGGAGGGGACTAGGGGGACTGACCCAAAGTAAATCACTGGTTCAAAAGGAGATAGCTAAAGAAGAAAGGTCAGAACTAGGGGAAGTTATCAAAATGCCAGCGAATCCACAAATGACAATCATAACTTTGAACGTGAATAGGATGAACTCACCATAAAATGTAGACAAATAGCAGATTGGATTAGAACCCCAAACCCTACCATTTGTTGTCTTCAAGAAACACATATGAGGCGGGTTGACACTCACAAGGTTAGAATTAAAGGTTGGAGTAAGACCTTTTGGGCCTCAACCGATAGAAAGAAGGCAGGAGTTGCAATCATGATATCTGACAAAGCCAAAGCAAAAATAGACCTGATCAAAAGGGATAGGGAAGGTAAATATATTCTGCTAAAAGGGAGTATAGACAATGAGGAAATATCACTAATCAACATGTATGCACCAAATGGTATAGCATCCAAATTTTTAATAGAGAAACCAGGAGAATTGAAGGAGGAAATAGACAGTAAAACCATATTAGTGGGAGACTTGAACCAACCACTATCAAATTTAGATAAATCAAACCAAAAAAATAAACAAGAAAGAGGTAAAAGAGGTGAATGAAATCTTAGAAAAAATAGAGTTAATAGACATATGGAGAAAAATAAATAGCGACAAAAAGGAATACACCTTCTTTTCAGCACCACATGGGACATTCACAAAAATAGATCATACACTAGGTCATAGAAACATGGCACTCAAATGCAGAAAAGCAGAAATAATAAATGCAGCCTTTTCAGATCACAAGGCAATAAAATTATTGATCGGCAAGGGTACATGGAGACCCAAATCAAAAATTAATTGGAAATTAAATGATATGATACTCCAAAATCGGATAGTTAGAGAAGAAATCATAGAAACAATTAATAATTTCATTGAAGAAAATGACAATGGCGAGACATCCTTTCAAACCTTTTGGGATGCAGCCAAGGCAGTACTTAGAGGAAAATTTATTTTCCTGAGTGCATATATTAACAAATTAGGGAGGACAGAGATCAAGGAATTGGAAATGCAAATCAAAAAACTTGAGAACGAACAAATTAAAAACCCCCAGAAGAAAACCAACTAGAGATCCTAAAAATTAAGGGAGAAATTAATAAAATCGAAAGTGACAGAACTATTGAGCTAATAAACAAGACTAGAAGCTGGTACTTTGAAAAAAAGACAAAATAGACAAAGTACTGGTTAATCTAATTAAAAAAAAGGAAAGAAGAAAGGCAAATTAACAACATCAAGGATGATAAGCGGGATCTCACCTCCAATGAAGAGGAAATTAAGGCAATCATTAAAAACTACTTTGCCCAACTATATGGCAATAAATATACCAACCTAGGTGATATGGATGAATATTTACAAAAATATAAATTGCCTAGACTAACAGAAGAAGAAATAGAATTCTTAAATAATCCCATATCAGAAAAAGAAATCCAACAGGCCATCAAAGAACTCCCTAAGAAAAAATCCCCAGGCCTGATGTATTCACAAGTGAATTCTATCAAACATTCAAAGAATAGCTAATCCCAAGACCATACAAACTATATGACATAATAAGCAAAGAGGGAGTTCTACCAAATTCCTTTTATGACACAAACATGGTACTGATTCTAAAGTCAGGCAGGTCAAAAACAGAGAAAGAAAATTACAGACCAATCTCCTTAATGAACATAGATGCAAAAATCTTAAATAGGATACTAGCAAAAAGACTCCAGCAAGTGATCAGAAGAGTCATTCACCATGATCAAGTAGGATTTATACCAGGAATGCAGGGCTGGTTCAATATTAGGAAAACTATCCACATAATTGACCACATCAACAAGCAAACCAACAATAACCACATGATTATCTCAATAGATGCAGAAAAAGTCTTTGATAAAATACAACACCCATTCCTACTAAAAACTGTAGAAAGCATAGGAATAGAAGGGTCGTTCCTAAAAATAATAAACAGTATATATCTAAAACCATCAACTAATATCATCTGCAATGGGGATAAACTAAATCCATTCCCATTAAGATCAGGAGTGAAACAAGGATGCCCATTATCACCTCTATTATTTGACATTGTATTAGAAACACTAGCAGTAGCAATTAGAGAAGAAAAAGAAATTGAAGGCATTAAAATAGGCAAGGAGGAGACCAAGTTATCACTCTTTGCAGATGACATGATGGTCTACTTAAAGAATCCTAGAGATTCAACCAAAAAGCTAATCGAAATAATCAACAACTTTAGCAAAGTTGCAGGATATAAAATAAACCCACATAAGTCATCAGCATTTCTGTATATTTACAACACAGCTCAGCAGCAAAAACTAGAAAGAGAAATCCCATTCAAAATTACCTTAGACAAAATAAAATACTTAGGAATCTATCTCCCGAGACAAACACAGGATCTATATGAACACAACTACAAAACACTTTCCACACAACTAAAACTAGACTTGAACAATTGGAAGAACATTAACTGCTCATGGGTAGGACGAGCCAATATAATAAAAATGACCATCCTACCCAAACTCATCTATCTATTTAGTGCCATACCCATGGAACTTCCAAAAAATTTTTTTACTGATTTAGAAAAAACCATAACAAAGTTCATTTGGAAGAACAAAAGATCAAGGATATCCAGGGAAATAATGGAAAAAAATACAAAGGAAGGGGGTCTTGCAGTCCCAGATCTCAGACTATATTATAAAGCAGCAGTCATCAAAACAATTTGGTACTGGCTAAGAGACAGAAAGGAGGATCAGTGGAATAGACTGGGGGCAAGCAACCTCAGCAAGACAGTATATGACAAACCCAAAGATCCCAGCTTTTGGGACAAAAATCCACTATTTCACAAAAACTGCTGGGAAAATTGGAGGACAGCGTGGGAAAGATTAGGTTTAGATCAACACCTCACACCCTACACCAAGATAAATTCAGAATGGGTGAATGACTTGAATATAAAGAAGGAAACTATAAGAAAATTAGGTGAGCACAGAATTGTATACATGTCAGACCTTTGGGAGGGGAAAGACTTCAAAACCAAGCAAGACTTAGAAAGAGTTACAAAATGCAAAATAAATAATCTGGAATACATCAAATTAAATAGTTTTTGTACAAACAAAACCAATGTAACCAAAATCAGAAGGGTAGCAACAAATTGGGAAACAATCTTCATAAAAACCTCTGACAAAGGTTTAATAACTCAAATTTACAAAGAACTAAATCAATTGTACAAAAAATCAAGCCATTCTCCAATTACTAAATGGGCAAGGGACATGAACAGGCAGTTCTCAGCCAAAGAAATCAAAACTATTAATAAGCACATGAAAAAGTGCTCTACATCTCTTATAATCAGAGAGATGCAAATCAAAACAACTCTGAGGTATCACCTCACACCTAGCAGATTGGCTAACATGACAGCTATGGAAAGTAATGAATGCTGTTGGGGATGTGAATTGATCCAACCATTCTGGAGGACAATTTGGAACTATGCCCAAAGGGTGATAAAAGACTGTCTGCCCTTTGATCCAGCCATAGCACTGCTCGGTTTGTACCCCAAAGAAATAATAAGGAAAAAGATTTGTACAAGAATATTCATAGCTGCACTCTTTGTGGTGGCCAAAATTTGGAAAACGAGGGGATGCCCATCAATTGGGGAATGAAACTATGATGGAGTCTGGGAAATGGGAATGGATTCAGAGTGTGAAGGACTTTGAAAGCCAAGTAAAGAGGTTTATAGTTTATCCAAGAAAGAGTAAGAAACCATTCAAATTTATTGAGCAAGATAGTAACATGGTTAGATGTGCCATTAAAGAAAATTACTTTGGCAGCTGTGTAAAGGATAGACTGGAAAATGGAGAGACTTGATATAAGGCAAAGTAATTTGTAAATGTTATAAACCAAAGCACTCTAAAAATTATGAATTATTATTCAAAAACTTTTACAACCTGGCCTCTACCTACCATTTCAGTCTTGTTTTCTAATATTCCCACATATACATATCATGTTCCCATCATACTGATCTCTTAGGCTTTCTATGGTCATGTTCTTTTTTCAGCCCCACCTTATCTCTGCCTATAAAAATCAATCATAAAAACTTATCCTTGAAAAGACAGCTCAAAAGTTTTCTTTTCCATGAAGCATTCTACGCATATTTTAGCCAAAAATATTCTCTTCCATCCTTAAGTTCCTAAAATCTTTTAAACTGTTCATGACACTAATAGTGTAGATATTTGGGTACAAATCATTTTGGCTCCTATAAGATTACATTATCTCTGAGGACATAAACCATGTCATATTCATCTTCTTACCTGATCTCCACTGCTTTCATGGTAGATATTTATTTTTTCTTAAATAATAATAATTACTCATAATTGCAGTCTTAAGTCATAAATACATGCTGAGTTTGTTTTTTTTAAATATTTCCACTGATTGGGGCCATTTGTGAATTCCTAACTCTTGGTCACAATGATTATAGGAGTAATAGTAGACGATCTCAATTCTGCAGTTGAAATCATGAAAAAGTGGTGCCAAGGAAAAGAATACTTCCCATCATACCTAAAATAGAAGATAATCTACTACAATCAACTCTTGCACTAGACCTCCCTCATGGAATCACAGAATTAGTACCATCATCCCCACAGGTCTTTTCTTTTCTATGAGCCACAGTTCTCTTGCCTATAAGATAGGGGAAGGGAATACTACATGAACTGTGGGTTTCTTTCCAACCCTAAATTCTATGAGAAGCAGCATGTCATAATTGACAGAATTATGAATTTGTAGAAACTAAAAACCTAGATTTGATCCCACCTCTGATGCTCACTAGTTGGGTGACCACAGGCAAATTACCTCCCCTTTATCAGTTTGGGGTCTCTCCTCTGTAAAATAGAAGTAGTATCTATCACATGTACTTCACAAACTAGTGTGAGGGTTCAATGAGATAATATATGGAAACATTATATTAATGTTGATCGGGTATAATTCATCCAGACCAGATAACTTCTAAATTGTAGCAGACAAACAAGTTTAGTCTACTTTAAAAATAGTGTAGTGGAAATAATACCAGATTAGAATGTAAGACATGAATTTTAAACTCAGCTTGTTAATAAACTAGCTGTGGACCTTTAGATAAATCATTTTGCCTCCCTGAAACCTCAGTTTCCTCCATTATGAAACAAGAGGACTGAACTTTATAATCACTTTAGTTTCTTCCAGCTCTTGATATTCTAAGATTGTTGTGTCTTCTAACCACAAACTCTAGTGTCTGATCAAATACCAAGTGGTTCTTCCTTGACTTGATGACTCTCCTCTGCAATTCAAAGCATATTTCACCTCATTTCTAATTCCCCTCAGAGAACCAAAGACACCAACTTTTTATGATGATCCTTTCCAGATTGGAAACCAGAACTTTGCCAAAAAGTCAAACAATGATCCAGTGGGTTAGAAAACATGATGGGAAAATGATCCTGTGCTATCCTCTCCTGACCCCATAGGAAAACAGAATCAGCAGCTCTGCTTATAATCTGACATTTCATGTTGTCTGCAGTGCTCAGACAGGGAAGCTGGATGAATATACATGTGGTATTAGCCCAAAACATCTTCTTTTTTTATCTGGCACTAAGGTAATCAGAATGGAAAAGGGTGATATGGATCAAGGATTGAGGTAGGCAGAGAGGAAAAAAAGGGGGTGGGAAAAAAAGGGTGGGGGGTGGGGAGGGGGCTCTCAGCTCTCATTCCTTCTTTAGCTCATTCTCTTCAGGAATGCCATCTGGCAGGCAGCCGAAGGAAGAGAGCTTTGCTGGCCAGCGAGATACATTCAATAATGATGACACTTTACCCAGGTTGCTAGCTTCCCAAATTGGGAGCAGCTGGAGCACCAGTTTCTCCCCAGGAGGGCCTTTCCTTTCAAGATAATGCATGTAATTCTGTGCACAAGTTGCTTGTTGGATAAGCATTTGTGATCCAGGCGCGGTTCAGTTCTGAGGAGATTAGGTTGACCTCAGTCCCTGCCCTTCCAAGCTCAAATGTAAAAAGGTTTTTTGGGTTTTTTTACCTTTTTAAAAGTCCTATTAGGGTGATGAAGACTTAATATGTAATCATTTGTTATTGATTTTAATACTTCTAATGCATTTCATTTCCCTAGGCTAATTTGGCCAGCTCTTTGTGTCCTTCATATAGGATTGTCTCTCGACTATTATTCGAAGACGTTTTCAAGCCCCTACTATTTGCTGAGCACGACAATTCCTGCCCTCAAGGAACTCGTATTCAATTAGTGGAGCACAACTTTCACTCCTGTGAGTAAACACAAAATAGGAGGCAAAATAATTTGGGGAGGCAGAGGAGAGGGCGGGGTCTAACAGGAAAGGCGGTTTGTTAATGACAGAGCAGGAGTTTCAGAGGGCACAAAAGAAGGTTAGGGAAGAATGGGATTCAGTCTGCAACCAAAGCAGAGTAAGCCATGCTAAGTAAGGGAGTTCGTGTTTCCTGTTCCCCTTCTCGCCCGTATAAAATGGCCAAGCATTGTTAGACGCGGCTCACTAATCCACTTGGCGGTCCTTGGAGCTGGCGTCCATAAGACCCAGTCACTTAACCTCTCAGAAGTTTCCTCATGTGTAAAATGGAAATAATCAGACTAGAGTCCCTCCCTTCCAAGGCTGTTGTAAAGTTCAAATAATAGCATTTAATAGGCTCCTTAAAGTTTTATAAAGGGTCAGCTGTCGTCTTTCCTTCTTGTTGAGCAGTGGGAGCTTTTCCTGATTTTTCCTGGCTGAGGGGGAGTAGGGAAGCAATTTTTTCTCAACCTGGCCAGCCTTAAGGGGTCATGTTTTGTTATTTTTTTAAATAACGTTGAAAATTTTCAGTATTACCTCTAATGCCTGTTCTCATTCAAGTCTACAATTGCCTTAGCTCTACTGGAGAACACTTTGCCTAAGAAAGGGCTTTCTCTCTTTCTCCCTCACTTTGGAAAAGACCATAAATAGACGAGCCTATCAATAGACAGAAATCTACAAATGAGTTCGAAAGAAGGGCTGAAGCTATTAATTCAAAATTCAAGTTGCAGCTGCTCCCCACCTCTGTCCTGGGAGAAGGAGAACCGGCCGATCATCCACCACAACCAGCACTCTTCCAGATGATTGGACGAAAGTGTCCCAACCACATGCCAACACCCTAAATGGGAGCAGCTGGTGGCTGGGGCGGTCAGTGGCTCCTGGAAGGCTATTCATTCAGTCTTGATTAAGCTGTTCTTTGGCAGATGGGGAGAGTGTTAAGTGTTGAATGTTCAGTGAAGATTAACATTGTTGACTTGATTCCTTCTATGAGCTGTTGCAAAGTCAATATGGCTGTTTTGTTAATGGTTTCCACACCTGGGGCTTTCTCCGGCACATCCTCACAAATGAGTGCTTCTTCATGTGTATTTTATAGCTGTTATAACTAATGATTACAAATGCATTTATATATTTGGATCACCTGGGAGAGAGGAAATAAGCAGCAGAAAAGCAGGTGTCTGGGTCTAGCTTGTCACATTCACACCACTGACTTAGCAGGTCCTCCGTACGGAGAGCCTGCAAAGTGAAAGGTTTTATTCATTACCGACATGGATAGATACACACACATACACGTATAAGTACCATGAGGGAATATTCCCATTCCCATCCTCCCTCAACTGGCAGAGTGTCATCTCAAACAAGCCTACTCTAGGATCAAGGTACCCTGTAGAACTGCATCTGTTCAAAACCGTGCTTCATTAGCCATCATTGATGTTTTGCTTTACTCGTTAGTAATTAAACCCAATTAGTTCAAAACAAAGGCATCTAATTAAAAAAGCAGGATAAGAAACATTTCCCCTACAACCCAAGGACACACCTTTCCACACATACTCACACCACCAGCGGAAAGAGTGGGACAAAATGGTGACATACCTGTAGGAATAACAGTATGCGTGTGGGGTACAAGTGTGAAGAGGCTCAGACCTCAAGTGATGCAGGATAATTCATCCTTCGGGTGATGTCTCAAGACAGGTAATATCTCAGTCTACCAGACAGCACTCCACAGATGACACATTACAGAAGAATTGCCAATTTGCATGGGTGGGCGTTCTCTCTCTGGGAACTGCCTACAGCAAAAAAATTGCAGATCCTTAAAAATAATAATAATAAGTTAAGATGTAAGTTTTGTATTTCCTAGCATAGTTGATGTTATTTTAGTTGGTACTTAACTATTTGAATGTAGACCTCTTTTTCTAATATTCTGGCATACATTCCCATACCTCCTCCTTTATTTCTGTGATAAAGGATGGAAAGGTTTGCAATTTGCAAAACTGTGCAAAAACTGAAAAGTGCAAACCTAGGCATGATTGACAGTGGCATGTGACCAAGGGTCACATGGAGCCTGAGCTGGAGAATCTGGGAAGACTCCATCTTGCCCAAATGGACTTTTCTTCTGGGCTCCTGAGGAAGTCAAGAGGAAGGTCTGAAGAGGATTTTCCCTGTGGAACCCTGAGGAAGGGTTCCTGTATCTAGCTGCTGGCATCATTCAGTCTCACTGGGACATCAGGACTTGCTTGGACATCTAACAACAACAGATCCTAACTCTAACTCTAACTGTTTTTGGACCCCTGCTGAGTAATATTTGGGAACTTGGTTAAGTTTTAGTTTAGTAACCTAGTTAGCATAGTTAGTTAGTTTTTTAAGTAAGAATAAACATAAGTCAATCCCTAAGCCCTTATTCCTTTCCCTTCCAAAACAATAAAGTAGATTTTTATATGTTTTTTTTTCCTCTTGCGTTTCCTTTACCCAGAAAATCCTATCCTAACATTTCTAATAATGCGATTTCTGGCAATGTGGTGCATTGTCAAAATTCATAATCATTTTCCTTTTCTGGGATTCAGTCATTATCTTGAAAAGAAAGAAGATGAACCAAAATACCTCTAAGGCCCCTTTTAGCTCCAAACTCTTTTGTTTCATGACCCTTAATGATGACCCTCTGATCTCTATGAAGGACCAGACTCAGATCTTCTACTGGATTGTATCTTATATAGAGTTGGTCCTAAATCATCACTTGTTGCTTGACTAAAATGTGGTACAACTTTATTAATTACAACATCCCTAACTCATAAGTTTTGGTTGTTCAGACAGAAACTGGATTGATATATTTTTTATAGTTTCCATGTAAAAGAAGGGAAGTAGTTTGCCAAATAAAGTACCAGTATAAAGAAGACTATGGGACAAGTAGGTGGTTCAGTAGAGAGTCAGACCTAGAGATGGGAGGTCCGGGGTTCAAATTTGACCCCAGAAACTTCTGAGCTGTGTGACCTGGGAAAGTCACAGTTCCAGTTGGCTGGTTCTTACTGTTTTTCTGCCTTGGAATCAATTCTAAGAATACAAATTTAAAAAAAAAAAGACTACTAGGGAAATATATGTCTATTCAAGAGAATAAAGTCTTCAAGAATTTTTGAAGCTCTAATTTGCATCCAAACAATAAATATGCCATGAAGCAGGTTTGGAAGGACATAAGAGAAACTACTAGATCTAATTTCATTGACATAGGGAACTTTTCATGTGGAAACTCATTCCACATATAAAATGGTCTATAGCCTGTAACAATAACTAGCATTTATTTAGCATTTTAAGGTTTGCAAAACACTTCAGGAAGGTTATATCACTGTATCCTCCCATCAGCCCTAAGAAAAAGGGCTTATTGTTATCCCCAAATTACAACTGAGGTAACTGAGACAGGCAAAGGTTAAGTGACTTGGCCAGACTATCCTAGCTATAATATGTCTGAGGCTGAATTTGAACATGAGTCTTTCTGACTCCAGATGCAGTATGCTTTGCAGTGCCATCTACCTCAGAGACATACCTGGAATAATGAGAAATGAGGTGACTTCCCCAGGGTCCCACAGCTTGACAGAGGGCTTGAATCTAATCATTCCTAACTCTTCTAAATATGATCATGTAGTGTTCTTATGATAATTAAAATCATTTTAAATTATTTAGCCTAATTTAATTTATTGCATATATTTAAAAGTATTTAAAATGACTTTGTTTAAATGAAACCTATAATTAAGAATTCTCTCTAATGTAACCTGTCACCCCCGCCACCAGTTCCAATTTATGAAAACAAGTGAAGGTTTGTCATAAATGTAAGCAAAACTCACAAGTTCTGTAAAAAGAAAAAGAGTGAGCAGATTCTGGCAAATATGACCTGAAGAAAAAGAAAGTTGAAGTTAGTAGCAAAGGTCGAAGATTAGTCAGAATATAAAGGATTAGAGAGAGGCTGCAGAAGAATTAGCTGGACTTCTTTCTTTATGGAAAGGCAGGATGCTAAAGGAAATAGTAGTGGATTTGAAGTCAAGAAATTGGGTTCAGATACTGTCATCACTGAGACGTCTTAGCTTTGCTACACATGGGTAAATCACTTCACCTCTCTGGTCTCAGCTTTCTTGTCTAGACAGCAAGGATAGTAATATTTAAAGCCCCTCTATGTCACTGGGTTGTATGTAAGCCATGAAGTGCTTCGCACACTTTGAAGTCAGTTCTTATTATCCTGAAAAGCCAAAGATCTCCAGGCTGGCTCAGTCACACAGTCAGACTAGTAACATTTGAAAAGATTCATCTCCCAGTTTACAGATGTTTGTGGGCTCCTGATAAGCTATAATTGTCCCTAAAATTGTTCTGGCCAAATGAGGTAAAGAACTCCTGGGTAGCACCCGCCTTGCACGGCATAGCATCAGCCCTGTCTTCATTACTTAGACTCCTTGCGCCCTACTGCTTGATGAGGTGGCTATTTTCCTGGCAATCTCGAGAGCCAGCTGTCTAAGTGTGCTTTGGAGCCCAGTGTTTTAGCCCAGCAGGTGTATGCTCATCTATCTTCAGGACTCCTTGCAGCTGCTTCTCATTATCTCCCAACTTTTTTCATTGGTCCCCACTCCTGACCCCCTCCTACCTCCCCCCAAGCTCCCCATGTGTGTAGGAGCCCACCCTGTTCATCACTCCAAACAGCCCTTTGGAACTGGGATGGAAGGATCTCCACATCTTTGGGAATGTTCCAGTAGAATGAGTCTGATTCCCTGAGACCTAAGAGCTGGGAGCTGGGGATGGGATAGGAGGATCAGGCTATACTGGGATTCTTTAGGGTTTCTTCCTACAGACTAATAAGAAGAAAGGAAGTGTCTTCCCACCTGCACCACCTTTTCCCTTTGGGAGGACTCAGTATCACTAAGGTGACTTGATTAATATGGGTCCTGGACTTCATAGCCCCCCCACACACACACACACACATATTTAGAAAGCCTTATGCAAATAATCACAAATTAAAATAGCACCAGAAGAGTCCATTAAGCTGAGAGGGTGGGAATGGGGTGGAGGGAATCATTTCTCTGTGAGTAAATGAGAGAGGGCCACCTAGAGAGGATTTTTTTCAAACATGCTTTGAACTATGTACAGTTTAGAGACTGGGCCTGTTATTTTCTTGGTATAGGGAACTCCTGGGTGAAGAAACTCTAGCAATGCAGTCTGGCACCTTCTTAGAGTTGCCTATAGCAGAGGTGTTCAAGGCATAGCTTAAGGCTCTAGTATCACTAACTGAGGAATCTCTTTAGTCAAAGTCAAATTGATTCCTCTCAATCAATGTGCCTGGCTTTGTACTAAGTTCTGGGAATAAAAAAATGTGACAAAAGATAGTAGTTTCTGCTCTCAAGGAGCTTGTAATCTAATCCAGTCCTGATAGTCCACCTCTAGGGACTCCTCCTTCTCATTGGCCATCCCCAGTGCCTAACATATACTCCATCCTCACTTCCACTTCACAAAGTTCGTCTCTTCCTTAAGGAGGCTAAGTACCAGTTTCTGCATGAATCATTTCCTGATTCCCTTCCCCACAACTGATAAGCCATCCCTACTGTTGTGTATGTAACTACTTTATATATGTACATACGTAATCTATTTCTACTCATTCACTTTATGTACTCATTCACTTTATATTTAAGCTATATATTTATATTTGTATTGCCTCCCCTATTAGAATATAAGTTCCTTGTGAGTAAGAATTGTATGTGTGTGTTTGGGGGGGGGGGTGTAGTATTTACTACTCTAGCACAGCATCTGGAACATGGTAGCTTTTTTTAATCTACCTTCTTTCTTAGAATCAGTACTAAGTATTAGTTCCAAAGTAGAAGAGTGGTAAGGGTCAGGCATTGGGGTGAAGTGACTTGCCCAGGGTCCCACATCGAGGTAATATCTGAAGCCAGATTTGAGCCCAGGACCTCCAGTCTCTAGGTTTGTGTCTCTAACCACTGAGTCACCTAGCTTCCACTTAATAGTAGCTTCTTAAATGCTTATTCATGGACTGATATGCCACACTTCCTCTAACTATGGACATTTCTCTCAATAAGTTTGAATGATTCATTGGTTGATGTTTATTAACTACATATTCTTGGGTAAGACATTTATCCTGGGTCTCAGTTTCTTCTTTTATAAAATGAAAGATTGTATTAGATGGCCTCTGAGATCCTTTCCCAATCTAGATTTAAGATCTTATAATACAATCACTTACAGGGACTTAAATTCAGAAAGAAAAGGGACAAAGGGGGAGTGGGAGGGGAAAATATTAACTACATACTATGTATCAGGCATTGTGCCAAGTGTTTTACAAATATTAGCTCATTTGATTTCACAATAGCCCTGAGAAGTAGGTGTTATTATTATCCTCACTCTACAGAAGAGGAAACTGAGGCTGACAAAAATTAAGTCTTTTCCAGGTTCACACAGCTAGCAAGTATCTGAGGCCAAATATGAACTCAATCCCTCCTAACACCAGCCCTAATATTCAAACCACTGTGCCACCCTAGTTGCCAGTGAGAATGTATGACTTGGGAAATACTATCTTAGCTCCAGCTGATTTTACATTAAACCACAAACTTTTTATCCTTAATAAAAAACTGATCTATATGCCTTGTTCAAAAGCAATAAAGCATATAGTTTCCCAAAAATTCTCTCTCCTGGGGAAAAAAAATGACTTACTGAATGGTCACTTAACAAAAAGCAGATCCTCAGCTCTTCTTTAACTTGTCATGGTTTATGTTTTTCAGACAAAGAAATCCCTATTTGACAAAGAAATAAAAATTAAAACAACTCAGGTATCTAACACTTATCAGACTGGTGAATATGACAGAGAAGAAAAGTCATAAATGTTAGAGGGATATGGGAAAATTGGGGCACTACTACATTGTTGGTAGAGTTGCAAGCTGATCCAAAGTTCTGGAAAACAATTTAGAACTATGCACATGAACTATGAAACTGTGCACACCTTTTGACACAGATAGCTTAACCCTATTTGTCTCAATTTCCTCATCTATAAAATGAGCTGGCAAATTACTCCAGCATCTTTACCAAGAAAACCTCAACTAAAGTCAGGAAAAGTCAGACACAAGTGAATAACAAAGAGCTTGTATGCTTAAGAATCATTCCTGGCTTAGTCTTCCCTTCCTCTCGTTAACTTCCCTTTCTCCTCTTTCCTTCCTGTTTCCCTGTAGAGTGAAATGCATTTCTGTACCCATCTGTGTGCATTCTTGCTTCTGTTGACCAGTTCAGAAAAGAATCTTTCATATGTCAACAATTCCCTTCTACCTCCTCATTTTTATACATGTCAACTTGTATACTATTATTATTTAAAATAATTTTCCCTAACCTTCTTTTCTCTTCCCTCCCCTGAGTGTATTCCTCTTTCCCTCTTTTTCTACTCTTTTTCTTAAGATCATCAAGACCTAACAGATTTTAACTAATGGGATTCTATGAACCCTAATGAGAATTAGAGGCACAAGGGGCATATTATCATCTCCCAATATTTTATTAGTCACTAATATTTACCTTTTTATATTTCTACACTACTGTATTTAAGCTTGAAATTTTCTCCTTAGTTCTAGTCTTTCATTGGAAATGTTTGGATTACTCAAATTTATAAAAAGCTAAACCAACTGTACAAAAAAAAAAACTATACAAAAAAATCAAGCCGTTCTCCAATTGATAAATGGGCAAGAGACATGAATAGGCAATTTTCAGTTAAAGAAATCAAAACTATTAATAAGTACATGAAAAAAGTTTTCTAAATCTCTTATAATCAGAGAAATGCAAATCAAAACAACTCTGAGGTATCACCTCACACCTTGGATAACATGAGAGCAACGGGAAAGTAATGAATGCTGGAGGGAATGTGGCAAAGTTGGGACATTAAGGCATTGTTGGTGGAGTTGTGAATTAATCCAACCATTCTGGAGGGCAATTTGGAACTATGCCCAAAGGGCACTAAAAGACTGTCTGCCTTTTGATCCAGCCATAGTACTGCTGGGTTTATACCCCCAAAGAGATAATAAGGAAAAAGACTTGTACAAGAAGATTCATAGCTGCACTCTTTGTGGTGGCAAAAAATTGGAAAATGAGGGGATGCCCTTCAATTGGAGAATAGCTGAAAAAATTGTAGTATATTTTGGTGATGGAATACTATTGTGCTCAAAAGAATAATAAAGTAAAGGAATTCCACGTGAACTGGAACGACCGCCAGGAATTGATGCAAAGCAAAAGGAGCAGAACCAGGAGAACATTGTACACAGAGACTGATACACTGTGGTACAATCAAATGTAATGGACTTCTTCATTAGTGGCAATGCAGTGATCCAAACAACTTGGAGCAATCTGCAAGAAAAAACACTACCCACATTCAGAGGAAAAACTGTGGAAGTAGAAACACAGAAGAGAAAACAACTGCTTCAATACATGGGTCAAGGGGATATGGTTGGGGATATAGACTCTAAATGAACATCCTAATGCAAACACCAACAACATGGAAATAAGTTTTGATCAAGGACACATTTAATACCCAATGAAATTGCATGTCGGCTGCAAGAAGGGTGAGAGAGGGGAGAGAGGGAAATAATAAAATTCTTGTAACCAAGGAGAAAAAAATAAAATAATGGGGGGAAAAGGAAATGCTTGGAAATCCTTTATTTCATTGAAAGATCATTTTTCTCCCATAGTGCTTTGCAGGACTAGGAGCCCATATAGCCTTTACTTTCTGTAATATCATATTCCAAATTCTTTGTTCCTTTATAGTGGTGGCTGCAAAATAATGTGAGGTCTTGACTATGCCTCCTCAATACCTGCTTTCTGGATGCTTGCAATCTTTTTTCTTTGATCTAAAAGCTCTGGATTTGGGCTGTAACATTGCTGGGAGTTTTCACTTTGGGGTTTCAGGAGGCAATCAGTGGATTATTTCTATTTCCATTATGCTATCTGGTTCTAAAAGATTTATGTAATTTTCTCATAGTATTTATTGAAACATGGTATCTAGGATCTTTTTTGGGCCAAGACAGTCAAAAAGTCCAGAGATTCTTAATTTTTTTCTCCTTTATCCATTTTCCATGTCAGATGTTTTTGTTATAAAATGGTCTACAGTTTCTTTTATTTTTTAAACCTTTCAGTTTTGTTTTATTATTTCTTCATGCTTCATAGAGTCATTGGCTTCTATATTTTTCATTTGAATTTTCATGGAGTTTGTTGCTTGGGCAAGGTCTTATGATGAGCTGGTAATTCCCTTTCCAATTCCTCTACTGTCTGATGAACTTCTCTCTCAATATACCATCCAGGGTCTCCCTTCTCTGGAATACTGACTCTCCTTCAGAGGGGCCTTTTTCATTCTGACCTGGATCTGTGATCAGGAAATAGGTACTAGTCAACAAAACTGACAGGTTTTTTTTTTCTATTGCAGTGTCCTAATATGGGTCTGGGTTGTCCAAGCACAGTCTGGTACTTCCTCTTGTCCAGGTTGCACAACCTCTCCCTGGATGCTAGATTGCACTACACTATGCTCCTGGCTCTGGTGTCTGTACATCAACATGTGTGTCTCCTTTGTGGAGTTGAGCTGAACAAAGGACTTTTGTAACTTGTGAATTTCTCCATCAGGATTCCATCTGGTGCATTTTCAAATTATGAGAAGAGCTCATTGCACTGTTTTCTACCACTCTACCATCTTGGTTCTTTAGAACATGGAGTTTTAGCTAGGACCATGGTGATAAGAGAGAATTATAGGCATGGAGGATAGCCTGTGGAAATGCTGGGACAGGAGAAAGAATGTCTTGTTTAAGAACTAGGTGGCCAATGTTACCATTACAGTGTGCCCTGAATGAAGATTCAGCATTGGAGACTTGGAAAGAGTGGTCAGATGTGTAGGAAGAGAATTAAGATAGAGTGGCATCACAGAAACCTAGAAAGAAGATAATATCAAGGAGAATTAGGTAACAGATAAATTTCAAAAGCTGAAGAGAGATCACAAATGATGAGTTTTATGAAAATACTATTAGATTCAGCAACTTAGGAAAGTTCATTTGATAACATGGGAGAGAATAGTTCGCACTGAATGATAAAATTGAAAACCAGACTGTAGAGAGTTAAGAAGAAAACGATAAGAGAAATGAAAGCATTGATTGAAAACTTCCTTCTCAAGGAATTTAACCATGAAAAGTAAAGTGAGATATGATAGTAAAGATAAATGGATTAAGTGAGGATTTTTGTTTTTGAGGATGAGGAAGACGTGGACATATTTGTAGGCACTAGGGAAACAATTAGAATGGCAGATGCTAGATGGGTTATAGGAAAATATGCTGGCTAATACATTCATGGTGGGACTGTGAACTATTCAAATCATTCTGGCAAGTAATTTGGAACTCTGCCCAAAGGCTACTAAAATGTGAATACTTTTTGATCCAGCAATACCACTGCTAGACCTAGATCCCCAGTGAAATCAAAGGGAAAGGATTTGTGTGTGTGTGTGTGTGTGTGTGTGTGTGTGTGTGTGTAATATCTGTACCATTTCTTTTTGTGATGGCAAAGAATTAGAAACTGAGGTGATGCCCATCAATTAAGGAATGGCTGAACAAGTTGAAGTATATGTCATTTGATGGAATGCTATTGTGCTATAAGAAATGATGAGAAGGTAGTCTTCAGAAAATTTGGGAAATGTGTAAATTGATGCAAAGTGAAGTGATCAGAGCCAGGAGAACAATTTTCACAATAATATCAATATTGTAAAGATAATGAACTTTGAAAGATTCAGTAACTCTAATCAATACCGCAATCTACCATAGTTCCAAAGGACTTCTAATGAAGCATGTTGGTCCCATAAAGAACTGATAGACTCAGAGTTCAGGTCAAAGTATATTTTACTTTCTTTGTTTTATTTCTTTTTACTTTTGGATCAGACTAATGAGAAAGTTTATTTTTCATGACTTTATATTTCTAATGAGTTCTGTAGCAGCTAGTAGACAAAAAGAGGTTAAAGAAAAGTGAGAGAATTGGAATAATACAGGGGACAATCTGCTGGACAAGCTGGGTTGGAATGAGATAGATCCCTTTTGCACATTAAGGGGTTTGCCTTGACAAGAAGGAGGATCATCTAATTGTTAAAAAGGGGTGAAGGAGGAGATAGTAGGAGGAAACATTTAAGGGATCTAGATTGAGGAACAGAGAAAAACAAAGTATGATTACATTTTTTCATTGAAATACAAGGCAAGGTTCTCAGCTTAGAGGATAGGAGAAGGGTTCATGGGAGGTTCAAGGATGGAAGGTCTGGAAAAGTTTCTGTGGTGAATAGCCTAGTGAGTCAACTAGAAAGGTGCCAAAGGGCTGTCTTGCTGCAGTGAGGATACGATTAAGATGATGTAGCAACATAAAATTGTAGTAGGCCAAGTCAGAATGGTTTTTCATTTTAAAATGAACTTTCATCTCTCAAAACAATGAAACGTGAAAGTTATATATATTATCACCAACTTGTAGACTACACAAAGATACCTCCTACCTATATATCATGAACACTTTCTTTACAGAGAGAATTGAAAGGTGAAGTATGTTGTGAACACAAAATAAATTTTCCAAAAACTGAAATTTTATCTATCTTAATGTACAGAAAATAAGTGGTTACTGGTATAAACCGCAGTTCTGAGACAACTTATGTATATAAGGAGACCACCAATTTTTATAGAAAAGATCAAAATTATCAACAAATTAGAAGAATAAAAATGAAAGGTACTAAATAAGTGGAAAATATCAAAGAAAGGTTACTTTGACTTACTTCTACCAAAAAAAAAGAGAAGTGATATCAACAATTACCAATCTATTTCATTACTTTATCATCAAAAAATCTTTACAAGAATAATTTACATGCATTTAACAGACATCTTTGATAAAAATATGGCAGGGCCACAAATAAGTTATCAAAAAATATTTCCTGGAGTTCCTATGACCAAAATATATAAAAGATATTAAAACTCATTGTTTTTATTGTTTAGTAACTGTAACTGATTTGGTTGTCTTCTAATTGTCATTAAAAAGAATAATAAAACAGGGAACTATATGGCTACCAGAAGTATTCACCACCACTATCTTAGCACAGAATTCTAACTGAAAAAGAGATTACCTATAGGTTAAGAGGTCCTCCAGCTATTCTTGTAGCTATGTGACATTGTACTAATGCTGTCAAGTCCAGGAAATGAACAGTCAGAGACTCCTACATTAAATAAAATATTAACACAAAACCTAGCTATCCTCAAAGAAAAAAGGCAGGTGAGCAAGTAATGTCTATTGTACAGACTATGATATATAGTTGGGTACACTTCCTACTTTCTGACAGACTT
The DNA here is from genome assembly GCF_027887165.1 of Monodelphis domestica. Lineage (NCBI taxonomy): Eukaryota > Metazoa > Chordata > Mammalia > Didelphimorphia > Didelphidae > Monodelphis > Monodelphis domestica. The sequence goes on along the minus strand of NC_077230.1, from coordinate 129,368,941 downwards.
TGTAGAGGGACAATGCTCAGCCCAGAACTGAACAGGAAGAAGAGAGTCACCTGAATTGCACTTAGCAAACCAAATAACATCTTCAGTGACCCCAAATTTTCTCTGAAACAAGAGTTCATCTTTTTAACACCAATTTTCTTCTGGGGATGTGTCATGTGGCTGGATCTTGGAATGCAACCATCTCTGAGGAATCTAAATTATAAGCACAATGGGAGACTAATGATAGGTACAAATAAGCAGAAGTATAGTGCAGACCACAAATTGTGCATGAAGCAACAAAAGAGGTCACATAAAAAAAAAAGCAAACCTGGAAAGAAAGGAATGTGTTAGTCATGTGGAAAAACCAACAGATTACTAATAGCCATATATTACATTAATCAGTGCCCACATAATATCAGATCTAGAAGAAAGCTTCCCTGAATATTGGCTGGGTCTCCATGGATTTAACGGAAGATTTGGACAAGAGTTGCCCAGGATGAGGAATCATGGATGGGTTGTAATATTGATAGAGCCACCACATGGTAGCCATAGATCCAGGCAATAAAATTTAAGTCCTAAATATCTTTTACTTGAGTTTCCAGATGGAAGAAGGAGGAATGGAAAAAGCATTTATTTATTAAGCGGCAGACCCTGTACTTGATTAAATATCACCTTACTTGATCCTCATAACAACTACAGAAAATAGATGTTATTATCCCCATTTTACAGTTGAGGTGATTCGAACAAATGGAAGTTAAGTGATTTGTCCAGAGTTATACAGATTGTAAAACTGTCTTCTGATTTTACCGATCATGCATCTGTCCACTGCCCTCTAGGTTGTTTATGCTTATAATTCAGCTAATAACATGATATTATATAATTCACAACATAGAATTACAGAGGAGCTTAGAATTAAAGAGACGGATATTCACAGTGGCAAGCACTCTGGGCTAATAGAGAGCACTATTTAACTTCCCAATTTTGACCCAGCCTCTTGACTTGACCTCTTGCTATTCAATTCTGGACCTTGTTTATTGTCTACCTATAATAGTTGCCTAAGATACATGTCATTTGTACAAATGTATATTCATCTGTCTATGTGTGTGTATACGTATGCACATATATATAAACACATATACAATTTACATATATAGCATTTATGTATATGTGTGTATCTACTAATTTGGTGAGCTATCTAACTGCATGTCAATCTAAGCAACTTGTATTTCACCTATTTTGTTTTTTCTATCATAGATAGTTAGATAGATGATTAGACATTTAAATGAATAATTGAAGGAAATGCTAAAAGTTAAAGGTTGTAAATAAAAAATTGGGGCATAATTTGTCATGTTAAAACCATAAGAGTAGTTTAAGTATTTAATTACAATATCTGACAATTTTATAGTCTTTTTTAAGTTTGCAAAGCATATTATATACATTTTCTCTTTTGAATTTTATATCACATCTGTGAGACAAGTTTTAGCATGAGCATTTAACAGATAAAGAAACTGAGGCTTATAAAGATCACCTTTCATTATTAATAAGACCTTGTTCAAGGGTGCTAATGCATTGTTGGTGAGGTTATAAACTGATCCCACCATTCCGGAGGACAATTTGGAACAATTTGGAAAGGGCTAAGATATTGTGCATACTCTTTGACCTAGCATTACTACTACTAGGTCTGTATCCCAAAGAGATCCAAAAAACAAAAAAAGGAAAAGAACCTAATTATACAAAAAATATTTATAGCAGCTCTTTTTGGGGTGACAAAGAGATATCTATCAATTGGGGAATGGCTGAACAAATTGTGACATATATTTTAGATAGAATACTATTGCCCTATAAGAAATGAGCAGGATGATTTCAGAAAAAAACAACTGCAAAGACCTATATGAACTGATTCAGAGTGAAGTAAGCTAAACTAGGAAAACATTGCACATAGCAACAGCAATATTGTATGATGATCGACTGTGAAACACTTAACTATTCTCAGCAATACGGTGATCCACTATAATTCTGAAGGACTAATGACAAAGAATGGTATCTAGTTCCAGAGAAGGAATTATGGGGTCAGAATGCATATCAAAGCATGCTATTTTTCACTTTATTTTATTTGTGTGGTTTTTTTATTTGGAGGTTTGGGTTTTTTATGTGTATTCTCTCACAGAATAACCAATATATAAATGTGCTTTGCATGATCACACAGGTATAACCCAGATCAAATTGCTTACCATCTCAGCAAGGCAGGGGCAAAGAAAGGGAAGAAGACATTTTGATTAAGAAGATGTGTGTTAAAAATTATTATTATATGTAATAGGGAAGATAGAGTATTAAATAAAAAAGAGCTTACTGAAGGTAAATCTACTTTTTTTAAAAAATCTAACTATATAAGTTTGCAAACTGTAGAGACAAGTCCCTTAGAGATCCCATGGGAGAGAAGGTTATAGTCAGAATAAACAAAAAATAATAATAATAACTCGCCCATGCCAACACAAGTAGCCAGCAGCAGGGTTTGGATCTGAAACTAAATCGTCCTGACTACAAGTCCAGCATTTTCTTCACATTCAACCCTACCTCTTGAAGGAAAATATGTGTACAGAGAAGAGAAGGCCTGAAGACTTAACTTTAGAGAATATCTAACAGGTAAAGGAACAGGACTTAGCAAAGAAGACAGATGGAAAGTAATCACAGAGGTGTAGGGAGAAAAATAAAAATGTAGTGTCATAAAGGTCAAGAGAGAAGAATTTTACATTCATCCTGCTTCCTAAAAAGAAGAAAAAAAGGACTTATTCAAGATGAGTTCAAGAACTTGAGATAGAAGAAAGAAGTATGCTTTAATTCCTTAAAAGAATAGCCCATGGGCATGAACAGGTAGTTTTCACATGAAGAAATCAAAATTATCAATAAGCACATGGAAAAGTGTTCTAAATTCCTCCTGATGAGAGAAATGTGAATAAGAATAACTCTGATGTACCACCTCACACCTAGCAGACTGGCCTATATGGCAGCTAAGGAAAATGATAAATGTTGGAGGGATGGCAAAGTTGGGACACTAATACACTGCTGGTGGAGTTGTGAATTGGTCCAACCATTCTGGATGGCAATTTGGAACTATGCCCAAAGGGCGCTAAAAGACTGCCCTTTGATCCAGCCATAGCACTGCTGGGATTGTACCCCAAAGAGATAATGAGTAAAAATATGTGCACAAAAATATTTATAGCCACGCTCTTTGTGGTGGCAGAAAACTGGAAAATGAGGGGATTCGTTTGGGGAATTATGGTATATGTTGGTGATGAAATACTATTGTGCTGAAAGGAATGATAAACTGGAGAAATTCCATGGGAACTGGAACAACCTCCAGGAATGATGCAGAGCAAAAGGAACAGAACCAGGAGAACATTGTACACAGAGACTGATACATTGTGGCACAATTGAATATAATGGAGTTTTCTACTAGCAGCAATTCAATGACCCAGGGCAATTCAGAGGAACTTATAAGAAAGAACACCATTCACACCTAGAGAAAGGACTGTGGGAGAATAAATGCAGAAGAAAAACCTATGATCCATCATGTGGTTCGATGGGGACATGATTAGGGTTTTGATGTTAAAAGATCACTCTGTTGCAAATATGAATAACATGGAAATAAGTTTTGAACAATGATACACATATAACCCAGTGGAACTGCTTGTCAGTTCTGGGAGGGGGAGGGAATAGGTAAGGAGAGAACATGAATTGTAACCATGGAAAAATATTCTAAATAATTTTTTAAAGAACAGCCCATGCACCATAAAAAAACAATGAGCAGATTAATGTGTTTTTAAAGTTGAAAAGAACTATATGAGACAATGAGAATGGAATCAGTAGAACCAAGAGAACAACAACTATAGGTTTAACATTTGAAGAATCACTTGTGAATGTTCACCTCCAGAAAGTGACTGAGAAGTGGAAACAAGAAAGTAATAACCTTTTTATTTTGCCACGTGATAGCTTCTATGGCAGCATTGGTGAAAGTTTTCAAGTTCGTGTGCCAAAACCAACTTTAAGCTGCTTATGAGCCCCCCCCCTTTCAGCTCAGCACTCGTGCCAATACTTCACCAATGGTTCTATGGTGAGGGGAGGGAAGGAATGGACTGAATTTTTAAAATAAAATTTAAAAAATAATGCCTATAACTTTGCCTACTCCAGAAACCTAAGCCCCATTCCCAAATTTAATCAGATTTCAGGGCATCATGAAGCTCAGGCCTACATGCTAAATGCTTCACCCCATAGTATTCTTGATTAATGTGGGATAAAGCCCAGCTAGTGGGGAACAGCCCAGAGAAGTGAAATGATTAGCCAACGCAGAGCTGCTTGGCCAAAGTAATTAGTGTTAAATTATTATTACACTCAAAGAAATATGGTACTAATGAGGAAAGGTTCTGCTGAGGATGTTATGATGTATTTAAAAGGTAGCAGCTCAATTGCAGGTTAATGCCAGAGGCTGGGAATAGGGCATTTCAGATGGGCTCTACAAACTGGGTGTTTGATTGAAAAGGTCCATTACTTTCAAATGCCTGAGCATTTTACTCCTTTTTTTTTTCTTCCTCTGCCTTTCCCTCTAGAGTAATAGTCACCAGAAAGACCTGGATTTTGGATGAACCTTCACTGCTTTTTGGAAGGGGATCTTACCATCTTTCCTAAAAGCTTGCTATAAATGCAGTCACCATTAGAAAGCCACTTGGGGCATTATTTGCAATGGCTTTTCATCACTCTTTTCACCAGCCTGGTTCTGGGATGCCTCCTGGTACCCTGTTGCCTGAGGGTACAAGTAATTTTTTTTGCAAGTTACAGTAATTATTTCTAAGAAGAAAAACTTTGAAACCTCATTACAGCATGAACAGCTCAGTTGAAACTTTTTTGTGTTGATCTAAAGAAATGAGAAGTTTCTTTGACAGAATTACAAACAAGAAATACTTTATATCATTGTGTCATAGACAGAGCCAGGAGGTTATAAAAAAAGGCTACCAGGAAGTTCACTCTCTGTCTCTGGCACTCTGCCTAAAACTTCCCTGATGGAGTCAGACAGAGGAGCCACGTGGAAAAGTTAGATTAGGGCCCCTTTTCTATCTCTCTCTCTTCTTCTGCCCATCCAAATAATCCTACTAAATTTTATTAGAATCTAAGGACAGACTCCTATTTTAATCTAACAAATACCATAAATATCCTAAAATTAAAAATTTCCATTAGACGTGTAAACCTAGAACTTGACTATGTTAATAATAATTGATCTGAGGAATAGCCAAATGTAATGGAATATAACTGTGCTATAATAGATCATGGATACAGAAGGATTAAATAAAAATAAGTTAAATAAAATCTGGAAAATAATATAGTTACCACAATGTAAGTGAATAAAACACCTACAAAACAATCAAAATGAAGCACATAAAGAATAAACTTGACCTCAAAGAGGACACCTTCTTCCCTTCCTTTCCAGAGGTGATGAATCCATGGGTACAAATCAGTACATATAACAGCAAATTGTCTTCAATATGCTGGTTTTACTTTTTTCCTTTCCTTATATCTCTTTTTAAAATAAGGAATAGTTCACTGGCAAGAAGGAAGGTGATTCATGGTGAAATGTAGACAACATAAAAAGATAATAAAAATTTTAATTGATTTTTAACATTGTTAAATGTCTTAATGTCAAACATAAATAAGATCTGGCAATCTGCACAAAGTTAGAGTAAAATGATCTAGTTTTATGTATAATTTTGTCATAATAGCCTTTAATATATAGGAAAATGATATGGATATCCAACTTGATAAATGAGTAAGCAATTAATATATCTCCTCAAAAACTTTCTCAGTTTAAAGGCAATTTCATCATTAAACCAATGTAGAATATGAGATTCAAACAGGAAGAGAAGCATGACTTTAACAAAAAATGAAACCAAAAGCATGCTTCTTTTATATGAATAAACAGATTAAAAATACAAGTCATTTTTATATCTAACTATATAATTTAGATTTCTAAATTTTAAGGGCAAACCCCTAAAATTTAGTTGCAAAGGGAGATTGTAATCTGAAGCATGGACCAAAATAAGTGGAGCATAGCCGCTGCATAAACACTTTCTGCTCTTTCAATGAAAACAAGTTCAAATCGAAATGAACAAAAGATACACTCATGTGGAAAATTCACTCCAAAAGACAGTGAATTCCACTCCGCCTAGAAATTATTTAATACAGCATGCACAAACTAGGTCAAATTTGGGTTGGAGTGGATTGGATCTTAACATAGTTCAACTCTCATCATCAATCAGCACAAGTTTCGGAAACCAATATGTCTTTCTGCTACTTGTTGCATGTGAACATAAAGTGTATAAACTTGATATAAAACCATGTGTGGAAGATAAAAGTAGTTCAGTATCTGTTATATCTCAATTTGATTATTTCTGTTAATTACAATGTAATAAGCGGGTTTCCAAAAAACAACTGTGACTTTTTAAAAATTGAAGTAACTCAAGAATGGTTGTAGATAATTGTTTGAAATCTGCAATAATCAAACTCAAGTTTTAAATTGCCTCATTTTTAACTGAAATAATATCTCTTCATTGTGGATAAATTACTCCTTTGAAGAATTAAGAAAGTTTTTTTGAAGATTGTTTTCTGAAAAGTGAGGTAAAAAAGACATTTTTTGGTAATAAAAAATGAGAGAGATCACTAAATAAATTTGGAAACTACTGGTTTAATGAATACTAAGATTAAATATGTGATAAATGATTTCTGGATAATCCAAAACTAAATATCTCTTTCCTAAAACCCAATTGTTTTTATGTGATAAAGAAAGGGCAGACCAGGGAAGGAGACCCTAACCCTAGAGAATTTCCTAGGATATTGGGAAATTAAATAATACCCTCATATTTACCCAGCCAGTATTTGTTGATGGAGAGCTATATGCCAAGCTTCTCTTAGCTCTACCCTATTATCCTGAATAATCTAGAATTGATTAAAAGGAGTGAAGAAATTTAAGTGTAAATTAGGAAGTACTCACAATGTTCTATTTCTCATTTATTGTTTCATTCCTCAATTTCTGTACTGTTTCAATTAGGACTCAATAAATATGGGATGATTGCTTCCTCTTGGGATAAAGGGTAACAATAATAATGATGAGGGTGATAATAATGATAAAATAATTTAGGTCAGATTTTTATGCCCAGGGCCAAAGATCATGGCAAGATTCAAAAAACAGGTAGGGTAGGAACTAATAATGATGATAATTATTTGCTACTATCAACCATCAGTTAAATTTTTTAAGGTATTTTTTATTTCAAAGTAATTTCATGTGATATTATTTGGTCTTGTTCGGTTAGTAGGTAGGATGAGCATTATTATCTCCATTTGAAATATGATGAAACTGAGGTCCAAAAACTTTGAGGTCATATTCCTCAAGGTTATATTTTTATTTAGTTCAGAATGGGTATGCCCCAGGCAAGAACTATTTCCCCCACACCATGCTGGATCCCCTGGTCCTAGCAAATGGAAGACTCTAGGCAGAATGACAGGATATTTGTTTACATCTAAAGGAGGTTCTCCATTTTCAAACTAAGTCTAAGCCCAATTGCACTTTGTTCTACAAGGTCAGCTGCAGATAAAGCATATCTAGATATATGTCTGAAAAAACATCTCTGTGGATTGTGGACTTTGGACATGAATCTAGTCTCTGAAGTGAGAAATCACTTTTTTTAAAAACCCTTACCTTCTATCTTAGAACAAATATTGCATATTCATGCTAAGGCTTCTTAGAAGAGTGGTAAGGGCTAGGCAATGGGGGTTGTGACTTGCCTAGGCTCACACAGCTGGGAAGTGTCTGAGGCCAGATTTGAACCCAGGATCTCCTGTCTCTAGAACTGGCTTTCAGTTCACTGAGCCACCCAACTACCCCTAAGCAATCATTTTTGAGAACACATTTCAAGAAATAGAATATCAGAATTTAGGCTGAAATATGATTTGTTACTATAAGGAATATGGAAAATAAGATCCAAACAAAAGGCTCACACCATTCCCACCTCCAAAAAAAGGGGGAGTATTAAAAGGGAGAATACTTTCCCAATTCAGTCTTGATTGAGAAGGCAGGAATATGGTGATTGCTCAGGAGATTTAATAGCATCTCACTTCTAAGTTATTCATTCTCATCTGCTCCGTGGTAAAAGGTCTTGAATTCTAATAATTAGTTAAGTTTTGTGGAATTAATTGGTATCATTACCCACAGCTGCTGGATAACTGTCCATATATACAATATGAACAATCATGTCAATCCAGCTCATGATGGACACTCCATAGATCTGATCCTCTCCCTTGAAACTAGAAGTCACAATCAAGGCAGAATGAGGTTCTTATGTGAACCAACTCCAAAATTTTCACCACTTCATTATTGCCTGATTGACAAAATCCTAGGATCCTGGATTTAGGAACAGAATAAACCTCTGAAATCATTAAGGTATGACCCCTCACTATAAATATGAAGAAACTGAAATTTGGTTAGGTTAAATGACTTGTCCAAGGTCATATAGGCAGCAAAAGTCAAAGAGAGGCAGTGAACTCAAGGCTTTTATCTGTGAAGTGAGGATTCTTTCTTTGCCTCACACAGAAGGAAAAAGTCTAAATTCCTTAGTGGGCATTCAAGCCATTTCACACCCAACTATTTTCAGCTTAGTTTTTTACTGGCCTCTTTAAAAGATATATGTGAGAAAATATATTTTATTTTTAATTCTCTAAATAGTCCTTCTTTGTTACCCCTTTTCACACCCAGAAAGCAATGTCATATAACAAAATTAAGAGGAAAAAAAGAAATAATAATTAGGAAAACCAGTCAATATATTGAAAGAATGTGAAAATATATGCAATATTCCACACCTATTCCACTGCTCTTTTAATAAGAATTATCTACTTAATTCATTCCAACAAGCATGATATAATTATCAAATTAAATTAAATTATTCTCTTCATCTTTTTTCCCAAATCTAAGTGCTGGCCTTCCTCTCTGCCTTTTCTTTCCTGTCTTTAACTTCTCCCTTCACTCAAGTTAGTGGCTCTCTGTTTCCCTAAGTCTTACTCTTCCTCAGAGCCCAACTCATATCCCATGACTTCTGCAATAAATCCACCGACTCTCCTAACCCTCAGTAATCTCTTCCTTCTACATCTGAATTATTTGACATTTAACTGACACTACCTTGTACTGTCATACTTTAAGTATATGTCTACATTATCCAAATAAATAATAAGTCCTTGGGGCAGGTAGGTGACTCATGGATAGAGAGTCAGGTCTGAAAATGAAAGGTCCTAGGGTCAAATCTGGATTTAAATTCTTCCTGGCCATGTGACCTTGGGTAAGTCACTTGACCCCAGTTGCCTAGTCCTTACCACTTTTTTGCCTTAGAACCAATACTTAGTATTTATTCTAAGGCAGAAGTTAAAGATTATAAAAATAATCATATAAGTCCTTTAATGTGTAGTTCACCAAAGTAAAATTGTGTCCTTTAATAAGTACCAGTTAAGCACCTGACAATTCTACCTCTTTCCCCAACCCTGTGGTTACCAATAAGGTATGGTAAGAGCATGCCTGTTTAGAGGTAATGGCATCAACCACCACCAATATATTTTCTCCTACTTCATTACTATTACTGCACCTGGAATTTTATATCTGCCAGCTAGAAAACTAGCAGAAGTGAAAGTCATTGGCATATTTTACTCATGGCACCCTATGTGAAGACATACACCACTGACTCAAGAGCTGGCTCTGCCTAGTTGCCATCTGCAGCCACAGTCTAGTTTAGGAGCCATATTCTTCCAGGGATCTAGAAGGCATCAAAAACAATGGCACATACTCAAATGGTTTGTGCTAGATGGACAAGAGTTGGGGGGGGGGGGATCTAATGAGAAGGAAACATATCCGCTATATTTGTGTGCCTTCAGTGTATCTAAATCATGCTACTCTTAGAGGAAGGTAGATGGTGTAGGGATAGAGCCATGGATTTGGAGTCAGGAAAATCTGCATTCAAATCCCACTTCAAACACTCCCATTACAAATTACTTGAATCTGTTTGTCTCAATTTGTCTACTGAAAAGTGGTGATAATAACATTATCTGCTTCTCAAGATTGTTATGAAGATTAAATGAGATGATATTTGTATAACATTGAACATGATGCCTGGCACATAGTAAGTATAATGTAAATGCAGTCTATTTTAACTATTATGTTCATTTTTTTTCTATTGCAGGATGGGAGAGAACTATACATTTCATCTGTGCCTAATCAACATTTGGGGAAATACTGAAATATCGGGGTGCTTATCTACTTGATAAATCAGTTGTCGAGAAAAATAAGAAGGGGAAGGAACCCACACGCACAAGACTATTTATAGCTGCTCCTTATGAGGTAGAAAAGAATTGGAAATGAAAGGGATGTGTCTATCAATTGAGGAATGGCTGAACAAATTGTGGTATATGCTGGTGATGGAATACTATTGTGCTATAAGGAATAATTAACAGAATGATTTCAGACAGAGCTGGAAAGTCCTACGTGAACTGATGCAGAGTGAAATCAGCAGAACCAGGAAAACATTGTATGCAGTAACTACAATATTGTAGAATTATCAACTGTGATAGACTTAGCTCTTATTGACAATACAGTGTTCCAGGACAATTCTGAGAGACATATGAGAAAGAACTTAAAACCATGATTAACAAATCGTGCAAGGAGAGTCATTTAAATTGGCCTGAAATTCTACCTCTGGCCCTATTTTATCTCAGAAGTAGACCCAAAGGTGATTTACACATCTCACCATTTGAGATGCTATTTGGACATCCACCTATTCAGGCACAACCATTTACCCCTGCCTATACCTCACTATTAGGAGGGGATACAACCATTGCTAAATATATCAGACAATTACAAACAAAAATTAAAAGAACTCCATGACTCTGGAGCTGCTGTTCAAGCAGATTTCTCATTTCATGATTTAAACCCAGGTGATAGTGTGTACATAAAGAATTTCAAATGTACTGGCTGATGGACCATTCCAGATCCCACTAACTACACCAACAGCCATAAAATTGGAGAGACTTACTCGTAGATTCATTGTATCCGACTTTCCTAACTAATGAACTTGTCATGATTATGATTCTCTCTCCAATGCAGGAGAAATAATATGAGAGCAAATACTTATAGGATCAATACATATATATCTCACTTAAATCCCCCTAGGTTATTATCCCCAAAAGATTGCATTTACAGAATTAAAGCCCAAAGATCACTACCTATCACCCCCCTCCTTTCTCTCTCCACAGAGTTATATGCACTCCCATTACAAGCCAGGCAAGCCAAGAACATCAATCACCTTCAAGACACACTCCACTGAATTCTATTTATGGACAGAAATCAAGCAACATTGCCAGGTGCTTTAAAGTAACACAAGAAAAATAGAATTTATAAATTGAGGAAAAACCCAAATCTGATGTCATTAAATTGCCCTCTAATCTTGTAACTAGCTACAAAATGTTTTGTTACCCATCTCCTAAGTAATTGTGATTGATTGTGAAAGCTGACCAAAAGTAACAATGATTCTCCTAGGTCAGGGAGAACTAACCTCTAGATCACCCTATTTATGTCATTCATTTATAGCAATAATGTTTCATTGACTATCTCCTTAGGCTATGCATCTTGTTGTTAAATTCCATGAAAACACATATGTAGAAAATTGATGGTGTGCCAAAGAAGTATGTAATCACCAGCCTATATAATAAACAAACCTCCATGCTATGGCAGAACACTGTGTGATGCCTGAGCATGTAGGCCTCAGCACACAGTGTCTCTCATCTCCATTACTCGACCAGATTACATCTAGATGGAATGAGCCCTCACCCTCAGGGAGATCGCTGGATGACTCCCAAAGCTTTTCTACCATTGATGAGGAAAATATAGAAAGAACATGGAAGGAAACATCTGTTCATCTATCTTTTCATCTGCCTTACAGATATATCTACACCAACATAGGGCACCAGGAACATATTCACATATCATATAACAGGATAAGGATTCATTTTTAGTTGACCACTGGAAATTCTGTTAAGTAATGATGAGAAGGGTACACTGAAGAGAAGGATTTGGAATCAATACCAGGCTTAGAGAACTGCCAGTCAAAGCCTTGGGAGTATCTTGGAAGTCAGTAGATGACAGCATCAAGGATGGGGCTGAAAAGATATAACTGGATGGTGTAAAGTTTGAAAGAGGAGAGGTTGCTACACTGAATGATGATGGCAAAGTAGAGATTTAGAAGTAACAACTGAAAAGGAAGGAAAATGTTAACTTCCCCATCTCTGGGATTCATAGATCAAAGAATATGAGAAAATGAGTGGCCATCAGGAATCAGGTCTAGGAGCTGAAAGGATTATTAAAAGAATGGAGATTTTATTGACAGTAGTTTATGGGGCTGAAGAGAACCCAGTAAAAAAATTAAAAAGGCAAGGGAGATGATGATAAAGACTGAAGAAGGGTAAAGCAGTGGGGGGAAGAAATTTCAGGGGAAAGTAATTTTCACAATATGCAAGAAATGATTCTGAAGGGCATTGACTAGGCAAACAGTAATTTAGGATTTGCTAGCCATAGAGGAGAACAAATATAAAATATTTATAGAATAAACCATTTCTAAGTAGAATTTTGGTGTGATGAAATCACAAGTCTAATCTTTAGACAATTCCCACTGTTCTGATTATTTTATTTTTTTAATTATTTTTATTTTAATAACAAATTTCCACATAAGTTTCCTAAAGTTATATGATCCATGTTTTCTCTCTTCTTCCTTCCCCCTCCTGATGTTGGCAAGTAATTCAATTTAGGTTATACATATAATTGTCACACAAAACATTTCCATATTATTCATTTTTGTGAGTGAAGAACCTTGTAAAACCAAAACCCCAAAATATATACCCAAATAAATAAGTGATGAATCATGTTTTGATCTGCATTTGTACTCCAATAGTTTTTCTCTAGATAGCATTCTTTTTCAAAAGTCCCTCAGAATTGTCCTAGATTGTGGTATTGCTGTTAGTAGCAAAGTCTCTCATGGTTTATCATTCTATAATATTGCAGTTACTGTTTATAATCTTCTCCTGGTTCTGCTTATTTCACTTTGCATCAGTTCATGTAGCTCTTTCCAGTTCTTTCTGAAATCATCCTGTTCATCATTTCTTATAGTACAATAGTATTCCATCACCATCATGTACCACATTTTGTTCATCCATTCCCCAGTTGAGGGATATCCCTTTAGTTTCCAATTGTTTGCCACCACAAAAAAAAGTAGCTATAAATATTTTTGTACAAACAGGTCTTTTCCCATTTAAAAAAAAATCTTTTTTGGATAGACCTAGTAGTAGTTTTACTGGATCAAAAGCTATTCATTCTTTTATAGCCCTTTGGGCATAATTCCAAATTGCCCTCCAGAATGGTTGGATTATTGACTATTGATAGGAAGGACTAGTGGGTCACAAGAAGAAAAAAAAAAGAGAGTCATTCAGAGATTTAAATGACTGAGACAATTTTCTAACTTGGTGCTACAACTTTTTTTTTTTTAATTTTTGAAAACTGACTGGAGCTGACTCTGTGAATCTTAAAAATTCTCAGACCCTACTTCATAAGATTTGGTTAAGACCATTCCCCATTTTAAACAATGAAGGAACTTAGATCAGGAATGTGAGACCTCTACTCCACCCCTACTTAAGCCTGCTTCAGGGGCAGAAACTCCTTGCTGAACAATGAAAAATACTTAAACCCATACTTATAGTAAGGCAAAAGTTCTTAAGCTGTGCCTATTTTTAGATCTAATCCAAAAGGGTACTGCATGTTTTGCCAATAGGACCTAATAAACCCAAAGCAGTTAACATGTCCTAAAGCACATCCATCATCTATTTCCAGGAAGAATCTGATTCACATAGAGGGAGGCACTGATTCGAGGCTACATACTTCTCAATGAATGCTCTTGCTCCACAAAAACTGGGTGGGAGAGGGAATAGGGAACTTTCTACTAATTGAAATGGCTTCCCTTGGAACTTCACATTTCATAAATGTAAGAAACTTGACCAGCTTCCAGAGGAGCTGCCATCATAGTTGAAAGGGAACTGGGTGTCGATTTTTCTTTTACATTAAAAAAAAATCATCCATGAGCACAAACTCTTTCCTCTATGCATTTTCATAGAGTCTGTCCCCTTTCACATGGGGCACACGCTGCCCTGGTCACAAAGCACCCTTTTATATTAGATCTAAAAATAGGCACAGCTTAAGAACTTTTGCCTTACTATAAGTATGGGTTTAAGTATTTTTCATTGTTCAGCAAGGAGTTTCTTCCCGTGAAGCAGGCTTAGGTAGGGGTGGAGTAGAGGTCTCACATTCCTGATCTAAGTTCCTTCATTGTTTAAAATGGGGAATGGTCTTAACCAAACCTTATGAAGTAGGGTCTGAGAATTTTTAAGATTCACAACTCCGCCCGGCAGCCATCTGTAGCCTCATTCTAGTTTACCTCATGTCTACCAATTCTAAGGCAGAAGAGCAGTAAGGGCCAGGCAATTGGGGTAAAGTGACTTGTCCAGGGTCATATAGCTAGAAAGTATTCAATTTGAACTCACAGTCCTCCAGATTCCAGGTCGGGCATTTTGTACATTGTGCTACCTAGCTGCCCCTATAGTTTTTCTGTAGTTACTTTGGCTAGTTTGGCCCCCCAAAATAGAAACAAATAGTTACAAGCATTTAGAAAAAAGTATAGTCAGGAGGACCTCTGAAAAAAGTAGGTCCTGACAAGGACTAGCATTCTGTTCCATTCAAAGGAGGATCGACTTCTATCAATCAAATAGTTCAATAGATGATCTAGAATTGAGATTCTTGACTTGGTGTCTGTCAACATGCTTTTTAGTGTTTCCTATTTTGACAACTATCAATATAATGATCTGTATTTGCAATTTCTTTGCAATATTTTATTTTATGCATTTTTTAAAAATCATTATTCTGTGAAGAAATCCATAGGTTTCACAAGACTACCAAAGAGTACTTCATAGAAAAAAGTTAAGAATCCCTGATCTAAGCCATCCATCAGCTTTTAGGTGGGGTCACCTTAATCACCCCAGATAAAGGAATTAATAATAAGAATAATATGATAATGATGGTGGTGGTGGTGGTGGTGACAATCATGACAGTAACAACAACAATGAGCACTTATATAGCACCTATTTTGCCAGACATGTTGCTAAGTGATTTACAAATATTACCTAATTTTGTCATGATAAGCCTGAGAGGAAAGTGCTATTATCCTCATTTTACATTTAAGAAAACTGAGTCAAAAGGGGATTATTTTTCTAAATTTCCAAAAGAGATTCCACAGACTTTTTCAATGAGTAATTAAAATTTTCTTCTTCATGTCTAACCTCAAGCTCTCCTGGTTAAACATAAACTAATTCCTCTGGTCCTGTTCTCAGATGAACAGAACAGCTGTGAATCATGCTGTTGCTAACTACTTTCCTTTTTCTTAAAAATGAAATAAACTTCCCCACTACCTTCTACTCTTCAAGTTGAATAATCTGCATAACTTTCATCATTCTCCAGTCCTTTCATAAACTTTATATCTCTTCTAACCTGAAGACTACATAATTCCACTTATTAATTTGAATGATTCTAAATACTCTGAATGCTTCATTTAGAAGTTTAGTGGGAGAGCTATTTTGCTCTTTGTAGCTAAAAATGCCCTTATTGGAATGCCTAAGGGGAGGAAATTATCACTTATTTTTAATTAATTTAGTATGGACATATATTGTGGCGAATTCTTTGAAGACCTGGATGATGCCATAACTCTGATAAGAGAGCATCACTCCGGCCATTCTGGTACCTGAAAGGCCTCTGTTTGTGTAGTCAGGAGCAGTAACCCTGGGCCTACTGGTTACCTGGCAACTCATAAATAGGCTGGATTGCAAAGGAAGCTAAAGGATGGGTCTATTGAATGTCTTCCTCACAGCTCTAGAAAAATTGTAAATGAGACTATTATGTGAATAAGTTGAGTATGAATGACTGTGAGCTTTGTTGTCCTATGAAAGGAGTCAGAAATTTCAGAAGAGTAAATGAATAAATAAAAATGAAAGACGCTAAATGACTGTAAATGTTTCACTCTCCTTCTATCCCCAAAAAAGAAAATTTTATTTCCTTTTTAAAAATTGATTTTTTTTTTACTTTTTAGAAGCAAGATTAATAACCCTGACAACCCTGATTTTGATTTCCTGCCCCTCTCCAACCCAGCCCAGGAAGCAGCAGTATAGATTTAATATCTAGCTATGAGGGGCCATGCACAAAGAATAAAAGCAAGCTTGAAGAACTGAGTTTTGTTTTCCAAATCTCTTTAAGGAACCTGAGGAGCAAAAGCTATTTTCCACATATAAGAACACAGAAACTGCTGTGTGCCCAAAGGGGCTGAGACATTCACTTTCTCCCTCTCAAGGGGCTCCGAACTGCATGTACACAGACCAAGTTTAGTCTTTGAGGAGGTTCCCCAAAGGCCTCTAAAGGGAGAGGTCAGGCTCTTTTTAGTATACTCTCTAGTTCTTTATGCCCTCATTCAGAACCCAAAGAAAATTATTTAATGTTTAGGTTTGACTCATGTATAGGGTCTCCTCCCCCAAAAAGGAGAAAGATATTAAATATTTAACTTGGGCTTAATATTGGACAGCTATTTCTTTTTTTTCCAATGAACAAAAATTCACCTTCTCTCTCAGTCCTCTTCTCTGATTGTAAAGGAAAGAAAAACAAAATCCTTGTGATAAATATAAATATTCAAACAAAAATTCTCATGCTCACCGTGTCCAAAAAATATATCTTAGTCTGTATCTTGAGCTCATCATTTCTCTGTCAGGAGACAGCTATTTATTTCTGCCAAACAAAAGAAATGCTTAAAACACAAAAGACTCACAACAAGCACACATTGACAAAGACTTAAACCTAGGACAGTAATTTATAACAGCTATTATGCTCTCCCAGGAGGTTGGAATTTAAAATGTTAAAAATTGAAGCATTTAGTGGGATTGAAAAGGATTTCACTTTGACTTTGCAATGTCTAGAACAACTTCCTCAAAGATCACATCTTCTAGTTACCAGGCCAGGGTTGGTCTCATCCTCCTATCAATGGCCATCTCCTCTGAGGGATGCTCTACTGGTTTTGGGGATACTACCTGGAATACAGCTGATACCAACCCATGGACCCAGGAACTTCCAAACTCTGGGACTCAAAAGGTTGCTTCCAAGTCTGGGAGTGCTCATTTCATTATTGCAGTTTGATTAATTGTGCTTGAGCGAAAATATGCAAGGTAGAAAAGGCAACTAGAACTTTGAGATAGATTCTGACTGATGAAGACAAACTTTAACTTTCATTTTATGGAAAGTCTCAGAGAGCACTCCAAGCCACATATTCTAGGGGCAGGAGGAAAGAGGGAACATTAGAAACTGGAATCATTTCTTTTAAGACAAGGGATCCCAATCTTTTTTTTTTAAAACCTTACCTTCCATCTTGGAGTCAATACTGTGTATTGGCTCCAAGGCAGAAGAGTGGTAAGGGCTAGGCAATGGGGGTAAAGTGACTTGCCCAGAGTCACACAGCTGGGAAGTGTCTGAGGTCAGATTTGAACCTAGGACCTCCCATCTCTAGGAAGGGATCCCAGTCTTTATCAGTTCCTGTAATCCTTGGCTCTGAGTAGACCTCCTATTCAATATAAAAAGGAATAAATTCTAGAATTTATCATGAATGCCATAAATAAAAAATAAAATAGAGGTTAATTGATTTTTCATGAAGATAATTTTTAACATTGATGTCACATGTTCGCTTTTAGTTTATCATGGTATATAATATAAAATTAGGTCTAGATCCCATTTGTATCAGACTGCTTCCCAGACTTCCCAGCAACTTCTATCAAATAGAGACTTCTTTGTGTTATTTAAGCTTTGAGGTTATTTAAACTTTGGGTTCACTTACTTCCTATTCGTTCTTTTTGCATCTTTTCTATTAAGTAATTTCTTTATTTTTTACCAGTATCATATAACTAATGATTGCTGCTTTGTAATAGTTTAAATCTAGAATTCTCTTGCTTATGAGTAGGATGAACTAACATAATAAAAATGACCATCCTACCCAAATTAATCTACTTATTTAGTGCCATACCCATTGAAATACCAAAAAACATTTTTACTGAATGAGAAAAAAATCATAAAGTTCATTTGGAAGAACAAAAGATCAAGGATATCCAGAGAAATCATGAAAAACATGCGAAGGAAGGAGGACTTGCAGTCCCAGATCTCAGACTATATTATAAAGCAGTGGTCATCAAAACAATACGGTAATGGCTAAGAGACAGAAAGGAGAATCAGTGGAATAGACTAGGGGTAAGTCACTTCAGTAAGACTGTCTATGGTAAACCCAAAGATCTCAGCTTTTGGGACCAAAACCCACTATTTGATTAAAAACTGCTGGGAAAATTGGAAGATAGTATGGGAGAGATTAGGTTTAGATCAACATTTCACACCCTACACCACGATAAATTCAGAATGGGTGAATGACTTGAATACAAAGAAGGAAACTATAAGCAAATTAGGTGAACACAGAATAGTATACTCATCAGATCTTTGGGAAAGGAAAGAATTTAAAACCAAGCAAGAGGTAGAAAAAAACACAAAATATAAAATCAATAATTTTGATTACATCAAATTAAAAAGGTTTTGTACAAACAAAAATAATACATCCAAAATTAGAAGGGAAGCAACAAATTGGAAAACAATCTTCATTACAAAAACCTCTGACAAAGGTCTAATTACTCGAATTTATAAAGAGCTAAAAATAAAGCCATTCTCCAATTGATAAATGGGCAATTTTCAGTCAAAGAAATCAAAACCATTAATAAGCACATGAAAAAGTGTTCTAAATCTCTTATCATCAGAGAGATTCAAATCAAAACAACTCTGAGGTATCACCTTATACCTAGCAGATTGGCTAACATGACAGCAACAGGAGGTAATGAATGCTGGAGGGGATGTGGCAAAGTTGGGACATTAATGCATTGCTGGTGAAGTTGTGAATTGAGCAATTTGGAACTATGCCCAAAGGGCACTAAAAGACTGTCTGCCCTTTGACCCAGCCATTGCACTGCTAGGTTTGGACCCCAAAGAGATGATAAGGAAAAAGACTTATACAAGAATATTCATAGCTGCACTCTTTGTGGTGGCAAAAAATTGGAAAATGAGGGGATGCCCTTCAATTGGGGAATGGTTGAACAAATTGTGGTATTTGTTGGTGATGGAATACTATTGTGCTAAAAGGAATAATTAAGTGGAGGAATTCCATGGAGACTGGAACAACCTCCAGGAAGTGATGCAGAGTGAGAGGAGGAGAACCAGGAGAACATTGTACATAAAAACCGATACACTGTGGTGCAATCTAATGTAATGGACTTCTCCATTAGTGGCAATGCAGTGATCCTGAACAACTTGGAGGAATCTATGAGAAAAGCCACTATCCACATTCAGAGGAAAAACTGTGGGAGTAGAAACACTGAATAAAAACAACTGCTTGAATACATGGGTCGAGGGGATATGGTTTGGGATGTAGACTCTAAACGAACATCCTAGTGCAAACATCAACAGCATGAAAATGGGTTCTGATCAACGACACAAGTAATACCCAATGAAATTGCACATCGGCTGTGGGAAGGGTGGGTGGAGGGGAGGAAGGGAAATATTGTGATTATTGTAACCAAAGAATAATGTTCTAAATTGACTAAATAAATTAATTTTTAAAAAATAGTCCATAAAAATAAAGTCTAGAATTCCATTCTTTTGCATTCTTACTTTTTCCCCCATTTTACTTTGCAATGCTAGATCTTTTGATCCTCTAAATAAGTATTGTTATCCTATTGTCTAGTTCTATACAGTATCCCCTCTGTAGCTTGATTGTAGTATAAAACTAAATCTGTAGTATAAAACTAAATCTGTAGATTAATTTCAATCGTATTGTCATTTGGCACAGCTCAGACAAGGGAAGAGAATATGATTCCAAATACTTTAGCTGTTCTCTATTTCTCAAAGGAGCATTTAGAATTGTATCTATAGAGGTATCGAGTGTGCTTTTATAGATTAATTGCCAGATATTTTATGTACTTTGTGGTTATTTTAAATTAATTTTCCCTTTCTCTTATTTGTTCCTACATTATTTTTATGGCTAAATAGAAATACTACTATTTTCTGGAGTTATTTTAGAAAGGTTTACTTATTAGCATGTCTGTGTAGAAATGTATGTATGAATATATTTTATAGCAAATAATATTGTTCAATTTATGTTCCTCAGAGTGACGGCTAGATAACACTTGAACTTGCAAAATTCTATGAAGCAAAACCATATCTTAATGAAGGTGTCTAAAAATTGCAAAGCAACAAAACTCATTGGAAGGGATGGCAACAGTTAAATTTTGTTGCCTCGTCCTAATCACAATTATATGTGTATATTAGAGCATTACAAAACAAAGTTCTATGATAAGTCCAAGGTCAAAGTTTGTTACTTACTGGGGGACTCAGAGAAGGTTACCTGGAAGAGGGCATTTGAGTTGGGCTTTAAAGGATTGCTTACTTCAATGAATGGAACAGAAAATTCAACACATACAGAACAAGCTGAATGAAGGCACAGTGGTGGAAGAGTAGAAAGATCAGGGTCTAGCAAGTTATCCAATTTGATTTTAGTATAGAACATATGAAAGAAAAAATATGAGATGAGACTAGAAAGCCAGATTTTCTTCAAATTATGGCATGAATTAAAGGTTAAACAGAAGAATATAACAATAAGCCATTGGTAATGTTTGAGAAAGGGCATGGTATTATTGAATCTATGCACAAAATGATTCTGGCAATAATATGAAGGACTGATGGAAAACCTGTATAGTCGGTACCACCAACAGAAATAATTATCTCACTCATGGATGCCATGACTCTGAGTTGCCTATCTAGTCCTGCTTTTCTTGGACTTTGGTACCTAGTTATTACTCCATTCTGTTCACCTGGCTCCCAGTCCCCAGATCTGCCTCTCCCATTGTATTCTAGCTTCTGCCCCAAGTTTATCTGATTCCTAGCTGTATTCTTTACTCTATTCTCTTTTCAGTGAGGTATTTTATGCTTTCTTCTATTTTGTCAGTCTTTTGACTTTGCTTTATTAATTCCTGCTGTTTTGCAAGATCATTGGTTTCCAATTGCCCAATTCTGGTCCTTAAGGCCTGGTTTTCTGTTATAATCTTTTGGTTTTCTGCTTTAATCTTTTGATTTTCTGCTATAATCTTTTGAATTTCCTTTTTGGTTTGGTCTGTCCTGCTTTTCGTGGCTTCCAGCTGTTTCTCCAATTGGGAATTCTTGTCCTTTAAACTGTTATTTTCTCTTTGAACTATTTCCCACTTTTCTTGCCAGAAGGCTACCATCTTTTTGATAAGCTCCAATTTAAATTCTTCAAGAGCTTGTGGACAATTTCCATTTTTTTTTGGAAGGTTTTGGTGCATTTATTTGAATTTCCTCTTCTATTTCCTCTGTAGCCTGTGTTTTTCCTCTGTAAAATTTTTCCAGGGTCAGTCCCTTCTTGTTTTTCTTGCTGGAGGGAGGCTGTTGTTCCTGGGCACTATTTGTCATCACTGTGGAGGTTTTTCCTTCCCTTTTTAGTCAGAAAACTGAGTGAGATGGGCAGGATCTCTGTGTATGGAGTTAAAGAGCAAGGACTTTGCCTGAGGCAAGCTCTCAAATATCTTCAGTTTCTGCTCTTTGCTGCCCTTCTCTGTGCTATCTTCCCTCGAGCACCCACAGTCTGTGCTCCTCAGCCTGCTGGGGTTTCAGGTGTAGCTGCTCTCAGGGGTAGGTCTTTGTTGGTCTTAGTCAGCTGCCCCAAGGACTTAGATGTGCTCCTCACTCACTCTAGAGGTGCCCCTTGATCACTCACTGATTCTGGCACACTCTGCTCCTAACCTATTCTCTAAGCCATTTGAGTCCTGGCTCTTCAACCCACATCTATAAACAATTGTTTCTTATATTCCTGGCCATGGCCCCTCCAAGATTTTAACAATGGAATATGAATTATTTTTCATTTTAATCTGTGAAATCAAGGTGAAAATTTCCAGCCCTATTCTCAGACTTCAGCTGAAAATGTCAGCAAAAAAAAAAAATTAGTATCACACATCATTTCTTTATCATCTTCATTAAAATTAGCCTAGCTTGACCAAATACCATAACTAGAGTGGGGTAGAGCCCCAGGATAAGAAGTTGAAAAGATGCTGACTAGACTAGCAGTTCTTCAGAATCATAGAAACAACAGAGCTTAGAATCTAGTTAACAAAAATAATTAGCTAAAATAGGAAACAAATAGATGTCAGACTGTGATGTTTCTCTCCTTTCCTGCCCTGTTCCCCTTCTTTATCCTAAGGACACACTTTATCCTGTAAGCCCCAAGTATGGTTTCTAGTTCCTGCCTCAAATGCAAAAATTCAGTTATAACTATTTGCTAGACGATTTGATGCTTTGTTTCTTGGTTTGTTATAGTCAATGAATTTATCACCTATTGTTGATGTCTTTTAGTGCCTAAATAGGTTAGTCTTCAGAAGGCAGACACAATCATTGCCCAAACACATTTGAAACCTTTCCAAAATGGTGAGACTCTACAGAACTTTGTATGTAGCCTTTGAAAATCCAGCATCACCTCCAGGCTTCAATGATAAACCAGTGAGTGACATTTTAGATTAAGTGAGATGCAGAGAAAGGAAAGAGCAAAAAAATAGTCTGAAGGTGAGATAGAGTCACATAAGAAACATCTGTTATTCAGGAAGGATCTATAAACTCCCAAAGAGCCACTTTATGAGCTGGGCTAACTTCTGAAGCATTTCCTCGACCACTTTAGCCTCAAGTGAATGAATGAAAAAAGCTATTTGTAAGTGCTTACCATGTGCAAAGCACTGCACTCATACCATTCATCTATGTGATGCATATGGAATACTCTTCTTTGTATTATCTTTTCCTCTGTGAATGACATCTCTCTACAATTAGAATATAAATATTCTGAGGGCAGAGATTACATTTGATTTTTTTAAAAAATCATCACAGGCACTGGCATAGTACTGTACATACGGACTATGCATCAACAAATGCTTATTGAAAAGCTACAGAAATATCTAACACAATTGTCAAATGTCAGAAATCTTATCAATACAATAGCCAATCTAGACCTGATAAGACTGAAAATTAATTTAATTTAAAATTTAAAATTTAATTTTAAAATTCATGTATCCAAAACTCTTGGTAGAAGGTTAAACATTGAAACTTTTATTGTCACAGTTCACTGTGTTATTTAGTTTTGCCTAAACATATTTGTCCATTAAAAGTAAGGGTTATATATTAAAGAGCTTATTGGGAAATGAGAACAATATTTTTAAAAGCAATATTTTAAACTTTATAAGATATGTTTTAAAGGCCAAAAAATCCATTACTAAAATACAACATTCATTCAACAACACAAAAGGAATAGATTTTTCCTTAAAAGAATAAAAGGTTTCTAGCTTAAACATAACATACAATTTGAAACATTTCCACTAAAAACAATACAAAACAATTAGACCCTCTTTCATCACTTTCTTTTGACAAAGTATTAAAAATTCTAGTAATTGTAATAATACAAGGAAAAAATGTCAGAGATTAATATTGAAACTGAATTAGTCAAAATAGTTTTTCAGATGATAATAGTAATTTAGAAAATTTAATTCTCTTAGACAAAAAAAATTAATGGAGAAAATGACCAATAACACAGGATACAAAATTAATCAGCAAAAATCATTTATATTCTTATTTACCAGAAATAATATTGAGAAAATACTTACTTTAAAAAAAGAAATATTTAGTAAACTTTTCAAGTATTTGGTATTTAACCTATCTGGGCATTTCTAGTGCCCAAGGTTAAATATGTAAAATTTATACACATGATAGATCATTCAAAAACAATTAAGGATTCAGTGTGGTTTGGTGTGAATATTGGATTTGTAACTGAAGAACTTGAGTTAGAAGCCCAGCTTTACCATCTACTACCTAGGTAATCAAATAATTTAATCTCACTGAGCCACATTTTTCTCAACTATAAAATGGGGGCCCTAGAGGAAGGAATAATAATATTTAACATCTAATAGGACTAAACAAAAGATAAACTGCTTACATTCATAGGAGTCCAAGTTACTTAAGGCACAACAGAAGCACTCCCAGGTCTTGTCTAGTTGGACTCCTATGAACTCGTTAGTGATAGCAATGAGAGGAGACATATATGATCTCCCCATATCTGAATGGAAGTAGTTTATCTCTTATTTAGTCCTTTTATTTCTCTTATTGTATTTGAATGTCTGTTTCACTGCAAATACTGTCTTTTCATTAGAAATGTATAGAAATCTTCTATTCTATTAATAATCCATATTTTCCTTTGTAGTATTGACTTGATTTTGCTGGATAAGTTATTCTTGACTCTACGTCAAGTCCTTTGCCTTCTGGAATTTCATATTCCAAGTTCTCTGCTCCTTTTTTTAGTGTTGGCTGCTCAATCGTATGTGATCCTGACAGTGGCTCCTCAGAATTTGGATTTTTTCTGACTGCTTGTGATAGTTTTTCTTTGACCTGGAGTCTGAATTTGGGCTCTGATGTTCCTGGGAATTTTCATTTGGAGGTTTCTTTCAGGAGGTGACCAATCCATACAGAGAGTCCAAATTTCTTTGAAAATTTTTCTGCTTAATATTTGTTCCAGGTTTTTCTAATTATTTTTTCTCATTAGGTAGCTTATGTTTTCTTTTTCATCTTTTGGCTTTGTTTTTAATATTTCTTGTTGCCTCATAGTCATTGGCTCCTGTTTGGTGCATTTCAATTTTCAGAGTTTGTTGTTTGGGCAAGGTTTTATATCTCTTGTGCCAAACTGTTAATTCCCTTTCCAATTCTTTCTTCTGTAACTCTCATTTATATTCCAATTTTTTTCATTAAGCATTCTCATTCCATTTATAAAGACCCTTTTACCTCTTTTTTTCAAACTCATACTTTCTGTCTTAGAACCAACAGAAGAAGAAGAAGAGCATAAGGGGATTAAATGACTTGCTCAGCATCGCACAACTAGCAAGGGTCTGAGGCCAAATCTGTCCCCAGCTCCTTCCATCTCTAGGCCTGGCTCCCGATCCACTGAGTCACCTAGCTGCCCCCTTACCTCTTTTTTAAACTCTTCCTTCATATATTTCAGCAATTCTAGTTGGGGATGTGACTAACTTATGTTTCTTTTCTGTTGCCTTTAGATATTTTGGAGTCATTCTCTTCTACATGTCTGTCTTGAGCATCTCTGCTACCATAATAGCTCATTACAGTGGGGGTTTTTATTTGCCCATTCTGCCAGTCTAGTTCCTAACATTGGACTTGACATTAGTGCTGGACTCTGCACACTTCTAAAGGGAAAGTCTTGGCTGGACCTGCTACTTCTTTTCTTACAATTGAATGCTGTATTATTCCTGGATCTCAGGGATAGGCTAAGCAACTGCAAACTTTCAGGGCTCCCAAAGTGTTCTAATTCAGGGGAAAGTCAGGTTCCTTCCCTGCCTGGTCTGAGTTCCAGAAACTTCTCACCTGGTTTTGGGACTATGCAAGAACAGAGTGCTGTTGGATCAACTAGTAGGAAGCTCAGCTGATTCAAAATGGCAGGATTATAGACTCCTTTTTTCAAGTATTCCTTCCTTGGTTATTCTTCAGCAGACTTGGCTAAATGCTCAAAGTAAGAACTTACTTCCCATGGGTTCTAAGCCACTTTGCTGATGCTGGTGCTCCTACTTCTTCTGGTTTCTCACCTTCCTCCTTTCTCTGTGTATTGTCAAGGGCCTCCTTAGCCCAGAACCACTCCCCTGCAGAAGTCACAGTATCAAGACATTCCTGACCTGCAACTGGGTAACGGCTGGCATAGCTACCAGTTAGCACCTGTCTTCATTGTAGTGCCCAAGTAGAAGTTTAGGAGTGCCCCATCTGAGTCTAGGACCCCCTCTAGTCCTGGTGCACAGCTATTCCTAGGGAACCAGAGTTCTCCAAAGTGTGCTCCTGATCTGACTTGACCCTAGTGTTTACAAATCCTCTTGTCTATCTTCTTGTGCCAGCCTAAGCTGGACATAGGATGCACTGTGATTTTGTTTTATCTCCCCATCAGGATTCTGGCATATTTTCTAGATCTGTCTAAAGGAGTTTATGGACAGCAGATCACTGTCTTAGGCACTATTATGAACATCTACCTTCTTGGCTTTCTCTCTGTGTAAGTAAATTTCAAAAAGGGAAACAATTTGCAAAGAATTACTTTTTTTAAAATACTCAACTTCATCAATAATCAGAGATACAAAGTAAAACAAATTTGAGGTAATTCTTTATACTTACTGAACTAAATGAAGTAAAACACAAGAAAAATCAATGCTGGGGTCAGCTAAATAACTCAGTGGATAGAGATGTAAGCCTTGAGGTCTGGGAGGGAGGTCCTGGGTTCAAATTTGAACTCCCTAGTTGTTTGACCCCAGGCAGGCAAGTTACTTTACCCCAGTTGCCTAGCCCTTACCAGTCTTCTGCCTTGGAACCAATATTTGCTAAATGATTCTAAGACAAGAGATGAGGATATTTTGAAGAAACAAACATAAATATCCAGAAATTGAGAAATAATTAAATAAGTTGTATTATAGTAATTTAGCACAAACTATAGTTTGTGTTATGAACATTATGCATAGTAAGCACATGTCAGTAAGATAAGTAGATATCAAGAATATAAAAAATATTTTTAAATGTATGAAATAATCCAAAGTTTAAAAGGGGGAACCAGAAGAGAGTACACACTAATGATGACAATAGAAGAAGAAAAGTAAATGGAAAAAGGACAAAGAATCCTGATGGAGATCTAGAGGGAAAGACTAAAAAGTTTTATGACATTTTCTGTGCTAAAATTCATTCATGCAAATGTAAATTGTTCAAAACCAAATCCAATTTATTACAGAAATACTTAAAATTAAGTTTATAACAAACACCTCATAATAAAAAAGACTAGTTGTTTGACTGATTAAACATCCAAAACCAAATGAAAGTGACTTGTTGGGCTGGATTTAGGAATTTCTTTACCTATGTCATTGTTGAATCCTAACTTCATTTGCTGTTTGACCTTTCTTTCTTTGGCTGGTGGTAAGCAAAAGAAACATTTTATAATGTAATGGCAAGAGGATTGAATTTGGAGTTGAATGACACATCCCAACTCTACGATTTACTTCTGTTATGACTTTGGGCAAATCATTTAACCTCTCTTTTTCTCATTTTCCCAATCTTTCAAATGATGGGATGATCTCCAAGGTCCCTTTCACAAATTCTATTATTAAAGAAAAAACAGAAACTTAGAGGTTGTGTATAAAAATGGAGGCATGAGTATTATTCCATTAAGCTGCATCAAATTAATGGTTCTTCTTTACCAGTCATGTCACCATACCAGACAGGTGTAGGCTTGGGGCTGGGATCTGGCAGCAGAGTTGTTTTATGTGCATCTGCAAGGATCTGGCATGCAGATGTTGGATTTTGTATTTACATTATTTCTGACATAAATGAGAGGGGGAGATGTATCATCTGGGAACATTTCCAGACACACTTAAGATAATGAGGCACTCAACAGTGTTTGTTAGTAGGAGAAACTGGGGCAGGGGACACACCATACTTAATGTGAATATGAAAAGAATTCAAGAAATACATTCTCCTGGTTCCTTCAGCATCAGTATCTTTTCTTTGTAGTGTTCTGCCATTTGGAGTAATTTAATTCTGCATTATAAAAGCAAACATGTTAGTCTATTTTGCAGAATGCAAGGAATTGGGTTGATTTTGAGAAAAAGCAAGTAAATTTCCTTTTTGCAATTTTCTCATTAGGCTTGAATTTCATTATTGTATAACAGAGTCTACTTCTGCAATCTCCATGGCATGGCCTTTGCAATCATCCCTAAGAGTAAATCTCTAAATATTTTTTTCACAACTTAGTACCATTCTTATAGGAGGAGGCAGAGAAATAGGGAGAGTTAATTAATTGCCTAGTATGATTTAATAAATACAAGAATGCCCCACCAGAAAAAAAATTTCCCTAATACTAAATGAAATTCTTCCTTTTACCTTTTTTACCTTGCCTCAGTTTCTACCAGTTAAGGATTCCTTTAGGTTAACCAATTCTTTTAAAATGTTCATACCTCTGGGAAAGTTTAAGGTTTATTAATAATTCATTCCTTAATATAAATTAATTTCACCAGATTATTTCCTTATTAATAAAGATTATCCATAGATCAGTCAGGGAATACGATTCCATAGGAGGACTTGCTGGCCAGTGTGGATAAAGAGGAATAAAGAGACATATTTAGAGATTAGGCACTTTGGGGACAAAGTGTTAATGCTTTAATTAGAAGAGAGCTATTGGCATGAGATGAAACATTAAAAGAATTTACATAATCATTTGGGTGAAGGGCTTGTTAGCTGAGGTATTTTAAAAATTGGAAGGGTTGGTTTTACTTTACTCCTTTGATGGATCTATAACTCATTGATATGTATACTCCCTTCACCAAGGTCAACCATAACCTATCTACGTGTGCTCATTGTTAGTGATTCTTATCAATGTCCTTCCCTAGATGCTTCAGAGAGACTTTACTCACTAGCCTAGAAGATTTCCTTTTCAAAGAGTTCTCAATTTAGGACACACATATGTCACAGCAATTATGAAAAGTTTAGCAAGAGGGTACAGGGGGAATATTTTATAAGTAACTATATTATCCTAATGAAATCAATTAATCTATTTTATTTCCTCTAAGCATGGTAAGCTTTAAACTCATTTTCCTGTATATCGAAGGTTTGTTGAAAGCCAACTAGGAGGAAGACTCAAAAAGGTTCTGAATACCTGTGTATATCTTTTACTTTTTTGTGGGTACAAGTGTAACAGTCAGGCTATTTACTTAACTATCCTTTATTCTGACCAAATGATCAGTCTGCCTCCTATCCTATCATTTATAAACTTAATGATACCTTTTACCCTATATATTGCATACAAGTCATTATTAATATGATGTCCCCTACTTGTGCCTTCTATGTATTCCCCACCCACTCCTTGCCCTTGGGTCTTCTACAATTTTTATTTTTTGGAAATCATGGTATTCCACAATCCACAGTTATCAAGAAATATTGTTGGGGGCAGCTGGGTGGCTCAGTGGATTGAAAACCAGGCCTAGAGATGGGAAGTACTGGGTTCAAATATAGCCTCAGACACTTCCTAGCTATGTGACCCTGGGCAAGTCACTTAACCTCCATTGTCTAGTTCTTACTGCTCTTCCACCTTAGAACCATTATAAAGTATTTATTCATTCTAAGATGTAAGGTAAGGGTTAAAAAAAAAGATAATTGATGTTGGGAAGATGGGCTTTTTCATCAAGGAGAAGTTTATAATCACTGAAAGTGATTATGATTTCTCCCAAATGCAGTCTAGATCAGTGGTGTCAAAGTCAAATGGAAATGGATCCCTGTTGTCAGTACCTTGACATAGGAGCGCCACACATCAACATTGTCTATGTTGTATTATATTTTTATTTATCTTGTTAAACATTTCCAAGTTACATTTTAATCTGGCTCCTGTACTCAGGAGTTTGGGAAGAGGGTTGGCTTTAATGCCTTTGATCCAGTCCACTCTCCCCTTATTCAGTTGCAGACCCAGAACATTGTTCAAATGAATCGCCAATCTGTGACATTTACTCTGCTGGAAAAGCTTAAAGGACTGCTCAGGCAATTGCATCTCAGAATCTCAGCAATATGTAGTCTCGATCCACTTGATTTTTTCACTGGAGGGTGGCTAGGTCAATCCAGAGGCTTAATGCCATTTCCTACCTCATCTGTAATAGAAGCGTGTGGAGAGCCTTGTCCTCCATAGAGAAGTACTCTTCTATTTGCAATCTACACAGTGAATATCCTATGATACTAGCAAACATCCTTAGGGAGTGTGTCTCCCTATTTTATGCCTTGAATAAAATTCATATTAGCCCCTTCTGAATCTGCTGTACCAGGTGTGGGGAAAGAGGGAATGAACTCTGGATCTTATTCCTCAGGTCAACCCTGCACTTCAATTTCTGAAGATGAACTAGAATGAGCCAGTCTAAAAACTTTGAGGAAATAGTGCTAAATGAGGAAACAAGAGTTATGGCAGTGGGAAGAGTATTTCTCCTTTCCCAGGTCTACTCTTGAGCCCAATTCACCTCTCCACCACAATAAAAGAGCTGAAAAAAGCATTTAGGGTGCCATACAACATAGCCAATGAGCTAAATACACTGCAATCAGCAGATAGAATCAACTGCTACAGTCAGTGACAGAGAATATAGAGCAGGAAAATAAAGCCTGAGGAGAAATCAGTGTCCTGGGTTCTAGGTACCCTCAACTGACCAGATATGGATATTTGGGGAACCTATTTGTAGAGCAGCATTAGAAAGCTTCCAGTAGGTGTGACTAATAGGGAGAACAGAATCTAACCACCCTAAATGAATTCCTGCAACTCCTGTTTTGGGGACATGGGTATGGGCTGGTTGTCTAGATTTGGGGAAGATCCAAGGCATGGTAGTAATTTTGGTATATTTGATTTTATGTCTTTGAGGACAATGCTAATCAGTAAAGGATTATATGCAATCAAGCCATCTTTGGGTGATCAACTCCATTATGCTATGCTAGTGTGATTGAATAGAAACAGAAAACAATGGAAAGAATGTAGGTTTTTCCCAAGAGATTTGTAGCTAAACCAAGGGAATAATTAATTGAATCAATCCATATAGACCTCATCCCTAGACTAATGAGATGAGCACTGCAACCCTCAAAGAAACTAGCTGGGGACAGAGGTGGATAGATATTTTGAGGAATATAAAGAGTTTGGCATTTCCACTGAGTGATCTTGGATATTGAGTGAAGTATAAAACTGCTGCCCTGGTGAACATGGGATTGTTCAAATTCTTGGCATTTTTTAATAAGATAAGATAAATGCCTAGGAGACCTCCCTGGTGCCTTAACTAAAAATCAGAGGATACTAGAGGAGCCATGAGGATACACAGGGCTTCTCTTCATGGAGTTGAGTCCCTATTTGTGTGAAGTCCTCCTCTGCGTATCTCTGTGTCCAGCTCTGTAGCCCAACATTTAAAGGTCAAGCTGCATTAGCGAATGAACAGGCTGTAATCATCAATCACCATCAGTGTAATGTCAAAGGGACAATAAGTACCATGTGTAAACTAAGTTCACTTCTTATCCAAGAATTAACCTTGTCAAAGGAATTTCATACCTAGTTAAAGAGCCATCCCATTATCAATGCCAGAACTGAGAACCATATGGGACAACAAGGTCCCAAGAGCCATCCCTGGGCATTTCCATTATACATCCATTATCTATGTGAATTTAACATCAACCCTAAGCAAGAGACAGTAGTATACGTATTATTATCTCTGTGTTATGGACTGGGAAACTTAAACACAGAAATTTTTAGTGACTAAGTTATATGCCTAGGAATCAGTAGAGGTAGAACTGAATCCTGAGTCCTGGGACTTCAGATCCTATGTTCTTTCTACTGCATTTTACCTTTCAAGGAGCAACATAGTATACAGGAAAGCACAGTGGATTTGGAGTCAGAGGATATGGGGTTTAAATCCAGGCTCTCATCATATTTCCTGTGTGACCATGGATAAGTAATTTAAACTTTCTTACACTTTAATGCTCTCATCTATCAAATGAGGGGATGGTCTGTAAGATCCTTTCCATCTCTAAATCCTGTATCTTATGGGAAGAGGAAGGAATATCAGAGAGATATCGAGATGCCATGAAACTTGTCAAGGAGGGTTACCTGAGTAGCAGAGTTGAGCTAAATTGCTCCCAATCATACTATCATCAGTCAGAAACTCTGGGAAAACTTCCAGTTGCAGGGTTTGTTATCAACTAATGAAAACATATTGGCTCTACAGAACAGTTTGACAAGTATGAAGTGTCACAATGTGAAATGGTAAAATTATTTGATTAGGCACAGTGGTAAAATAGATTGCCTGATTCTTGCTAATACAGAGTAAAACAAAAGGCAAAAGAGCCATTAACAAATGGGAGATAATAATGAGCCTATCCTGTACTGAAGTTTGACTTTGATGGTTTTTTATTGAATGGAGGTGACCCAAGATTCTCCTCTATGTACCTCAATGTCTATGCTAACAGAGGATAGGCTCAGGAAAATCCTATAACAATATAGGCTAATAGAGCATGAATTGGGTAGATGAATAGGTCTGATGTCTGTCTGTGTTACTCTCTCACTCAAAAAGTTTCAGTGGCTCCTCCTTGCCTCTAGGATAAAATGTAAACTCATATTATATATATATATATATATATATATGCATATATATGTATGTCTTTAAAGCTCTTCACAATCTATTTTCAACCTATATTTCCAGTATGATTTAATGTTGTCTCCTCCAACCCTCTTCATTCCAATTAAACTTGTCTACCTTCTTTGCATCCAATTAAAAATCCATCTGTTTCCTTCATACAATCCATGCCATCCCGTGGGATACTTTTCCTTTTCACTTCCACCTTTAAAAATCCTAATCCCATTCAAGACATGGCTGAAATGCTAACATCCTATATGAAAAATTTCCCTCTCCTACCCCAAAATTGTACTTGCCAGTCACCAAAATTCTTTTCTATATCTTTTTGTACCGTATTTTGTAAATGTTTGCGTGAACTTTCCTATATACATGCTGTTTCTTCCCAGTAGAATGGAAATTCCTCAATGTTAGGGACTATTTTCACTTTCATAATCCCAACACCTAGCACAATGTCTGACATATAATAGGACTTTGTAAGTTCTGGATGAATTGATCTGCTTTATATTGTCTTTCTCGGTTTGCTAAATTCAGAGAGACTCGTCATAATGAAACTGGCCACCAAATGAAGAATTTGGGGGCCATTAGAATTAGATCATCTATAAAGAGATAGAGGAATCATAATCTGTGCCTTTGGAGGGCATACCCACAACAATGAACTCACAGGTCTCTTGACTTATTGAAATAAGTACTATACAGCCAATGAGTTTTGTGCCATAAATGACAGTGGAAGCATGTTGCAAATCAGAAAGCACTGGAGATTAGAATGAGTTCCATGTCTTGGTTCTGACACTTGAATAAACAGCATTGAACAGTGAAAAGACAAAAATCCTACAAAGGAAATAATATTGGACATAGTAGAAGCAGGTTCACATTCTACCCCTTACAATTATTAACTGTGTGATGTTGGGCAATAAGTATTTATTCTCTCTAGGTTCCGGTTTTCTCATCTATCAAATAAGAGGTTTGGACCAGGTAAATGCTAAGATCCCTTCCAATTTTAAAATCACAACTCTAAGCTCTATTAGTTATATGATCTTGGACAAGCTACTTTCCCTCTGTGGGTCTTGGTCTCTTCATCTGTGAGTGAGGGGAACTAGGTAGCTTGATCCCTTTTAGCCTTCACATTCTATGCTCATGAGTGAAAACTGCGTGAGTGGTATCAGTGGCTCATGTGCCAAAGCCATTAGAGGAACCAAGGCAGACAGACCTTGGCTTTACCCTCTACCATTCCCCTAAAGCAACAGACTACCTGCCACTGTTAACTAGGACAAGGACAGAATGCTATAAAATGCTGTGGCTTTCTGTTGTGCCACATTAACACAGACTGTCTGTCAGATGCCATATGCAGTTATAAAAGCTTCTCCTGGAGTTTTGCTTGTTTGCTGGTTCTGAAATCCAATGGCCAAGGTCGCATATGGGTGCCCACGAGTATTTGTGTACTTTCAGAGGCAATCTGACTGAAGCAGATCTGCTTAATTCCTATTCCTCTTCCACTACAATTGAAGGGCCAAACCAGAACACAGTTACATGAGAAAAATGACATTTTCATCTCTACTTGGAGTAGATGGACACAGAGCTGGAAAGAAGGGGGAAAAGTGGGGAGGGGAATTAGAAGTCAAAAATAGTTCCATATTACCTAGGAAGGGCTGCAGCCCATGAGTCTCATAATTAGGTCCTGCAGTGAATGCGTACCATGCTGATTGTATACAAGGGATATCGTTAGGGAGTTGAAAGTAGCAGTACTTGGAAGAATTCTACCAAACATTAGCTCATTTCAGAATACCTTTCTAAGTGGCTCTGGTATTGAATTCCAGGAGGAATAAAATTACCCTACAATTCCATACGCAGTTGGCCAGTAACATGGGTTGAGGATCCAATTAATAAAAGACTCTATAATATATGCTGTAAGAAGCAATATAAAGGCTAACCTTTGTTCCCTTAAGGAACTTTTAAGTCTAAGACAATAGATAGAACATACCTCCAGTTCAAAATGGAGGAAGGAGGGAGAGTACCTAGAGAGAAGAACAATAGTGACAAAAGACATATTTTTGCCCTACACCATGGAGGATGGGGGGGAATTAGGATGCTAAAGATAATATTCAACAACTTGATAATTATTTCCTGAAGCCAAATCAAATGTTCCATTCCTTTGTGAGGGTCTGACTCCTTGCAAACTATAAAAATTAAAAAAAAATTATTTTATATTTCTCACCCAGGACCCTTGAGGTAATAGGATTGTACATCCTTCCCCCTTTTATTTTCCTGAGAAAGTATGACTCAGAAGATGTAGCTTCTGTTGGGTCTGAATTATCAGTAAAAACAGAAATAACCTCAGGCAGGCTAGCAACCACTCCAGAGGCTGTCCAGGGAAGAGCAGATCCTCTCTGATCTTGAAATCTTGAGGAATCAGGAAAGGAACTTAAATGCTAATGGACAGGAAGTTGTTACTGAGGGAAACTATTTACCATTTGAAAATACCAGACCTGCCTTCTGTGACTGAACTATTCAAAACTTTTCCTATAATAAATTGCCAACAAACAGGGAGCTGTCAACAAAATTGCAAAAATAGGCATGGTTTATTTTTTTTTTAAAAAAACCCTTACCTTCCATCTAGAATCAATATTGATTCTAAGGCAGAAGAGTAGTAAGGGCTAGGCATTGGGTGTTAAGTGACTTGCCCAGGGTCACACAGCTAGGAATTGTCTAAGAACAGATTTGAACCCAAGACCTCCCATCTCTGGGCCTGGCTCTAAATCCACTGAGCCACCCAACTAACTGCCCTTGGCATGGTTTATTTTTGATGCATTCTCTATTCCCTTTTGATGTTCTTGTCTCACATCCTAACTGCTCTCTCCCATACTCTCCAGTTGCCTAGTGTTCCTATAGTGTCATCTAGTAGCACCAAATCTCTTCTTTGTCATTCTATCCAGTCCTACCAAGTATTATATCAGAGACTGTCAAATATGTGGTCCAATTGTTTATAAAGAGCATCAGAATAGTTG
This sequence comes from Monodelphis domestica, assembly GCF_027887165.1. Classification (NCBI taxonomy): domain Eukaryota; kingdom Metazoa; phylum Chordata; class Mammalia; order Didelphimorphia; family Didelphidae; genus Monodelphis; species Monodelphis domestica. The sequence continues at coordinate 129,333,455 of NC_077230.1, read as the reverse complement.
TTATGGCTGAAATGGATACTGAGAAATAGATACACACACACATGCACACGCACACACACACATATATTTACACATAGAAAGCGTGCTTATTAAGTACTCACTATGTGCCAGGAGCAGTTCTAAGTATTTAGGATATGAATACAGGTAAATTAGACAGTGACTGCACCCAAGGAGCTTACGTTCTAATAGGGTAATCAACAGTATCAAGGATTGTATCAAGAATGACGATGGGATCGGGTGGAAATTCCATTACTCCTCATCTACTTTCCTTTCATGAAGCATTCCATGGAAAGCACAGAGATATTTGCCAAGAAATTTAGACAAGGCGACGAGACTGTCTGGCCATGACCATCACTTTGGAGATCACCATTCTAGGGGGATTAAGAGACTCAATTTATTTCCAAGGGAACAAAAGCACATTATAATTCTGGAAAGAGGAGCAAGTCAACCCAGCTGTCACAGAAGTACTTCTCAAATATCTAAATCCTGTACTTTTGCACGCTGATATCTATTAAGCACATTTTCCCCTTGAATTAAGCTCAGATGTTCCAGGTTTAGTGCACGGAGAAGGGAGGAAGAAATGAAGCTAGATGAAAGAAGATCAATTAGGCAGGAGTCCTAGAACATATAACCTAATATATTATAATAGTCCAAGCAAAAATGATGAGGGCCTGAGTTAGGAGAGTAGCCATGTGAATAGAGAGAAGAGTGAAGAGTGAAAAATTTGCAGGAACGGATTCAACAAGACTTGGCAACTGATTGGATATGAGAAATGATCGAAGATGCCCCTTTAATTGAGAACCAAAGTGGTGGTGTAGATGGTTTGTAGCCTCTATAGAAATGGAACGATCAGAAGGAAAATTGGGCATGGGGGAAAGAAAATTACATTTGTTTAAGCACAATGAGTTTGAGATTCACTGTGTATATTCAGGGGGATGTATTCAGCAGATAGTTGGAGTTGTGAGACTAGTGCTCAGGAGAAAGGAAAATCGGATATTTAGAATTAGAAGTTATCTGCATAAAGATGATGATTGAGTCCATGAGAATTGATGAGATCACTGAGAGAAGACAGAGGAGAGTAAAGGACTCAGAGGCATATCTGTATGATAATTTTGCAAGAGACTGAGAATAACTAATTTACATAGGGAGCAGAGAAATATGTGTCATGAAAATCCCAGGAAGAGGTTATGTCTAGGAGGAAGGGGTGGCCAATACTGTCAAATAATGTGGAGAGGTCAAGAAGGATGTAGACTGAAAATAGGCTTAAGTATTCATCAGTGGTTGGTACATTAAAATCTACATGAGAAATCACACTCCAATTCTTCCTCAAGACAAGAAGATGATCTTGAGTTCTTCCAAGTCTAGAACAGAATGTAAGCTCTGGCAGGATCTATCAAACTGGGAAGCATAATCCCAGTGACAGAATGTCTCTGCTGATGAGGACCAACCAGCTAAATAAAGAAGCTTATCAACAGCACATTGGCTACCAAGTGATAAATTACTTGGCCATGGAGACTCATGAAATATAAATATGCAGAAGAGCCTTTAAGCCAAGGTGGCCTCAGTCTGTTTTCATACTAAAGGCGACCGTGTGGCAGAAAAAGGACAGAAAATGTTTAAAGTCACAATTTACGGAATATCTATGAACATTACTTTAACCATTGGCTCTCAATGTAAGATTTTTATGCAATGCACAATGAACTAATACACTTTTGGAGGAACTGAATCACCTTGATATTGACATTCTCACTATATAGGAAACCAGAAGACACGTACCCAAAAGCTGCAGCTAAATGGAATTACAGCATACAGATTTTCTCTGGAGAAGAAACTAGTTAGGTACATTGGTTTCATTGCATTCCCAAATGCAAGAAGAAACATAATTTCATGGGACATTTGGTTATCTTGTTTTGCAATGCTCATAATAAGTATAAACAAAAAAGACCGCCATGAACATAATTGCAGCTTGTGTGCCAACATCTGCTACAGAGGATAAAGTAGAAATGTTGCAAGGAGAACTTGACAAGATAATAACTGATATTTATATAGCACTTAAGGCTTTTCAAAATGCTTTATATAGACTATTTTATTTCAGTCCTCACAACTCTGTGAGGTAAGTACACCAGATATTGTTATCCCCATTTTACAGATGAGGAAACTGAGATTCAGAAAGATTAAGTGATTTTTCCCAGTTACACAACCGGCAACTTTCAGAATCAAGATGTAAACTGAGGTTCCTTGACAGCAACTGAAGTGTTCTTTTATATTATATGACATGTATATTCTTTCTATTATATGATATGCATATCCAAATCAAATCAAGTGATTTAGAAGTGAGCAGGGGCAATCTGACAATAAATACATTAGAAAATGTATTGTGATATTAAGAAATGAAAAGACTGCCTGCCCTTTGATCCAGCTGTACTACTACTGGGTTTATACCCCAAAGAGATAATAAGGAAAAATACATGTGCAAAAATATTTATAGCCACACTCTGTCATGGCAAAAAATTGGAAAATGAGGGAGTGTCCATCAATTGGGGAATGGCTGAACAAATTGTGGTATATGTTGGTGATGGAATACTAATGTGTTCCAAGGATTAATAAAGTATAATAAAATATAATAATATATAATAATAAATATTATTAATAAAGAATTGTATGTTAATAATATATCATAAAATTTAAAATTAATAAAGGATTAATAAAGGAATTCCATATGAACTGGAATGACCTCCAGGAATTGATGCAGAGTGAAAGGAGCAGAACCAGGAGAACATTGTACACAGAGGCTGATACACTGTGGTACAATCGAAGGTAATGGACTTCTCCATTAGTGGCAATGCAGTGATCCTGAACAACTTGGAGGGATCTACGAGAATAAACATTATCCACATTCAGAGGAAAAACTGTGGGAGTAGAAACAGAGAAGAAAAACAACTGCTTGATCACATGGGTCGAGGGGATATGATTGGGGATGTAGACTTTAAATGATCACTCTAGTGCAAATATCAATAATATGGAAATTGGTCTTGATCAATGACACAAGTAAAACCCAGTGGGATTGCTCACTAGCTACAGGAGAGGGGAAGCAGGAGGTGAGGGAAAGAACATAAATCAGGGAACCATGGGAAAATATTCCAAATTAATTTTTAAATGAAAGAGGCCAAAGCCTTTTATTCAGAATCCTCACTTCTATATATCCTGAACTTTACTTCCAAGAAGAGTTAAAAAGGTGTTGGATATGGTGAATATCAAATAATAATATCATTAGAAATGAAATTGACCATTTTGGAGTAACAGCAAATAAATGCTTACAGGCATGAGGATCAATTCAGAATCAACTGTTTATGTGCAGTCAAGATTATCAGCTGGTTAGAACAAAAGGCAAAATCAATAGCAAATAAGCTATGCAAATTTCAGCAATATTAAAAGAAAAAAGGTAGGATAGGTAAAACCAAAGACTTTGGCTCTGCTTGTCATCATTTCTTAGAGAAGTTTAAATATTGAAATGCATCTGTGATCCCACTGGTTTGGATGTTCCCTACAAAGTGGTAGAGAATAACAGATCCATCTATGCCTGCTCATGTATAACTCTTGTCCTTGCCCTCCCATAACTTTACTCAATGGGTCCCTTAAGAATTTTCCTCTTTTTCTCCTGACATTGTAAGGATTTTTATAAAATCTCAAGCTGCCTATCTCTCATCCCTCTCCTCAGAGAGCAACTAGAGGTACAATAGATAGTGCTCTGGACCCAGAGTCAGGAAGACCTGAGTTCAAAGTGAGCATGAGATGCTTCCTAATTGTGTGACTTGCTGAGTCATTTAACAACCCCTGAATATATTGCTTAGGACGCTCCTTCCCGGTGAAGGGACAGGAATCAATACCTAAAAATCAGGCTAAAATTTATTTCCCTTAGACTTGGTTTTATCAACAGCAAAGTAGGACAGGATTGTTGTGAGTATCAAATGAAATGGTATTTGCTGAGAGTCCTTAGGACAATGTCTAGTACATAGTAGGCATGATGCAAATGCTTTTTCCTTTACCCTTTAACCTTCTTTTTTGATATGACCTGCTCACCAACACCTATTGTATGCTTCTCCATTGTCCTCTGTGTGATACCTATTTTCACTCCAGGACAAGAAGTCAGAACATAATACTGTTAGAATATTGGTATTATAACCAGCAAAAGATGAAATGCCTGAGGAAGCAAATTTTGATCTTCTTAGCATATAAATTTATTAAGGATTGACTGTAAATTGCCCAACAAATAGAGACCAAGCCCCTTCTTCAGTTTATGGCTGGACCCTGAAAACAGGGGTAGACAGACTTTTTATATATTAAAACAATTTTAAAAGGCCAATTAATTCAAATAATACATTTAGTAATCTGATTTCTAATTGCATGAAAAATTAGGGACTTTCCAAGTTGGGAGGGAAAGAGTGAACAGGTACAATTCCCTGAAATCAGGAAAAGAGGTATTCCACTCCTCCCCAAGTATCTGTAAACAAACAAAAGAACATCAGTATGGGACCAGTTTTCAGATGAGACACATGGGCTGCTTAAGATGTACAATTGTAAGAACATGACTTACATCAGTCTTAGGATGTGATTACAGTTCTGGCCAATATAGCCTAGGTCCCATAATGGTCCATTTTCCCTAGCCTCACAGGGCTAAGTTAAAATAATGCAATAAGGTTTTTTGCCAGTTCCCACAATTGAATAAAGTTTTCTTACAGGACAAAATTTGGACGACGCCCATAATTGAATAGGGAGAGAACTCCAAAACTGAATCACAATTTCCATAATTGACCGCTTACTGTCCTAATCCCCTCAATTCCCTTGATTTTCTTATAGTATTAAAGATATGAGCCTCCTTAATAAATGTGTAGTTAAATAATATAAAAGAAAGTTCTCAGATAAATTGCAAACCAATGACAATCATATAAAACAATTCTCCAAATTTTTAATGTGATCCATAGTTCCCAGCCCAAGTATATAAGATTCTCCTCATTGCTGAAGATTGATTATTCAATGCTGTACTCCTGTGTGGAGTTTTTGAGAGTTTGGGAGAAGAGGGATCTTGTTCTTCCTTCCATCTTCAAGAGAAACAGCATTCAGTTCCAGATTCTCTTCAAGGAGAGTTCCCTGAAAAGAGATAAGTAGTCTGGGAAGAAGCAACATGTAGAGGAGCTAGTATTCTCAATCATAGTATAATCCAAACCACTTTAGAAAATTTTTGTTACATCTGAGACTTTGTGTGCCTCCATCTCTTTATCTCTCTCTGTCTCTGTCTGCCTGTCTCTATCTCAGTAGAGCTCTTCTTACTTCCACAAAGCTATCTGTCCACTGTCAGATTGGATAAGTGAGTTTATTTTCTATTTGCTATGTGTATTCGGGGTGGTCTTGGCATTTGGTGGGAAGGGAGTCAAGCCTTGAATATAAAGCTTGAGGTATTTCTTTCCTATTAGAAGACAGGGATCAAAGTCTCAGCATCAACCTAAGAATTATTTCCCCTAGAGTGGCACTATTTAGTGGGGTGCATATATATAAGTCTAGCCTAGCACCCTTTCTCAGAGGTGAAAAGAACAGCCAGCCTCTGGTGCCAATCTCCTGCCTCCCCTCCTGGCAAGAAATCAGTCTCCCTGGAGAAGGATGGATCAAGGGAATTCTAGAGATATATATTCATGCTTTCAGGTGAGCCAGTCTAAATAGATGTAGGTGGAAGCATACAACCTCAATGAAGACAACACAGTACACACCACAGTTGCATTAATAATAAAAAAAAATGCTAACCAGAAAATCTTGAGGTTTCTCCAACAGTAAGCAAATTTATAAAAATGAATACAAATATTAATATTAATGTTGTGGAAGGTTGTGGAAATATAGGAACACTGTTGCATTGTACTTTAGAGCAGTAAAGAGGTTCAATCTTTCCAGAAAAATATCTTGCATTTTGCAAATAAAGTTACTAAAATGCCAATACTCTTGGACTCAGAGAGTCCACTAATCAGTACATACCTCAAAAATATCTCCATATATACCAAAATTTTTATAACAGACTTTATGGTAGCAAAAAAAAGGATATAAAGTGCATGCCTATCAATGAGGGGAAGGCAAACATGAATGGCATGTATACATGATGGAGTATTAATATGCTATAAGAAATGAGCATGACAAGTACAGGGAAGTATGGTTAGACATATGAAATAATGCAAAGTAAAAGTATGTGGAATCAGGAAAACTATATGCAAAATGACAACAATGGAAATGGAAATAACCACTACAAAAAAAAATTAATGAATGTTGAGAAATAATTGAGATTGGCCCCAAATAAAAGATATGATCCACACTCTATTTTGCTAGTGCTGGAGTCCATAGTATAACTATTGCAAATACATGAGATTTTTTTTTCAATGTGTCAATTGCTTTTGCTGAAATTTTCTCACATATCTTTTATTTTATGAGAGATAGTCTTGGGAGTGGAAGGGGAGGATGCAGGGGGAAATGAAGGCTAGTTAAAAACTATCAGTAACTTATCAGTTTTATTATTATAAGTAAAAATTATTATTATCAGTAAAAAGTCTCTAAAAATAAACAAAAAGTTGGCCTTTGTTTCTAAAAGAAGTTTAGGGTTAACAAGAAAATGGCAATTTTCTGAAAATAATGCACCTTATTCTATAACTCCTATTTAGTTTTGAGTCTAATTCATTGGTCATTTCTTCTGTCTATTCCAGATATATACAATCATAATGAGGAACAATCTCAATAAGGTTTTTCCTATATTGTATATCCAATTGCATAACACCATATGAATAAATTTGTCATCCATTTTCTTTGTGTACAATCAGTCTTGAGGGTTTTTTTAATGGTTATAGACGTTTCAGAGGGTGATGCAAACTTCATGATGTCAGCTGCAAAGAGGAGCATCTGGTGAGCCTCATCATCCTTACAGAATCCTCTTCATCTTTGACTCTATGCTGGATTTCCTCTAGCACAGTGGCTAATACCTTCGGTGAACATTTATCTCCATATTTTAGCTTCAGCTGATAGTCTGATCAGAGGACAACTAATAAGGCCATCTTCATAGTTATATCTTTCAAGAAATCTTGCATGTCATTTTTTTAAACCCTTACCTTCTATCTTAGAATCAATAGTATTGGTTCTAAGGCAGAAGAGCGGTAAGGGCTAGATAACTGGTGTTAAGTGACCTGCCCAGTGTCACACAATTAGGAAGTGCCTGAAGCCAAATTTGAACCCAAGACCTCCCTCAGGTAGGACTGGCTCTCAATCCACTGAGCCATCTAACTACACCCTTTGCATCACTTTTGACATGTGATTGAATAATGTCTAATTAGAAAAGAGACCTTAAGGTAGAGGCAGGATAATATAATGAAAAAAATATTGACTCTGGAGTCAGAGAACCTGGAATCAATTCTTTCTCTGATACTTCCCTTAATGACCTTAGACTAGTCATTTCTCTAACATGTAAACGAAGGAGGTTGAATTAGATGGTCTTTTAGCTCCGTTTTTTGCTAAAATTCTACAATCCCAACCAGATATTTTTTTTAAACTAACAATCAGAACATAATGGGATAACATATTCTATGCATCTTTTAGGCTATGGTGGTAAAGACGTGGTCCATTGTGTAATATCACTTGCAAAAGCCCATTTGCTCCTTAAAAATGTACTTTTCAAGGTTGCCCTGGTTGCATGTATAAATTGACCTCACAATATATTTTGTATAGATGGGAAAGCATTCATATATGTCAATATGTTCTTATTTCCTGAGTCCAGATAATAGCAAAGTTTGATATTTTCCATGACTTTTTCTCTTCCCCACCTTCATATAGTTTATTAATTACAACTTCAAAATACTTAAAACTGAGTCACTCCTAATGTGAGAGACACCTCTTCATCATATAATTGGTCTGATCTGGCTGTTTCCTTCATCTTTGTTCTGTTTAGTTTCATTTCTACTTTCTCTCTAGTAGGAGTTTTTAACCTATTGTGTGTTATGGATCTGTTTTGCAATCTTCTGAAGCCCATCATCCTTTCTCAGAATAAAATAGTCATCAAAATATTTTTAAAATTATTTTCATAGACCCCAGGTTTCAAACTCCCATCTTACAGACATATGTTAGACCATGCTAGTAAAGTGGTTCCACTTTCCTTGATGGTGTTATTTTTAAAAAAATTTTACAGATATTTTTCAGTTTTGTTCTGTTTACTTTCCTCTATCCATTTTCATCCTCAGATATCATCAGGATAATTAATTAATTGAAGTCTTCACTAAGCTTTCATTAAATTGATTTTATCCTTTACTTTGCTTTATTACAAGTAATATTCACAATCTCCTTTCATCTTTCTTTGTAGAATTTTACAAATGAGTTTATATTTTAAATTGTCTTTGCCTGACATCTCTCTCAGCTTGGCAAGTGGATCAAGTATTTGCTGACTAAGATTCTTTTAAGACATTTTTGGTCTGAAGACAAATGATTTATATATCAGATAAGCTTCTACCTAAAATTTTTATAATCATAGTTAATGTCTTTTCTACTATCCATTACCCATTTTGGTCATCAATAATTTGCTTAAATAGGTCAGGTCTGAGATGTTTCAGTTAAATTTTTTTTGTTGAATAAAGCCTTATCTTTTTTCCTCATTATTCTTCTAAATTTATATCAATATCAGATATTTGACTTAACAAATAAGTAGACTTAATTTATGGACATAGTTGTGCCAAAGCAGAGATCTGCCATATCAATAATGACTCCTTTTTTAATCTCTTAAAATATATTCCATATTCATAATGTTCTTCAGTGTTCACTAAATTCAGCACCTACCAATTTTTTCCTTAAAGAAAAATATTTATGGTATAAACGTGTGAGGTTTTTGTGTAGTCTACAACTCTTTGACTTCATTCTTTCTTTCTTCTTGACCCTTGTTTTTCATTATTTTTCTTACCATCTAATTTATTTCCATCTTTACATTGAAGTCACTGAGTACCAAAGTGTATGCTGACAATTCAGAGAGCCTATCAAGTTCATGGACTTTCTCTCCATCTTCAATTTCTACTACTGATGCTAGTGCACAAGCTGCAATTATTGTCACAGTTGTCTTTTTTTTTTACAAATATTTACCATGAGCACTGCAATACTATATAACCAAATATCCCACAAAATGATTTTTTTTGCTTTTATGCATTCAATAAAATTCATTCCATCAAATCTTTTCTTTGCCATTCTGAGAGCCATTTTCCATTTAAATTCCTTCTATCTTCTGGGTTTATTTCTAGTTAGACAGTCAAGAAAGTGTGATTGAACTCCTCTGTTAGAGTATCCACTTAAACAAGGATTTCACAAATAGAAGAGCAATGGGCCAAAGTAAAAATATATAGATGGTCTAAAAGCAATGATTCTTTGCATTCTCTGCCTCTTTTTCTGACCTTCTTCCACCATCATTGAAGAAGTAGAGGGGCTGAGTAGAACTAAGGCTGATTTTTCTTTGGCTTTGTTGTTTCATGGGTTTCTGTGGCCAGATGAAGTAGCCAACTTACTGGTGGTAAGCCTCTCCACACTCAGATAGGCTTATTTCCACACTTAGGTTCTGTTGCTGGAATTGCACTTGAAACCTTTCCAACAGGATAAAAGCTACTCTATAAGAGTTTCTACTCATTTGATATAGCCTTTGAGAGCTTAGTCTAACCTCCATGCAACGAGGAGGCATCAGAATAGATAATAGAAGTTTAACCAATATAAAACAGCAAGGGGACTAAGAGAACCCCAAAACTGCCTCATTTAGCAAAACACAATTTCCTTGCCAACTGGAGAGATATGGCAACCTATGGGGACACCAGTGTAGAGTACAAATGCATTGGCAAATGTTATGGGGACATATGACAGAAGGTCAAAAAGCAATGAGAAGCAGTGGAAGGAAAAACGAGTCTTCAGAAAACCTGATATGGGACTGAATAATGACAAAGCATTCCAAGGCCATTTATCAGAATCTAGGAGTACAACAGATAGGCTTGAACTAGGACATGCTTTACAGCATTTCTAGAGCAATAATCTATTTTCCTTATTGAATATAATATAATCAACACACTCAGACTCTACCATTAGATGAGGAAATGGACATGAAACAAGATTTAATTGCGAAAAGAAGTTGGATTTAACAATGTTTTTACAGAAGTCCATGATGTAGTCATTGAAATTTTAGACATTTAGGGATAGATATTTAAGATAACTCAAAGAGGAAAAAATTTTTCTCCAAATATTAAATGTCACAGATAACTTTTGTTAACCAAAAATGGAGGCATAAACAACTAGTGATTCTCGCTTCTACAAAGTGTTTATGAAACTAGTTAATTCCAGTGGTTTCATATAATAGATTATGAACTGGGAATTGTTACAAAAGATCTATAATCAGTCATCTATTTTCTCAATCAACAAATTAAAAATAATAATAAATAGTAACAGATTAATAGTAAAATTACATTCATGCAGGGTCAATGATGTTTTTTTTAATATTTAAGAGGGAATATCAGACTTAAAGAGGTTAGAATTCACTGGTCTACATGACAATTAAGTCATGGATGTCAACAAGTTATTTCCATCCATGGAAGAAAATATGAAAAGAGAATAAGCAGTGTTTTTTTAAAATGATTTTCATAGCAGGCCACATCTTGACAGTAACACTGGACTGTGGATAAAGGATTTCATTGTGGTTGGTGTTTGGAGGTGTCTTGATTGTTTATGGGCTTGGGTGTAAGTCTCTTTTGTTGGATTCAAATCTATTCTATATTTAATATTCTACTAGCCAGAGTACTTTCATAGAAGCTGAGGATTGCAAGAGGGTACAATTATAAGGGCATCTAGGTTGTACAGTAGATACAGTGCCAGGCCTGGAGTCAGGAAGACTTAGGTTCAAATCTGTCCTCGGACACTTCCTAGTTGTGTGACCCTGGACAGGTCACTTAAACCCAGTTGTGTAGCTCTTGACACTCTTCTTTTTTAGAATTAATATTAAGAGAAGGTGAAGGTGTTTTTTTAAGGTATGGTTATGAGATTGAGAGAAGCCCTAAAGATGATTCTAGCTGGTATAGAACCAGAGCTCTAAGCTTTGGTTCTGAACTATGTATTCCATATGCAAAGTTATTGGTAAATCTAAAAGCAACACATGAATGTATGGTGATTATGAATTCTTTTTTATTATTGCTATTATTGCTATTATGACTATTATCTAAGTTCCCATGACTAGAAGATTCAGGATGATGACCCACATTTCCTAATTCCTAGTCCAATATCACTGTTGGTGTTGGTGTTGGTGTTGGTGATGTTGTTGTCATTATTGTTATTTTATGATGAACCCTACTATATCTTATGCCAGAGCTATTTGCATTCAAAAAGAGGACAAACCCTTGAACCAAAAGAATTAATCTCTAATTATGCCATTTTAGTCTCTGGACAACAGTTAATTTTTTTTTCACCTTAGGTTGAAAAGTACTTCCAAGAATCCTTCAGATCATAACAAGTAGGTTCCTGACTACTTGGCTTACACATGGGATTAGTTTTCAGTGCCAAAGTCTGTATCCTGTTTTCTCAGAAGGGTGTTGAGAGAATTACTTCCCCTCCTCCATATCAGCTAAAATCATTGACTCATCCCTTTTCTTCTGTACCTTAATGTGATCCTTAATGTTCTTTCTGGATGGAGTAATAAGAGGTTGCTTCCATTTTCATTCTTTTCATCAGTGTACTAGGAGAATTGCCAAGGTTTCACTGTGAGAACCAAAAGTAACTCTTTTTCTCTTATCCTGTAGTCTGTGGAAGAACCGAACATTCAAAGACCCAGGAGGGCTATTAACTCATGCAGGTTGGCTCCCATCTTGTGACACAGTGATTTGGCAGTCAATAGATTAAAAGAAAACAGTGCTTTTAAAAATACTTTTTTAAAAAAAAAAAGAACAAGATAACCCACTAAAGTCAGCCTTTGCTGCCTCCAAACAGAATGAAAAAATAAAGAGAAATCTACCCCAATTTGGCTTTTAGCATCTTATTCTCCTTCTCTTCTGTTGTAAACCTAATCACTCTTTTCCTTCTACTTTCTGTTGCCATAATATCAGAGCCAAATAAATCTTTTTTAAGGGATTTACAAGGAAAAAATAGTAAATTCTGAGCAAATATTCCAAAGGAATAAAGCTCATGAAATGAAATGCAACCAGAGCAACTTGGGTTACTTCCAACCTTAATCAATCTGTCTATATATTATGACAGATATCCATCCAAGATTGGTTTCTGTACCCCAAATTGTAATGACTATCCTCTTGGCTCAGGAAGAGTTAATTTCCTTATTCTCTCACCTGTCATAATAACTTGTCCTACCCTTTCATAGGGTTGATTGTATTCAGTTTTCAGCTTCTAGATTTAATCTACTGGTATGTTTTAACCACATCATCAACTCCTTAGCCAATAAGGAACAACATCTGCTGCCTGGCTAAGCTTTATCCTTCACAAATAAACTTCCCCTTGAGGTAACTAAGTCTCCACCATCCTCTTCATGCAATGGGAGTGAGGAAGAAAGAGTAGGGGAACCTTATTGAGCAAAGCCATAACTAGCAAGTCTGATACTAACACAGAGTATTGCAAAATATTCCCAGGCAAGCTTAAAAGTCACCCTCAAATCAATTTGTAAGTCAAGTTCACTTGGCTAGTGAAAAAGATCACTAGAAAAAAATATCAGGCATTAAGACAAAAGGCTTGAAGAGGGAAGAAACCCCTTTATATATAACTGCTACTAGAGAGTCCTCTACTAAGGAATGAACAAGGCAGACTCAGTCCTTATTTCAGGATGTTTGGTGGTGAGTTGACATTTCCATTTACCCCCAGCACACACATGTGTGCCTGCACACATACACATACTTGCTATGGATGGTCATGGGAATCCAAACCTGACTAATTGCAATAAGAGAAAGGGAATGATAACCCATTCTCCACAGAATAGATTTCTGTTCATGGCATAAACGACTCTGGATCTTCTCAGTTCTTGGAGGCATGGCAGTAGTGATCTCCTTCAATCTTGGGATATTGGTGATGATCTTTATTGTATCTGGCATTCTGAGAGTTATATGACAGCATTAGAGGCACTGGAGATGATATCTGGGGACCTGGATAAGAGGGAAATCAAGTCACAAAAGTAAGGAAACATGGCACAAGGTCACAGTTATATTGGGCCAGAAGACTACTAGGCATAAGAATCATATTTCCCAGATGTTGCCTAGCCCCCCCAAAGTGAAAGATATTTCTAGTTTCTGAAGGAGTACAAGCATGAATATTGTGCCCTCCAAATTTGGGTAACTGGGAAGAAAACCTGGAATACTCTGTTCTAATTACAGCTCTATTACATAGTCAGTATTTACCATACTCGAATATTTAAAGTTTCACCTGATACTAATGATCAGAGGGTCATCAAACAAGGTTAGCTGCATTTCTTATATCTTATAAAATCTTACAGGGCAGTGAGGTGGTACCGTAGATAGAGTGTCAGGCCTGGAATCAGAAAGACATCTTCCTGAGTTCAAAACTGATCTCAGACATTTACTAGCTATATAACCCTGAGCAAGTCACTTAACCCTGTTTGCTTCAGGTCCCTCACCTTAAAATGAGCTGGACGAGGAAATATCAAATTACTACAGTATCTTTGTCAAGAAAATGCCAAATTGGGCTACAAAGAGTTAAATACAACTGAAAAAGACTGAACAAAAATAACTTACACTGAAATGGATGAAGATTTGTTGGAAGAAAGTCTTTAAGATACATCAAATATGCCCAGAGATTCTAGAACAAGGGGGCAATACATCCACTGACAGAGCTCACAGAACACCTTCTACACTAAACCCCCAAAAGACAACTCCCAGGAATGTAATTGCCAAATTCCAAAGCTATCAAACAAAAGAAAAAATCCTACAGGAAGCCAGAAAAAGACAATTTAGATATAAAGGAATGCCAATCAGGGTCACACAAGACCTTGCAAGTTCTACGCTGAATGATCGTAAGGCATGGAACATGATCTTCAGAAAGGCAAGAGAGCTGGGTCTCCAACCAAGAATCAGCTACCTAGCAAAACTGACTATATACTTCCAAGGGAAAGTATGGGCATTCAACAAAATAGAAGACTTCCAACTTTTTGCAAAGAAAAGACCAGAGCTCTGTGGAAAGTTTGATACCGAAAATCAAAGAGCAAGGAATACCTGAAAAGGTAAATATTAAGGAAAGGGGAAAAATGTTATCTTCTTTTACTCAAACTCTCTTCTATAAGGACTACATTTATATCAACCTATGTATACTAATATGTGGGGAAAATGTAATGTATAAATAGGGGGTAAAGAAAGACCAAATAGAATAATCATTCTCACACAAAGATTCACAGGGGAAGGGGAGGGGAAGAAAACTCCTATAAGAAGGAGAGGAAGAGAGGGGGGGGGTTACTTAAACCTCAATCTCAGGGAAAGCAACTCTGAGAGGGAAAAACATCCAGATCCATTGGGATCTTGAATTCTATCTTACCCAACAAGGGTAAGGAGAAGGGAAAACCAAGGGGGGGAGGGGGAGAGGGAGAACAAAAAGGGAGGGAAAGAGAGGGGGGAGGGGGAGGGAACAAAAAGGGAGGGACTAAAAAGGGAAACATCAAGGGAGGGGACAAGGGGGACTGATTCAAAGTAAATCACTGGACTAAAAGGTAGAGCCGAAGAAGAAAAGGTTAGAATTAGGGAAGGCAATCAAAATGCCAGGGAGTCCACAAATGACAATCATAACTTTGAGCGTGAATGGGATGAACTCACCCATAAAACGTAGACGAATAGCAGAATGGATTAGAATCCAAAACCCTACCATATGTTGTCTTCAAGAAACACACATGAGGCGGGTTGACACCCACAAGGTCAGAATTAAAGGATGGAGTAAGACCTTCTGGGCCTCAACTGATAGAAAGAAGGCAGGAGTGGTAATCATGATATCTGATAAAGCCAATGCAAAAATAGACCTGATCAAAAGGGATAGGGAAGGTAATTATATTTTGTTAAAAGGGACTCTAGACAATGAGGAAATATCATTAATCAACATGTATGCACCAAATAATATAGCACCCAAATTTCTAATGGAGAAACTAGGAGAATTGAAGGAAGAAATAGACAATAAAACCATACTAGTGGGAGACTTAAACCAACCATTATCAAATTTAGATAAATCAAATCAAAAAATAAATAAGAAAGAGGTAAAAGAAGTGAATGAAATCTTAGAAAAATTAGAATTAATAGACATATGGAGAAAAATAAATAGGGATAAAAAGGAATACACCTTCTTCTCAGCACCACATGGCACATTCACAAAAATTGACCATACATTAGGTCACAGAAGCATAGCACACAAATGCAAAAAAGCAGAAATAATGAATGCAGCCTTCTCAGATCACAAGGCAATAAAAATAATGATTAGTAATGGTACATGGAAAACCAAATCTAAAACCAATTGGAAATTAAACAATATGATACTCCAAAACCGTTTAGCTAAAGAAGAAATCATAGAAACAATTAATAATTTCATCAAGGAAAATGACAATGGCGAAACATCCTTTCAAACCTTTTGGGATGCAGCCAAAGCGGTAATCAGAGGCAAATTCATATCCCTGAAAGCTCATATTAACAAACAAGGGAGAGCAGAGATCAATCAATTGGAAATGCAATTGAAAAAACTCGAAAGCGATCAAATTAAAAACCCCCAGCAGAAAACCAAATTAGAAATCCTAAAAATTAAGGGAGAAATTAATAAAATCGAAAGTGATAGAACTATTGATTTAATAAATAAGACAAGAAGCTGGTACTTTGAAAAAACAAACAAAATAGACAAAGTACTGGTCAATCTAATTAAAAAAAGGAAGGAAGAAAAGCAAATTCACAGCATTAAAGATGAAAAGGGGGACAGCACCTCCAATGAGGAGGAAATTAAGGCAATCATTAGAAATTACTTTGCCCAATTATATGGCAATAAATACACCAATTTAGGAGAAATGGATGAATATATACAAAAATACAAACTGCCTAGACTAACAGAAGAGGAAATAGAATTCTTAAATAATCCCATATCAGAAATTGAAATCCATCAAGCCATCAAAGAACTTCCTAAGAAAAAATCCCCAGGGCCTGATGGATTCACCTGTGAATTCTATCAAACATTCAGAGAACAGTTAACCCCAATACTATACAAACTATTTGACATAATAAGCAAAGAGGGAGTTCTACCAAACTCCTTTTACGACACAAACATGGTACTGATTCCAAAACCAGGCAGGTCAAAAACAGAGAAAGAAAACTATAGACCAATCTCCCTAATGAATATAGATGCAAAAATTTTAAATAGGATACTAGCAAAAAGACTCCAGCAAGTGATCAGAAGGATCATTCACCATGATCAAGTAGGATTCATACCAGGGATGCAGGGCTGGTTCAACATTAGGAAAACCATCCACATAATTGACCACATCAACAAGCAAACTAGCAAGAACCACATGATTATCTCAATAGATGCAGAAAAAGCCTTTGATAAAATACAACACCCATTCCTATTAAAAACACTAGAAAGCATAGGAATAGAAGGGTCATTCCTAAAAATAATAAACAGTATATATCTAAAACCAACAGCTAATATCATCTGCAATGGGGATAAACTAGATGCATTCCCAATAAGATCAGGAGTGAAACAAGGATGCCCATTATCACCTCTACTATTTGACATTGTACTAGAAACACTAGCAGTAGCAATTAGAGAAGATAAAGAAATTGAAGGCATCAGAATAGGCAAGGAGGAGACCAAGTTATCACTCTTCGCGGATGACATGATGGTCTACTTAAAGAATCCTAGAGATTCAACCAAAAAGCTAATTGAAATAATCAACAACTTTAGCAAAGTTGCAGGATACAAAATAAACCCACATAAATCATCAGCTTTTCTATATATCTCCAACACAGCTCAGCAGCAAGAACTAGAAAGAGAAATCCCATTCAAAATCACCTTAGACAAAATAAAATACCTAGGAATCTATCTCCCAAGACAAACACAGGAACTATATGAACACAACTACAAAACACTCGCCACACAACTAAAACTAGACTTGAACAATTGGAAAAACATTAACTGCTCATGGATAGGACGAGCCAATATAATAAAAATGACCATCCTACCCAAACTTATTTATCTATTTAGTGCCATACCCATTGAACTACCAAAATACTTCTTCACTGATTTAGAAAAAACCATAACAAAGTTCATTTGGAAGAACAAAAGATCAAGGATATCCAGGGAAATAATGAAAAAAAACACATATGATGGGGGCCTTGCAGTCCCAGACCTCAAACTATATTACAAAGCAGCAGTCATCAAAACAATTTGGTACTGGCTAAGAAACAGAAAGGAAGATCAGTGGAATAGACTGGGGGAAAACGACCTCAGCAAGACAGTATACGATAAACCCAAAGATCCCAGCTTTTGGGACAAAAATCCACTATTCGATAAAAACTGCTGGGAAAATTGGAAGACAGTGTGGGAGAGACTAGGAATAGATCAACACCTCACACCCGACACCAAGATAAATTCAAAATGGGTGAGTGACTTAAACATAAAGAAGGAAACCATAAGTAAATTGGGTAAACACAGAATAGTATATATGTCAGACCTTTGGGAGGGGAAAGGCTTTAAAACCAAGCAAGATATAGAAAGAATCACAAAATGTAAAATGGGTAATTTTGACTACATCAAACTAAAAAGCTTTTGTACAGGCAGGACCAATATAACTAGGATCGGAGGGGAAACAACAAATTGGGAAAAAATCTTCATAGAAACCTCTGACAAAGGTTTAATTACTCATATTTATAATGAGCTAAATCAATTGTACAAAAAATCAGGCCATTCTCCAGTTGATAGATGGGCAAGGGAAATGGATGGGCAGTTCTCGGATGAAGAAATCAAAACTATTAACAAGCACATGAAGAAGTGTTCTACATCTCTTATAATCGGAGAGATGCAAATCAAAACAGCTCTGAGGTATCACCTCGCACCTAGCAGATTGGCTAACATAACAGCAAAGGAAAGTAGTGAATGCTGGAGGGGATGTGGCAAAGTAGGGACATTAATTCATTGCTGGTGGAGTTGTGAACTGATCCAACCATTCTGGAGGGCAGTTTGGAGCTATGCCCAAAGGGCGACAAAAGAATATCTACCCTTTGACCCAGCCGTGGCACTGCTGGGTCTGTACCCCAAAGAGATAATGGACACAAAGACTTGTACAAAAATATTCATAGCTGCGCTCTTTGTGGTGGCCCAAAACTGGAAAACGAGGGGATGCCCATCAATTGGGGAATGGCTGAACAAACTGTGGTATATGTTGGTGATGGAATACTATTGTGCTCAAAGGAATAATAAAGTGGAGAAGTTCCATGGAGACTGGAACAACCTCCAGGAAGTGATGCAGAGCGAGAGGAGCAGAACCAGGAGAACATTGTACACAGAGACTAATACACTGTGGTATCATCGAACGTAATGGACTTCTCCATTAGTGGCGGTGTAATGTCCCTGAACAACTTGCAGGGACCCAGGAGAAAAAAAACACCATTCATAAGCAAAGGATAAACTATGGGAGTGGAAACACCGAGAAAAAGCAACTGCCTGAATACAGAGGTTGAGGGGACATGACAGAGGATAGACTTTAAATGAACACTCTAATGCAAATACTATCAACAAAGCAATGGGTTCAAATCAAGAAAACATCTAATGCCCAGTGGACTTACGCGTCGGCTATGGGGGGTGGGGGTGAGGAAAAGAAAATGATCTATGTCTTTAACGAATAATGCTTGGAAATGATCAAATAAAATATATTTATAAAAAAAAAAATAAAAAAAAAGAGCAACTATCAATATTTTTGTACAAACAGGTCCTTTCCCATTTTTTTGTCTCTTTGGGATACAGACCTAGTAGTGGTATTACTGGATCAAAAGGTATGCATTGTTTTATAGCTCTTTGGCCATGGTTCCAGGTTGTCCTCCAGAGTGGTTGGATCGGTGCACAGCTTCACCAGCGTTGCATTGGTGTCTCAATTTTGCCATATCCCTTCCAACATTTATTATTTTCAATTACTGTCATATTGACCAATCTAATAGGTGTGAGGTGGTATCTCGGGGTTGTTTGATTTGCATTTCTCTGATCGAGAGTGGTTTAGAACATTGTTTCCTATTATTATTGATAGTTTTATTTATTCATCTGAAAACTGCCTATTCCTATCCTTTGGGCATTTGTCTATTGGGGAATGACTTGAATTCTTATAAATTTGACTTAGTTCCTTATATATTTGAGAAACGAAGCATTTATCCGAGAAATTTGTTATAATTTTTCCCGGTTTGTTGTTTTCCTTCTGGTCTTGGTTGCATTGGTTTTGTTTGTAAAGAAAACCTTTTTAATTTAATATAATCAAAATTATTTATTTTTCAAAAAAAAAAACAAAAAAAAGATACATCAAATAAATTGCCATTTTTTGGCTAACAAGAAGTAGTAGTATCTTAAATTCTCTATATCTTTCAGACAATTATATAATGGTAATAATGTGGTCTGCTATGAAATATTGCTTGTGAAAGCCTGTGTGTTCCCTATTAATACTCTCAATAATGATGCCCTTAATTATAGATTGTTTTTTCTCATAACTATGTAAATAAGTGAGAAAATAAATATATATGTCAGTAGTTATTAATATTCTCTGAGTCACCTTTTATATGTAACAATATGGTCTGAGAATTTTTCCTGCTCCTTTGATGTCTTCCTTTCCATCAGAAACCCTGTAAATTGATCCCTCGACATCATAACCATTGTGTCACCCTCAGCATGTATTCTAGATGTCCCATTTCTGTTCCAATTCAGCCACTTTTCAATTCTTTGTTTTCCTTAATATCATTTCTGCTTTCTCTTTGAGCATACCTGAAACCATGCTGTTAGAATCCAGGTGTTGTTGATCTCTCTCTCCCTCTCTGTGCATGATGAAAAGTACATGTCATAAAAAATAAAATTTCAGGCTAATCTTGGTTCCATCTTTTACTTCTATAATGTCCATCTTCTAGTTCCATCCCTAAACATCTTTGGGATGATTTTGCTCATGCAGATCTCTCACAAAGATTTATTTAAACTGGATTTACCTTCCACAACTATTGTGTTTTATGAAATGATATTATTCATTTTTCTGCCACTGTTTGCAGTAAGATGTCATACATCAATTTACATTCTAAACCAGTTTTTTTTCCCCTTTACCTTCATATCTTTACACTTAGCATATGAGTGAAGTGTTTATGGAGTAAGACTTCTATGTAGTCTAAAAATGTTGTCATTTCTTATTCCTGCTATATGTGCACAATAGATGTAGAGATATGCACATTTTATGTTTATATAGTTATATATAAAATGTACATGCGCATATTCCTTACTCTTTCCCACCTTCACAGTGAAGTATCAAAGGATTGGTTTATTAATTTTTGAAAGGTCTTATTGACTTTTTCACAAAATTTCCTTTTTTCTCCATCCCTTACAACAGATGTTGACACATAAGCTGCAATTATTTTCATGGTGGTCTTTTTGCAAATACTGATCATGAGCACTAAAAAAACAAGATGAACAAATGTTCCACAAAATTATGCTTCTTGTTGTCTTTGGATGCACAATAAAAACAACTCTACCAGTTCCTTTATTTTGCTCTCCAATGAGAATCCATTAGCTGTCCTTATATTTAGCAGCAATTTTCTTTTGTTTTCTGGTTTTTATGATAGTAATTTCAATATTAATACAATTGAATTCCTCCAAAAGTGTGTCCATTCAGGGTCATTGGATGAAGCACTCTCAAATTTAGATTGCCAACATTTGAGGCAAACTGTATATAGGTAGTTTACAAACCATGGTTTTTAGCACCCTCCAACCAGTTTTCCATGACTTTGCCATTGCCACTATAGAAACAGAAGAAAGTCACAAGAAACTGAAGGTCATTTCAAATTGTTCTTTCTTTCATGGCTTTCTTAACTAAAGAAATCAGATAGAGTAGCCAATCTATAGTTAATGACTTTTCCCTATTTAACAGGGTGGTCTTCTGACTGCAGATTCAACCTATTACTGGAACTATACTTGAAACTATGCCAGCATGATGACATCTGCCCAATCTTGTGCTATATACTAGCAGAGCCACCAAGAGTTCGTGATCATTCCATATCCACGTAACCCATGACATTCTCCTCTTCCCAACTCTCTGGAACTATGCAGATCAGGTACATGATAGGGGGCTACCTACAAGAATAATTTTTTTCTTTGGAGCTTATTGCCACCACCAAGAAGTTAGTTACTCCATGAAACTCTCTAACTATCGGTTAATTATAGTTCTTAACAGTTTCTCCAAATGTGGGTAACAGAGTCCCCAAATTCCTCATAAGTGCTCATGACATTAAGGCAAAGAAAAAATACAAAGAAACTCCTACTAGGAGCATGGAACATTAGAACATTACTTGATAGAGAGAATACTCCAAGACCTGAGAGAAGAACAGCTCTAATCGGTAAAGAACTGGTGCGATATAACATCAACATCGCAGCCTTAAGTGAAACACGCTTACCAGAAGAGGGATCACTCAGTGAGCCCACCACTGGATACACCTTCTTCTGGAAAGGTAGAGCCTCAAATGAAGATAGAATCCACGGTGTTGGCCTGGCCATCAAGACCAGTTTGCTCAAACAGCTGCCAGGCTTGCCTGTGGGCATCAGCGAGAGGCTCATGAAGATCCGTTTGCCTCTCAACAAAGACCAGTATGCCACAATCATCAGCGCATATGCTCCAACACTGACCAGCACAGAGGAGACCATCGAGCAGTTCTACTCTGATCTGAGTGCCATCCTGCACTCAGTGCCCACAAATGACAAGCTGATACTACTGGGAGACTTCAACGCCCGCGTTGGCCAGGACCATGAAAGATGGAAAGGAGTGCTCAGCAAACACAGCATGGGCAAAATGAACAACAACGGCCTACTGCTACTCAGCAAATGCTCAGAGTTCGAACTCACCATCACGAACACTGTGTTCAGAATGGCGAACAAATATAAAACATTGTGGATGCACCCAAGATCAAAACAGTGGCATCTCATTGACTACATCATTGTACACCAGCGAGACATCCAGGATCACCAGAGCCATGAGAGGAACTGAATGCTGGACAGACCACCGATTGCTTAGAGCGACTCTTCAAATGCACATTGCGCCCCTCCATCCAAAACGCGCCCAGACAGTTCGCACATTTTACAAGGTGAGTCGTCTTAGAGATCCATCTTATTTGCAAACATTCCAGTCCTGCCTGGACAACAAGCTATCTTCCAAGGGACCACTCACTGGAAGCTCAACCGAGAAATGGAACCAGTTCAGAGACGCAGTGAAGAAAACATCAAAGGCAGTCCTAGGTCCAAAACAACGCAACCACCAGGACTGGTTCGACGAGAACAACACTGCTATTGAAGACCTATTGAGCAAGAAGAACAAAGCCTTTATGGAGTGGCAAAATAACCCAAACTCTGCTCCTAAAAAGGACAGATTCAAGTCTCTCCAAGCCACAGCGCAGCATGAGATCAGGAAGATACAAGACCGATGGTGGGGAAAAAAGGCAGAAGAAATCCAGTGGTTTGCTGATATGAAAAACTACAAACAATTTTTCAGTGCCCTCAAGACTGTCTATGGGCCATTAAAACCCACCACCACTCCCTTGCTATCCTCTGACAGTGACACTCTCATAAAAGATAAAAGGCATCAGCAACAGGTGGAAAGAACACTTCAGTCAGCTTCTCAACCGACCCTCTTCAGTCAACCAAAGCAGCCCTTGACCAGATCCCCCAAAACCACTCCATTGAACAACTTGATGTCCCTCCTTCAATAGAGGAAGTCCAAAAAGCCATTAAACAAATGAGTGCAGGCAAAGCACCCGGTAAAGGCGGGATCCCAACCGAGGTGTACAAAGCCTTAAATGGAAAGGTGCTCCAGGCATTCCACATAGTGCTGACCAGCATATAGGAAGAGGAAGACATGCCCCCAGAACTCAGAGACGCCTCCATCGTAGCCCTATACAAGAACAAAGGCTCATGAGTAGCCTGTGACAACTACAGAGGCATCTCACTACTCTCCACTGCTGGAAAGATCCTCGCCCGTGTTATACTCAACAGACTCCTGTCATCTGTTTCAGAGCAGAACCTGCCTGAATCACAATGTGGCTTCAGACCAGATCGCAGCACCATCGACATGGTCTTCACAGTGAGGCAAATGCAGGAAAAATGCCTTGAGCAGAACCTGAGTCTCTACATTGTCTTCATAGACCTGACAAAGGCGTTCGACACAGTGAACAGGGACGCATTGTGGGTGATCCTCAGCAAGCTCGGTTGCCCAGCAAAATTCATCAAACTGATCCAGCTCTTTCATGTCGACATGACAGGGGAAGTCCTTTCTGGTGGAGAGACTTCCGATGGCTTCAACATCTCCAATGGCGTGAAACAAGGCTGTGTCCTCGCTCCGGTACTATTCAACCTATTTTTCACCCAAGTATTACGACATGCTGTGATGGATCTAGACCTAGGCGTCTACATCAAATACCGACTGGATGGCTCACTATTTGACCTTCGCCACCTGACTGCAAAAACAAAGACAACAGAGAGACTCATCCTGGAAGTTCTCTTTGCAGATGACTGTGCTCTCATGGCCCACCAAGAAAATCATCTCCAAACCATTGTGGACAGGTTCTCCACCGCAACAAAACTGTTTGGCCTGACTATCAGCCTCAGCAAAACAGAGGTGCTGTTCCAACCTGCACCAGGGAGGCCAACGAACCAGCCGTGCATTACAATCGATGGCACGCAGCTTTCTCACATCAACACTTTCAAGTACCTGGGCAGCACCATCGCCAACAATGGGTCCCTAGACCACGAGATCAATGCCAGGATCCAAAAAGCCAGCCAGGCACTCGGGCGGCTGAGCTGCAAAGTCCTCCAACACAGCGGTTTAAGCACTGTGACAAAGCTCAAAGTGTACAACGCAGTGGTCCTCAGCTCGCTCCTGTATGGCTATGAGACATGGACACTGTACCGGAAGCACATGAAACAGCTGGAGCAATTCCACCAACGCTCCCTCCGGTCAATCATGAGGATCCGATGGCAGGACTGAATCACCAATCAGGAAGTCCTCCACAGAGCCAACTCCACCAGCATCGAAGTCCTGGTCCTCAGAACCCAGCTACGATGGTCTGGACACGTCATCCGCATGGACCCACAGCGAATACCAAGACAGGTATTCTATGGTGAACTGTCAGCTGGACTCAGGAAATAAGGCCGACCAAAGAGAAGATTCAAGGATCAGCTAAAATCCAACTTGAAGTGGGCTGGCATGACACCAAAGCAACTAGAACTCGCTGCCTCTGACAGAAGCAGCTGGTGAGCCCACATTCATCATGCCGCCACCACCTTTGAAGATGAACGACGTCGACGTCTTGCCGCTGCGCGTGAACGCCGACACCAGGCCACACCCGCACCTCCCGTAACAACTGGCGTCCCATGCCCCATGTGCCACAGACTGTGCACCTCAGCCTTTGGACTCCAAAGCCACATGAGGGTACAGACAATAGTCATTCTCGATCACCGAGAGACTACCACTATGTATAGTGAATAACCTTTATTTAACCCCATAAAAATTTTCAGAAGGAAAGGACTTCTAGGAACCTATAAACAAATACAAAAACACTCAAAAGACTCATGGGAGTCTAGAAACAGATCTTGAACAAACAAAAATCACTCACAATAATTTCCATCAAAACAATCTAAACTCCAATTTGCTATAGGGATAACCTTAAATACCCCAATGAAGCCCTAGCTCTCCTATATAAAGAGACTTCAACACATAGTCACTCTTAGAGTTAGAGGATGACCTTCTGAATTAGACTCTCAACTGAAAGCAAGCATATTTTTTGTCAGCTAAACGAGCAGTTCCTTTCCCACTGGACCAAGACTGTCTAAAGTTATCCCTATGATAATAGTGGGGAGTTGAGGAGAGAGCAAGGTCTTTATCTCTTACCACCCATGTGGCATAACTTTAACCTTTATTACTCTTCAAGTTATAGGGATCACAAAGGTAATACTCTCTTTTGGAGAAGAGATATATCATACCACTGATTAAATATGGACAAGTATTTCCGTTCTTTAAATAAAGATAAGTCAATCTTAAAAAAACATCCTCATTGATCACAGGTCATCCTTTGAAACTTTCTATCTCCCAAATTTAGATAATTTATACATAGTATTTGCTTCCTATATTGGGGTATAGATTTGTGTTTGTTAACTTATTTAGACAAATGCCTCCATTTTTCACTACCTTTAGACTGTCTAGAAATATACAATCATAGCAAACCAACAAGGTACGTTTGTAATGGCACCCAGGAGTGTTTATAGGTGTATCATAGACAAAAGTGGGGAGGGGAGCTACACACACAGAAAGCTATCATTTTAAAGGGGCAGCAGATTAAACAAAATTATCCCTGGCCCTGTCAGGGGCACCATTTTCTAGAGCTCAATCAAGAAACTAATGGGATTCAGTGGGATGCCTACCGTCCAGCACTTTGCACCATGCAGTGCAATAATTATGCTCAATTACAGCCTAGTGTGTGGTTTCTGGCACCATAAAAATCTCCCTGAGTCAAAGTAGTCTTAAAGAAAACGAAGAGCCAGCTTTGAAATGACTCTGCACTGTTAAATATCAATCCATAATTTAGTTCTCTGGGGTACCTCTACAACTTCAGATCTGTCACTAGTCTGTTGTCAGATCACAATGTTAAAAGGTTAAACAATAACTTGGATTCATCTAGAGACATCTCAAGACCCAAAGGCTCTCAGTGACTGATATGTGAGTTTGTTGTCCCTACCTTGGTCACCGGATTATGAGCCCCACCGTGAACTGATGAGAAAACAAAATAGAAACACAGCATCAAAGTCTCAGCACAGAATATGGTCCATGTTTTCATTTAAAGCCCCTGCCTTCATGTGGTTCCTATTTGCATGTGCACACGTACCAGCTGTTCTGAAATGGAATAAGAGACACAGAGCCAAACAAAACAAAAGCATCAGAAACCTGCATGTATGTACACAAATGCGCAGAGGCCTTTCCCCCAAACACAGGTGACATCTCAACAAACATATATTGTTGGCTACGTACATGACACTGTGCAATATGCTAAAATTAGACCATCTCTCCTCCCAACTTGCATGCTCTGGAGGGATACAATATATAATCAAATAAGTAAATAAAAAATAATTTCAGGAGGAGAAAGCTACAATATCTGAGATGGTCAAGAAAAGCTCGACATTTGTGGCCCAACCTAAAAGACAGATGAGGATTCTGAGGCAAAGAGACAATACATTCTGTACATGAGGGATACCTTATAAAGAAACAAGAGATGGTGTGTGGAGTTTGGGGATTATTTAGCAGACCAGTTTGGTTGGAATGGAGAGTAAATGATGGAAATACTATTAAATAAGCCTAGAAAGAAAGGTGGGAACCAGATTACATCATGCTTTAAGTGCCCTGCTGAGACATTTGATATTATCCTGTTCAGCAATTGGGAACTACTCAGGGTTTCTATGCAAAGGAATACTGTGGTCAGAGTTGTACTCTAGAAAAAATATCTTGATGTCTGTGTGGAGGATGGATTGGAGAAAAGAGAAAGAATTTAAAAGAATAGAAACATGGATACTAATTAGGAGGCAACTGCAATAGCTCATGGAGGATTATAAGGGCTTATTCGTTGAGAAAATAGAAATAGGGTGAAAAATTGGGTCATAAGATCTAAGAAGTCCATTGAACAAGCAAGCATTTGAGAGGCATTATTGTGTGTCCTGAAATCTCTAAGTATGAGGGCAGAGATAAGAGCAGAGAGAAAGACTATGAACCTGTTACCAAACTCCAAAATAAGGAGAATGATCTAGAGGCGAGTGGATAACCGTGGCAAGAAAATGCAGCCGGGAATACAAGCCGCTGAAACAAGCCACAAAGGAGAAGAGGTTGGTGAGGGATGATGACAAAGGGATGGTGTTGAAATGGCAGTGAAGATCAAGAAGCATGCCTATTCCTCCACCTCGGTCACACTGTGTTGAGGACCTGAGGGAAGGAGTACCCATTACTGGAGAGAATAGCTAAGTGTCTTCTAAAGGGCAAAGGGTTTCCATGAATGCAAGAAAATAGAAAGAATATGAAACGGTTCCAATTGCAGATGAGTTTTTGTTTTGTTTTGCTAGGTAGAGGGTGGATTCCAGGGTGCAAAGTTAAGTACTTAGACAACGGATATGGATTGAGAAGGACTAGAGCTGAGGTAGACAGGGATGAGGTAATACAAAAACCACTATCTAATCAGATATCAGTTTTAAATAACAGGGATAAAGGCAGCTGGTCCTGGGAGTTAGCCTTCTATTGCAGGGGGAAAACAATGGATGAGGGCCCTCAATATCAACCATGCAAGACAAAAGTATGTCCCATATACATACTACCATGCTACATGAATGAGGATGCTTATAAGTTAATGGAGTTACAAGCCAATGAAAACTTATTATGTGATGGACTATTTATTAAATCTGTCTCCTCGATGTACAGACATGAATGGTGCAATGAAGATTAACCAATATTATGTCTCTAAAATACAGTTACCATACTCTAACAAGGTAATGTGAAAGTCAAATTTCTGTAGAAATATAGCTCTTAAGCAAGCATCTAACTTGATTCCCTGGCCCAACGGCCCTCAACTTTTCAGTGGCCAAATTGAGTCAATAATGCCGCTTTCCTGGCTCCCAAACCAGCATTTGTCTTGTTACACTAAAATAGTTATAAAAATATTCCTCAGCACCTACTAGATAAAGGACCTGAGCCCACTGGACCCTAGAGAGGATAATGGAATTTGGTGCTAGAATGGATCACAGAGATCATCTATTCCATCCCTTCACTTTTCACATGAGGAAATTGAGAATCAAAAAAGTTTGCGTCTTGCCTCAGGTCACACAGGTAAGCTAGAATTTAAACTCATATCTTTTGACTCAAGTGCAATGTAATTGTTTTACAATTTCCATTCTTTTTTTTAATTTTTTAAAATTTTATTTGGTCAATTTCAAACATTATTCCTTGGTTACAAGAATCATATTCTTTCCCTCCTTCCCCTCACCCTTCCCATAGTCGACGCACAATTCCACTGGGTATTACATGTGTCTTTGATCAGAACCTACTTCCATTCCTAAGGGAATTTTAAAAACAGACATGGGTCATCTTAAAGGAGTTTTCAGTATAAAGGAGGGCAACAAGTAGAGAAAGAATCTGAATCACAAAATATCACAAAACAATTATTTCTACTTGTAATTGATAAAAATAAAATCTAATATAAATGGAAAGATGACAAATATCATAATATAACTATAAAATATTATAATAAAGAAGGATAGCATTTCATAATAGAGAGCTAGGCTTATAGCCAGGAAGAACTGAGTTCAAGTCCTGTCTGACACATACCAGCTAGCTAACTTTTCTCAAGTCACTTAACCTCTTCATACTCTAAGCAGTTAAGACCACAAGCCACTCCTAATCCCAATATAATAATTAAAACATAATAATGCAAGGTCACATTGTCAAAGCAATATTTCATAAACATTATTAATTTTTCCTCATTTCTTTTACATGTGACAATTTTTCCCAATAACATTTTAACTAAAAAAGTCAAAAATATCTCATTCTTTCCCAATACTCCAGCCAGGATTTCTAAGTAGACAGACAGACAGACATATAGAAATCTAAATAACACTGTTCAATTCTAAAGGCTATTTAAGTTAAAGAAAAAAGTTGCACATCTGCATTGACTCCTCATTTCCTTTCTTTTGACCATGACCTTGTGCTGTCAGGAATCAATCATCAACTCCCTCCCACACGCTGGCAGCTCCTTCTTTTGATCACCCTGTAGGAAAGGGGAAATGCATGTATGGGATCAGACAGAGATGGTCGTGTCAAATCACTTGGAGGATTTTCTGTCCCTCCAAACCCACATTCCCCATTCCTCAGATCCCAGATGGACTACAATATTAACATTTTACTATAGGCAGAATCTAACACTAACATGCAAAATCCTTTGCTTCTCTTGATACTGCAGTTCACTGAGGGAGGCAGAAAACGTTTCAGTTAGAGATGGGCATCTGAGGAATCAATTAATAAAAGGAGCATCTCTTCCCTCCTACTCCTCCCCATTTTGAATTTAAAGAGGGCTCCTAAGAGATATCATTAGTAGCTCTTTAATTAAGAGCAAGTGTTCTTTCAAGGTAAGCTTGCTATTAAAACCAGCAAAAGAGTGTTTTGTCTTTTAAAGCAATCAAAAGCAGCAGGTAGGCTGAGACTAATCTTTAATATTGTTGGAAGAAGGGACAAAGGCAGGGGAGATGGGGCATGTTTGTTGCATTCTTAATACCAGGTGGTAAAACTGTGTTTGTTCCTAAATGCAAAATGTAGAGAATATTGTGATAAAGGACCCAACCAAAGCATTGAATAGAATTCTATCAAAAGTCACTTTGGGAAGTGTCTAAAAGAGTCATCTTACATTAACTTTGATATTCAAAAAAAAAAAAAGCAAATAGAGTTTGATGTATTGACTTTAATGCCCATGCTCCTTTTACCTTATCTCTCAGTTATAATGTATATGTTCATTTTGTAAACTTAATACTCATTTCTTCTTAGACCTGAATGCACTTTCAGAATGTACCTTTTTATCCCAGAGCAACTTTTCCCTCCACCCTAAGGATATTTTTTTAGTTTAAAATGGGAAAAAATCTGTTCATTGAGTATATCCTATGGTTTTGTTGATTGGAAGACACAAAATGTTTGCTGATTTGCACCCTTTATAGAACCAACCTTCCTTAGAAAAAAGAAATTGATTTAGATAATTCTATATCCTGTTTCTTATCTTTATTTTCTCATCTGCAAAAGGGAGATGGACTAGATGGGCAACTTGAAATTCATGATCTTATGAAATGAAGCCCAGAAAGGCTAAGTAAATTTTAAAAGGTAATTCAGTAAGTGGCAAAGCCAAGATTAAACTAAAGTCTTCTCATTCTAAATCCAAATTTCTTTCTACACAACACAGAATATGATGCTTTTAGAATTGGAAAGGACCTTAGAAATAACCTATCCTAAACCTCTTATGTTCTATTTGAGAGAATTTAAAAAAAAAAAAACTTATACAACATAACACAACTAGTTAGTGATGGCACTTGGACAGAACAAAGATCTTCTGACTTCCGGGCAATGTATCTAATGGAACTATAAATGCTTTAGATATTTATTTATTTAAATGTACATATACCTACACATATATAGTCAAGTCTTGCTTATTAAAAAGTGGAGGGAAATTCAGAACCAAAACAAAGAGTAATCTGATAAGCATTTACATTTGGCTTTGGAAGGCAATAGCATTTATCACTACGTCAAGAAGTATGTATTAAATGGCTACTAAATGTCTAGTGCTATACTAGGGGTTGGACACAGAAAGACCAAAATGATGCAGTCCTTGTCTAGAAATAGCTTGCTTGATATCAGGATAGAAAATGTGTATACATGCAAGTATAACCCAAAGCTTAACGCCTATTTGCATAAGGTTCTCTTCATTGATAGAAACTGATTATTCAATGATTCAAACCTGAATAAGTTGTGGAGTGATCAAGAGCTAGAAAGAGAAATCCTGGTCATCTGTTGTCCAGCTTTGAGAAAGATGGCACATGGTTCCATACCCTCTTCAGGTCCCTGAAGGAAAAGAGGAGCAATGGGGAAAAGCTAACACTTAAAGGAGTTGGCACTTTCATCATGTCCCTGTCCACAACTTAAGTTAAGAGTCAAACCTTAGATAGAGAGTTTGGAAGTACTCTTTCTTCAAGGAATAGGAATCAGGGAATCAGTATGAACCTAGAAATCATTTCCCCTAGACTAATATATTTAGTGGACAAATAGATCAAATTCTATCTTTAGTGCCCAAATTCAGAGGAGAGAAGAGTAGCTAGCCTCTGACCCTTAACCTCCTTCCTGCTTCTTATCATAACAGGAATTAAAGTTTCTTGTATAAAGGAGGATGGAGAAAACTCTAGAGACCTCTATTCATGTTTTCCTTCAAATTTCATCTGGACAGTCTCAAATACACATAACCTACACGAGAAAACAAAAACAAAAAACTAAATGTCTCAAAAGAATACCCAAAATTCATACAAAGCAGACACGAGGTGATCCTGAAATAGAAGGCAATAAAAACTAAAAGAACCAGAGAAATTTTCTCATCTCAGTTTCCTCATCTGTAAAATGGAGATAGTAAGAGCACCTGCCTCCTAGAGTTGTTATGAGGATCAACTGAGATAATAATTGTAAGTACTTAGCATAGGACCTAGCACATAGTAAGCACCATATAAGTATTAGCTATTGTTACTGTTACATATAATTAATTCAACATGTTACTTTCAAGATTGTCCTGTTTATTTTTCCTCTGAACTTCCTTCTGTTCTCTTCTACGTGTTTTTCAAGACATTTCTATGATCTCTTTTATTTGTTTCTTTGTTTTGTCTGGTAACATTACTTCTAGCCCTCCTTCCTCTTCACATTGTTCCAAAAAAGACAAAAGAAAAAGGGGGAAACAATCCTCCTAACACATTATTAACCAAAACAAATCCACACATTTATAAACATTGGTCCTTTGATTGATCACTGAATCCTTTAAATTTCTTGATTCTTTCCAAATTGTTTTTCATTAAAATGTTATTACTGTGCAAATTGTTCCCTGGTTTTGTTCATTTCACTCTGTATTAGGGGATACAAGTCTTCTTTGGTTTCTTTAAAACCACCCCTTCCATCATTTCCTACATCACAACAATCTTCCATTACAGGCAACCATTTCTCAATTGAGGGAAACCTCAATTTTTGGTTCTAGTTCTTTGATACAACAAAAAGAGATGCTATAAATGTTTTTTAATATATAGCATTTTTCTGCCCTTTCTTTTATCTCTTCAGGATATAAACCTAGCAGTGGTATTGCTGGGACAAATAATATGCACACTTTACAAAGGAGACATCTCCATCAAACTATATTTCCCTGACAAGTTGGAAAGAGTGTAGTATAATTCTGAATTTGGCACTGGAAAACCTGGATTCAAGTTCCATTTCTGTTTTTTATTGCCAATATGTGACCCTAAATACTTTGATGTTTCAGTTTCTTCATCCATAAAATGAGAGGGTTACAAAATTCTCAGCACCAAATCTTTAGTTTTGTCAGATGGCTCTATATCAACAAGAGATATGGGGGCATCTAGGTGGCTCAGTGGATAGAGAACAAGACCGGGAGACAGGAAGTCCTCAGTTCAAATATGGTGCCAGACCCTTCCTAGCTTTGAAACTTTGGGTGAGTCACTTAATACCAATTGCTTATCTTTACTGCTCTTCTGCCTTGGAACTGATACCTAGTATCAATTCTAAGACAGAAGATTAGAGTTTTTTAAGATATGACTTTTTATTAATGGAAATAACTATAAATGAACTATAATATAAGTATAACTGAGTTTTTCCATATAACTTAGAAAAGAAATTTATTATGTGTTGTTTTGCCCTTAAGAAATAAGAACTCCTTGACAGCAAGGACTGCCTTGGTCTTCTATCTGTACCCTAGCGGTTAGCACAATGCTTAGCACAAAGGAAGCATTTAGGAAATGGTTTTTCATGCATTTATTCATATGTTCATCTCTCAAGATACTTGTCTAAATAACCAGATGGGTTACCTAAAATGAAACTCTAACCAATGCTAGAGAATCACTAACAAAATCTTTGCTCTCCAAATCTCCTCTTTCAGTATTTCTTGTTAGTTACAAAATCTGCCATTTCAACATTACTATTTCCAAGATGATTATATTCAATTAGTTACAATAGTAAACTATTGAGAACTTGATGGCATATCAGGCAACATATTTGCAAATCATAGATTAAGGTAGGAAAGATTTCTGCAAAAGTCTAATTATCTACATATTATGCTGATTCTTATGTCTCTTCCTTCTATTTGCTGGCACAGTTTATTTTAGGGTCTTGTAGGCTTTGATGTACTCATGACATTTTCAGGAGCCTCAATACTACCCACCCAAAAGTTAGGATTACGATGGCACTGTTCAAAACAAAAACCAAAAAGACAGAATAATAACTTGCTTGTGATACCTGTCAAGATCAGTAAACTAGACCAAAGACAACTGAATTGGATAGAGACCAAAGTGAATGAGGCAAGGATCATAGGCTCAATACCTGTTTTTTAATTAACTTTTTGTTTTCATTATGCTTTATGGTCACAACTGAATCCCACTGATCAACACCTTGACCAAGTGAATACGAATGGATCATTGAAAATCTATCCTCCACTCCAAATATGTTACAATGAGTCTATAGCACCATTTGAAGGACAATACATTATTATTAGTATTGTTATGCTTATCTAAACACTTGAAAGACCAAATAGAATGTGAAGTGATGAAATATTTGGGAGCCATTTTCCATTTCAACTTATAATCCCCATATTTAGGCAAACTGCTTAAGACCCACATAGCCAAAGATGTCTAGTACCACAGTCACCATTCTGAGCAGGATAATATTGAAAATAAGCCACTATTTGCTCATCAGAAAAATATCATTTGGTCACTTAGAGAAGCATTGCCTATTGTATATAACATATATAAAAAGGAAACAAATTACTATGTATTTTCCTGTACTCAATAAAAATTAATTTAAAATGCCAATCCATAACTTTTATTTGATAATTATGAAAAGAATATACTTCATATAAATGATTTTCTTCAGTCTATAGATCAATTTCTACATGATTCAGATCTAAATGTGTTTACAATAAGAAAAGAAAGTAAAAAGCAAAACCATCCTCTCACATCCATTAATCTGGTAAAAATAAAAACAAAAAGAAGAAAAAAGTTCATCCCTATCCCCACCAAATTTATTTTCTAAGATATATTCTGCACTCAGGCATTTATTTGGTCTAGGTTACTATAATAGTTTTCTAACAAGTTGTATTGTCTCTTGCCTCTTCTCCACCAAATTCATCATTCACTGAGCTGCCAAAGTCTAATCATATCATTATTGTGATCCAAAACCTTCAGTAGACCCCCCTGACTTTATAATACAAAATATAGATTCTAACTAGGTATTCAAACCCTTCAGTAATAATGCTCCAATCTTCTTTTGTAGCCTTATTCTGGAGTATCTCCCTTCATACACTCTTTACTTCATTCAAACTCAACCAGTCATACTGTTTTATGAGTTCATTCTGCCCTTTTCCCATCTCTATTTTTTTTTCTCATTTTATCTTTATAACTAGAAATAATTTACTCTTTGGTTAGTGATTTCTAAGATCACGTCCATCTCTTAATTCTTTGATCCTTCCCTCATTCCTCTAGCTAAAAGTAATTCCTCCCTTCCCTTACTGTTTTAGTACTGTATTTGACCCTTCTTATGCACTTAACCACATTCTAACTTACACCATAATTATATGTATACATATGTCATCCCCCTACTAGTTATTAAATCCTTATGGGATCTTCTATCTTTCATTTTTGGATATTCAAGGAAAAAAATATATATACACATATATATCTGTAGATACATATCAAATTCTTGATCATCAAATTAAACTAACACCAGCACAAATTAATAGGAGCTTGGAAAAAACAATAGAAACGTTCTTGTCTGCTTTTGACAAATGCAAAGAATATGTATTATGTATGATTTCTCCTACCCACTCCACTAACATCATATGGAAGGAGATCTGAGACAAGAAGAGAATTTCAAGGCAGTTCCAAGAATTGACTCAAGGATAGTGACAATGAAAAGCAAGAAACAATGGAGAAAGAGAAGAGAAAAGATATCAAGTCCAAGGCAGAGGAAAAGGGAACAAATTATGTTACCGAACTGCTAGAAGTGAAGAAGATAAAAGAAAATTATAAGAACATTATCTCAAATTTTGCTGATCATTCTTTTGTTTAACAAGGCTGCTTTTCTCCCTTTCTCCCCTTATCATCCTCACATTCCCACCTCTATCTTGGTCCCATATAGTGTCATCTCATTTTCTTTGTCAGCCATAATTGTCCTCTGCCAGTCATACCTGTGCTTCCTAAGGAAAGGTAAAGGTAGCTATATCTCTACCTCCAATTCAGATTTTAAAGCAACAGGCTTTAAAGTAAAGCAGATAAATTCTCATATCCTAATTAACTCTCCACCTTGGCCTTATAGCCCAGATGTGACTTGGACTGAATTGAATGGCTTGAAAGGAACTCCTGCTACAAAACCAAATATACGGAGAAGAAACACATGCCTTCTCTCCTAGCCCCAACAAAAACAAAACAAAGAAATCTGTGTTAGAGATAATAATGTGTAACAAAAAAACACATACCACTTACAGAGTATAGTCAGGCATGTGAATTCCAAAATTTACAAAATTGATTATAATGTTATATAACATGCCTATAGGTTTTCAAAATAGCCTTAAAAGGCTCTTTTTTTTTTTTTGGTGAAACTAAAAAAATGGTGGGAGGAACAATGAATTTTCTGGCCATTGTCCTGGAAATAACTGTGGTTGTGTAAGCTCAGGTTGGAGACTCCCCATACCTCCTGCAAAATGTAAACAAAAACATTACATTCACACAATGTAATAATGGGCTTTACTCATCACAGCTAACAGCATGATTCTAGTAATTAGGGCAAATAAGCCTACTAAATGGTGCTGGGATGGTAGGTTTCTACAAAGATGAGCTAATTTAAGTAATTAGCCAGTCTTTATGGTATTATCATCTTCTGGTCACAGCAGGACAGGAGCCTAGCACATGGCTCTTATGCAATAAAAAACATCCTTCATTTTTACAATCTTTTCATCATTTTATCATGTCCCATGCCTCCACACTACACCCACAGAGAATATTTTTCCCCAGTAACTTTAAACCAACTAGAAAGGAGATGGGAAAATGCTGTCACAAACTAGTACATGAATACAAGTTTTGCTTAAAAAAAACAAAAACAGATGAAGTTACTCAACAGTCCAAATTACTAAACTCTAAAATGAAGCCTTATGTCTCAGTTTTATGTAGTTCTCAAGCTTGAAGGGAAAAATGTTGAAATCAACAATGTAACAAATAGATTTGCATTTCTTTAAAAAAAACTCTTCTTCTCACTGAAGCATTTTCTTTAAATGATTCATAGTCTTAACCACACATTTTAGCAAACCACTTTACAATGTTTTCTAATTGCTTTCTGTGTGTGTTATCTCCCCAGTTAAAAAGTTAGCTTTCTCTGGAAGGTGGGAACTGTCTAACACTTTCCTCAAATTCTCCCTATTACCATCTGAAATGATGCTGAGAACATAGTAGATGCTTAATAAATTCTAGATTATCGACAGACAAATGCATCTTCTAAAATATTTTATTAAACATGTGGTGCTATGCTAGGCTCTGTACAATAATTCTATCCCTCTAAGAACATCATCTAAGACAAGATGGAACTAAAGGAACTATATTGAATTTCTATAATGGCAAAAGTACTTGACTAGGAATAAGGAAGCCCAATCCTTCCCTTGGTTTTCCCAATAAATCTCAGTGTGACCTTAGTATTTGTAGTCAATACCTTTTCAATATGAAGTGATTATTCTCTGGCCTTATTCTTCTATACTGAGTCTGACTGCATCAATTTCTCCAAATTCTAGGAGTGCCCCTGAGGTTTTGAGGCATCTCTCTAATGCTTTTGGCAGCTAAATGGTGTGAAGATTGGATTTAGCTATTTCCTGATTTTAACAATGAAGATATTTAGTCTAGCAAAATCAGGGGGGATTGTGAACTGTTAAATTACTCCATCCTACTTAGACCATACTTTAGGGGAAGATAAAGTTGTAATCTCCTGATTGAAAAATGAAAGTACTTAACTCTTACCTTATAGTGAAGCTAGAACTTTAAGTTAAGTCTAATTTAAGATCTTAATACAAAGAGGTGTTAAGTAACTATAAAGGTTAAATTAATCACAAAAAGGTCAAGTATCTTAATACAAAAAGATGTTAAGAAACTACAAAGGTTAAATTAATCACAAAAAGGTCAAGTAACTAACAAAAGGTGAACTTAACAAAGAAGTGTTAAGTAACTCTAAAGATATAATCTAATCAAAGGAGATGAGAACTAAAGAATGGACATTTAGAGGACGGGACACAAGGGTGAAAGGTCTATATATTGGCTCATTTCCTCTCTCAGGTACCTTTTGCGGCAGAGAATTGGCTGATAGCAGCTTGCTGTGCCTTTCAGCCTCTTAGCATGGCTACAAGCTATTGTCTGGTTCGGTGGTCAGGTTCTGGCTGAGTTTCCCTCCTTTACTTTTCCAACTTTATCCTCTTAGAAGCCTCTAATCTTCTTCAGAGACCTAGAGGTGGGAATTTTAAGCTCCCCCTGGCACAGGCCAGGCCGGAAAAATCCTATATCCTCTTCCCTCCTTCTCCTTAAATTCCTTCCCTCTATATTAATTAAATTACCATAAATTTCCAGACTGACTTGGGTATTTTATTTGGGATTTCCCCTGGCGGTCAATTAAATCTAGATTTCAAGTCACAACCCTAAAATTATCTTCACAGTCGTACAGTAGAGAGAGCCCTGGGCCTGGAATCAGGAAAACCTGAGTTCATATCAAGCCTCAGGTATTTACTAGGTGCATGACCCCAGTAAAGAATTTTAACTTTAGTCTGCTTCAGTTTCTTCTGTTATTAAAATGGGGATCATTATACCACCTATCTTCTAGGGTTGTTGAGACAATTTTTGAGATGATGTTTGAAATGAGATAAAGCACTTAGCAGAGTGTCTGCAAATAGTAGGCACTTAATATATGTCTGTTCCATTCCCCTTTTGACTTGAGCCCCAATTCCACTGTTTCCTCCCCACCCCCATCAGTGATTAGATGTATTAGTTTAACATAATTGATTAACATCAACTAGTTTTTCAAACAGGCATCTCTTTTGAAAATATAACAAAAACAGAAATGCAAACATTTCTCCCCAACACCTCAGGTGCACACTTTCTCTTATACCATCTCAATCTCTGGAGAGAAGGGACTCAGAGTTATTGTCTTTTCTAGATAGCATTAGTAAAGTTAATATCCAAATACAGCATCACTGACAGATGAGCTGATATCACAGCTACCAATGGGCTTAGTCTGAAATGTTGTCCTTCAGGACACTGATTGGACTGTCTGGCTACAAAATATGGCATGGACTCTGATCCCAGGTCTCTCCTGACTAATTATGGCTCACAAGATATTAGCCATCTCCAATCTCCTTCACCTAAAAATAAGATGAAACTACAAATGCTCAAGCAAAGAAATGAGGCCTATATTTCTTTTTTTTTCTTTTTTTTAAAACCCTTACCTTCTGTCTTGTAGTCAATACCATGTATTGGCTCCAAGGCAGAAGAGTGGTAAGGGCTAGGCAATGGGGGTCAAGTGACTTGCCCAGGGTCACACAGCTTGGAAGTAGCTGAGGCCAGATTTGAACCTAGGACCTCCCATCTCTAGGCCTGGCTCTCAGTCCACTGAGCTACCCAGCCGCCCCCGCCTGTATTTCTAAGTCACATTTTGACCTCTTATTGGGAGAGTCCCAAACTTCTCCCACCAAAGTACTGTCTTTCTCCTTTCTATGGGTCATAGCCAGCTAGCAAAAAGTCAGACTGAAATGTCAGGGCTGGGCTAACTAGTGCCTTTTAAATGTATCCCAATTCTGAATAGTTAACCAAAGAGGCTCCTTTTTACCATGTAGTTAACAGTATGGAAACCAGTTATGGAATATCTGAGTACAAGCCAAATCAAAGGTACTTTCATTATAAATTAACATGCCTCTAAAATCCCTAGCCAAACCCATGCATACTATCACATAGACATTAAAAAAAAAAACCTAATTCCAAGACTGTGCAAAGCCTGAGAGATAGCCATTTGTATAATAATAAAGGTAGAAATTTGGAACAAAGGGTTGAGGTGGGAGACAAAAATATTGAGAGGCTAAGGAAAACCAGTGTTGAGACCAGAAAGTCTTTTTGGTTTGTTGGAAGGTAGCTCCTGAAATTATTTCAAAGGGTTATCGACAAGCAACCATGCTTAAATAGGAAATCAAAGACTTTCACCTTCTCTCCACCTTTTGATCTTTTTGGTTTCCTTAAAACCTCAATAAAAATACCATCTTCTATAGGAAACCTTTCCCAATCTCTCTTAATTCCAATGCCTTCTCTCTATTAATTCCCTATTTATCTATATATATAGCTTATTTACAAATATTTGTTTGCTTCTTTTCTTCCCCATTAGTTATAAGCATAAGCATAATTCTTGACATGTAGTGAGTATTTAATAAGTGCTTATTGACTGACTGACTCTCTAATCTTAGACCAGAGACTTGGGGCTGAGTCATTGAAAACAAAAGAAATAGGTCCAAAAACAGGTTAAATGTCTGAGTGTTGTAATTTGCTGGTTGATTGTTTGACATTCTAAAGGAGTTTGGTTCCTGGAAGCCAAGACTCTGGAAACTCACAGATTCCTTTCCCTATGGAGAGAAAGTAACTCATTTTTTTCTTAGTTTGATGACTGGATAGGTAAAAAGCAAGACTTTCTCACTGAAAGACCTGAAGGTTAAATACCTGGGCTAAGAGCGAGCACAGAGCCCACTCCACCTGTTATAGAAAGAAAGAGACCCTTAGTTGAGAACTCCAATTGAAGCCAGATGCTGATAGCAGAAAGAAACTGCAATAAACACTCAGAGGAGATGTCCAACGTGACAAAGCCAACAGAGATGCCCAGCAGCAAACATGAGACCATGTAAAAAATAGACTCGAATACAGGACTACAATCCCCATGAGCCTTTGCTCCACTTCCCCAGAATGCCTTGTAATCTCACCTGGGCCGAGATCGAGAAGGTATTTAAGCTGATTCAAAAGCTCTTGTGGGGGCTCTTGGACTTCTGTTTTGGGGCAGGCGTGGCTTTTTTTCATAATGTAGGTGAGGTTGTGTCTAGGCCTCTCTATGGCCTGGACACGTGTCTCTTATCCTGTATTTTCTTTAATCCTTAATCTTCAATAAACCTCCAAAAAATATAATACTCCTTGCAGAGAGAAACTAATTTCTACCTGCCTCAGTCTCCCCGTCTCACCTAAATTTTAATCTTTACAACCAGGGGAGCATTTTGATGGCATCAGCAGAAGACATTGGCATTGCTTCAATATTGGAGACTTGAGCTGCCCTTCCACGTGTGAGATCTGACCGGATGTGTTATTACACATTTTCCAAGACACAAATTTTCTCTAGGTGTTTAGATTATTTTATTATTATTAACTTGGCATAAAAGAAAACAAACATGAGCACTTCCATATACAAAGAATAGAAAAAGACAGATTGAAAATGAAATTCTGCATCTCCATTTCATATCACTTTTATTTCTTTTCAAAATTATATAATTCCATGTGTTATCTTCAGGATTTCTGCTTGTCTACATCTCTTTAACCTCCTCTTTCTGTTCATTTTTTCAGAATGCTACAATGACCATTTTTTTCATTACTACAGTTCCCTCGCACATCCCTTCCCCCACTTAAAAAATACCCTTCATAACAAATAAGCATAGTCAAGCAAAACTATTTCACACTTGAACCATGTGTGAAAATGTACATCAGTCTACACCTTGAGTCCTCTACTTTTTGATGGATAACATATTTCATTATCACTTCCCTGAAGCTGTAACTGGTCACCACATTCATTGGAGTTCTTAAATCTGTCAAATTTATTTTTCTTTACCATATCATATTCACTGCATAATTTTTTCAAAGTTGTTCTTATTTTGATCTGAATCAGTTCATATATTTTCTCATATTCCATCATTTTCATTATTTCTATGGCTCAAAGATTCCCCATTACATTCTGATGCCATAATTTTATCAGCTATTTTATAATTAATGGTCACCTACTATGCTTCCAGTTCTTTTCTATAAAGAAAAATACTACACTATATTGTACATATGGGTCCCCCTTCACTCTTTTTTTTTTAATTTCTCTGGAAGTATAACTAGTAGAGATATTGGTGGGTCTAAGACTGTGGTTCCAATTTTTTTTAAAGACCATAATTCCATTTTTTTTTTCTAGAATGGCTAAACCAATTCACAGCTTGAAATACTCTTCAACAATTCTCTTTCACCTTGTTTTTCCAAATCTGACAAATCTGATAAGTATAAGGTAGAGCCTCAAAGTTATTTTAATTTGTGTTTCTCTAATTAATAGTGAATTGAAGCATTTTTATATGGCTGTTAGTAGCTTAGATTTCTTCCCTTAAGAAGTAACTGTTCCTATCCCTTAACCTTTTATCAACTGTGAAAAGGTTCTTAGGCTCATGCATTTAAATCACTTCCCCATGTACTTTTTAATTTTATTTTTCCCCATATATTTTATACATCTCACTTTTATCAGGGAAATGTTGTAAACATTTTGCCCAGAGCTATTTGCCTTGTAATTTTAACTATATTAGTTTACATAAAATTTAAAAATTTTTGCACATCAAAATTAATCTCTTTTCCCTTCTGTGACCTTTTCTATGGTTTTTTTGATCATGTACTCACACTCTATTCACAATTATTAAATGTATCTACTTCCTTATTCCACAAGTTTATTCATGTCAGCTT
This sequence comes from Monodelphis domestica, assembly GCF_027887165.1. Classification (NCBI taxonomy): domain Eukaryota; kingdom Metazoa; phylum Chordata; class Mammalia; order Didelphimorphia; family Didelphidae; genus Monodelphis; species Monodelphis domestica. Next base: position 129,291,608 of record NC_077230.1, on the reverse strand, counting down.
TCATTTCTGAGCCAAGTATTCATTTGGAGCTTAGTATGACATTTAGTTTAAGATGTTGTCCTCAGCCTAATTTCTACTAGACTGCTTTCCAATTTTGCCAGCAGCTTTTGTCAAATAGCATTTGTTTTTGTAGACGAGTATGCCCAAGGATTGGGTGAATGAATATCATGTTAATACTTTTCTTATTATATTATTTAAATCTATTTGTATCCTCTGAATTATTAGCAAATTAGGCTTTTTAAAAAAAACAATGATAAAAGTTAATAAAAACTAGCCTACTGGTCATGAAGACCTAGGTTTTACTTAACAAGTAAAAGTTCTATCTGCATTAGTAGAAAAACATTCCTCACTAGAAGATCCCTACATGAATGAAATCAAAGGTCCAGTTTTTTTAAGTGACTAGTAGATGGAACTATGCCCACAGGGCCATAAACTATAGATATCATTTGACCCAGAAAAACCAATACTCAGTCTGAATCTCAAAGAGATCAGAGATAAGAGAAAAGGACTTACTCGCATATAAATATTTTAGCAGCTCTTTTTGTAGTGGCAAAGATTGAAAACTATGGGGTTATACATGCACTGGGGAATGACTGAACAAGCTATGATCTATGGTTGTATTGGAAAATTATTTTTCCATAAGAAATGATGAACAAGATGAGTTCAGAAAGATTTATGTAAACTGATGCAAGGTAAAGTGAGCAAAACCAGGAGAACAGTGTATGTAATACCAGAAATACTGTATCATGATCAACTGTGAAGGACTAAACTATTATCAGCAAAGCAAAGTTCCAAGATAACCCCAAGGAATTCATGATAAAAAATATTTTTTAAAACAACACTATACAAAGCCAAAAAAGAAACTATTGGAATCTGACTGAAAATAAAAGCAGGCCCTCTACTTTATTTCCTTCATTGGCTTCTTATTGTATATGTGATGTGTATCTTCAATCATGACACGGGGAATATAGAAATATGTGTTTCCTGAAAGCAATGATATAACCTATATTAGACTACTTACCACCACAGGAATGGGGAGGAGAAAGGGGATTTGAATCAAAAAATGTCAGGAAAAAAATCATCAAAAATTATTTTTACTGAATATATTTACTGAATATTTACTGAATAACTGATAACTGAATAATATGAATATGAATAATATGAAATAACTGAAAAAATAAATAAAATTCAACCTTTAAAAAGTGATCAGTAATTCTTTTTAAAAGAGTTAACTTATTGGTGGAGCAAGCTATGGTTTCAAAGAGATACGGACCCACACAGTATCTTGAATCTACAATAGGTTTTGGATGTCACAGGATATGAAAATGGAACATCGTGAGTTAATAATGTGTTAATATTACATAGATGAAAAAATGTCTAGGGTAAGATTACTAATGAAGATACTTCTCAAGGAAGAATTTAAATATCACAGAGCTACAGTCAGGATCACCCAAGACTTAGTAGTTTCCATATTAAAAACATCAGAGGGCTTAGAATATGATATTCTGGAAGGTAAAGGATTTAGGATTATAACCAAAAATAACCTACCCAGAAAAACTAAGTGTAATCTTTCATTGATAGATGGGGTGTGTGGTGGGTGGGGAAGAGGGGTGGGGAGAGGCATGAAGGGTGAACATTTAATGAAATAAAGGATTTTCAAGTGCTGATAAAAACAAAAAGTCCAAAGCTGAATAGAAATGTTGACATTCATAAGAAGACTCAAGAGAAGCATAAAAAGGTAAATATAAAAAAGAAATCTTAAGGCAATCAATAAAGCTAAACTGTTTATATTCCTACATGGAAATATCACACATGTAACTCCTAAGAATTTTATCATTATTAGGGCATATTAAAAGAGTCTACATAGACAGAGGGAATGGGTATAAGCCAATTATTTGGGAATGATCGCCAAAAAAAAAAATCCCAAAGAGATCAAAGTAAAAGGAAAAGAATCTAAAGGTAGAAATATATTTTTAAAAATATGTTTGATTGTAAAAATGTTTGTGGTGATAAGGAATCAGAAATTAAGGATCTGCCTATCATTTGGGGAATGGTTGAAGAAATATAATTATAATGGTACATTATTATACTAAAAGAGAATAATGATTTCAGAAAAACCTGAGAAGACTTAGATGAACTGATGTAAACTGAAGTGGGCAGAATCAAGAGATAAACAGTAGCATCAATATTGTAATGACCTACTATTAAAGCCTGAGCTACTCTGACCAATACATTATCTAAGACAATCAAAAAGGACTAGATGAAAATTACTATCCATCTCCAGGAAGAAAATGAATTAACTATGAAAATAAATCGAAGTATAATTTTGTTCTTTTTTAAATTTTCTTGCTTTTTTGTAATATGACTAATATGGAAATAAGTTTTACTTGATCTAAAATATATAAAGAGTATCACATTATTTATCTTTTAAGTGGATTGGGAAAGGGATAGGAAGAAAGGAATTTGAAACTCAAATTTAAAAAACTATAAAAACAAAGAAGGGTTTTTTAAGGGAAATTTCAAAAATATTAGTTTCAATTCTCAATAAGTTTTAAGTTTTATAGCATTCTTAAAAAGAATGGAAATGTTATTTTTTAAAAGGATAGAATATAGACACAAAATTACTTTAATATCACTGGTTTTAATAAGTGGCACTTTCATTCAATTACCCTGGGCAATTTAAATTAATAAGCAATGACTATATAACTTTCATTTCACTAAAAGTTTTGAGGCACAAGGAAAAAACAGAAACTTTGGCCCCTAATCAACAGAAATCCAAGCTATAAATGAAACAACTAGAGAAAAACTTTAGGGCAACATATAAGCAAAAGGGATAAGGGAATTAACAATAGAGAAATTTCACAATAGGGCAGAATTAATAAGAAAATATTAAACATAGATGGTGAGTCTTAAGCTGGCTCTTAAAAGATGAATAGGGTTTATCTTGGAAAAAAAGTAGTCAGTAGACATTCTCTATGGAAAGAACAATCTTCATGATGGTGTGAAAATACAAAGGAAGATATAAAAATAAGCAAGTGTAAAGTACCATTAAGAAGATTAGAACAAAGTGGCTTTCTGGGGGAGCAGAGACTGATAAAGTAGAGCATATTGTTGATTTTAAATGCCAATTTGAAGTTTTAATTTAGTACAACATTCAGAAACCATTGTATATCTTGAGCAAAGATATTTTTCTCCATATTACTGCATATCCATCACTCCAATAACTGTTTTTCTGGGTGGAAAGAATGAGTTCTTTCTTCTTCTAAAAGACCAGAAAAAGGGATTCAGAAGTAATAGAAATGCAGGGATAATCTGGTCAGGCTATGTTGATTACCAAGTTTATCAATGGAGTTCTAAGATTCATGGGGTGGAAACAAGTAGATAAATTGGTAGCCAATGAGTTCAGAACTACTAGAATCCATAGGAAAAAGAGAAAGCCAAACGTCAGGGAGTACTAAGGGGTTGATAATTTGTTGCAGTTGTTTGGGAGCTCACCCTTAGCTGACACAAATATTCCTATGTAATTATGGAGAAAACTACTCATGCCTCTTAATGTAACCACTCCTACCCAGTCATGAGAACATACATAGAGAGTAGAAAGATAAAAATAATGTTTCAAAGATGAAGAATTTTACAGTTGAATTGCAAACTGATAAGAGAAAGTAGAGACTAGAAAAAGAATAACTTGGAAGCTGCTGCAGCAGACAAAATTTGATATGATGAGGTCCTAAACTGAAAAGGTAGCTATGGAAATGAAAAGCAGGCTGAAATCTGAGATGCTGAGGTTATCTGAGACATAATAATAGAAACAATTAGTAGTGTTTCCTGACAATGGATGCTGTGGTAGAAGATGGCACTGAATTGTTGAACTTAGGAGACAAGAAAGATGGTGGTATCATTGAGAAAAATAGGAAAATGAGAATGTTTGGACATTATGTAAATGACAAAACAACAATAGTGATTTGGGGCAGAACCAATAACTAAATTCTTGGATGAGATGTAGTATGTCTTGACCTCATTATATGTCCTACAAAAATAGGAGCACACTGACTTGCTATTTTTTTTCCCAGCTTCCTTGAGAACTTATTTCTGTTCCTCAAAATGTATGTTTCAGCTGGTAACTGGTTCTTCTCAATGGTTAACCTCTTAGTCATAATTCTTGGTCACCAACTTTACTGCTAGACAGAAATGTAGGAATTCCTTCCAACAGGCAAGGTTTCAAAACCTCCTTCTAATCTCCTTACTCTCATTCCTTTTCTTAATCTGAAAAGGTCTTATCAAGGACTTCTGTTTTTTTATGTGGATTTTTCCAATAGCTTTTGACTAAAAGTATGTTTGATTCCCAGAGATTTAATACTCCAAACATACTATTCTTTCTTTCATAAGTTTTCTTGGTATTTTAAACCCTATCTGATCTTTATGCATGTGTATTTTTCTCTGAGATAATAAATTCCTTGGGTTTTGCCATTGTTTTTCTAAGACGGCATCTGTGATACCTACCTAGTTTAAAAGTATTTCTCACTTTGCTGAACTTTCATTCACTTGAAAGGCAGCAGACTCTAAGGAAGATTGCTAAGCTTGAGTTTGGAAGAGATGAAGGTTCAAAACCTGTTTCCTTTGTGGTTCAGTTTCTTCATCTGTAAAACATAATAATATCAATAGTTTTCACATCACAAATGAGCTCATGTATGCAAAACATGTTTTAAATCTCCATATAGATGTCAGTTGTGATTTTTCTATCTTGAAATTTATTTCTTTTTAGTAATATTTTTTGTCTCCTGTATTTGGGGAGTATTATAATTCTTCATATTTTTCTAAATCATTTTTAGCTTGGAAAAAGTTAAAGCTCCTCTCACTTTCTTTGCTCTCTTCTTCCTTCCCAGACCCCAAGAAATTCAAAGAGAGAATAGAAACTTGCATCTAATTAATCTAGTTGTCACATGCAATCTCTTTAAAATCTTTAGCAGAAAAATCTGTGTGAACAGAATTTTCTCTAGTATGGTACAATAAGAAAGAGACAGACAATGCTAAAAGTCCACCATGCTGACTGACCACAGTATGTTTTTTGGCTTGCTGAGTCCATGTGCTTAGGTCTAGCTTTGTTTTTGCAACAGTGGTGATGACAAGAATCCTATATGTGAAACTGAACTCACTGAAGATTTTGAGATCAAAAAAGATTAACTGAAAACATGGGCTACTTCTGTTTGTCATTCAGTTATTCCAGTAGTATATCTTACTCTTTGTGACCCCATTTGGGATTTTCTTGGCAAAAATATTGGAGTGGCTTGACATTTTCTTCTCCAGCTCATTTTCCAGATGAGGAAACTGAGGCAAATAGGGATAAATGATTTACCCAGATTCACACAGCTGATAAGTGTCTGAGAGCAGATTTAAACTCAGTTATTCCTCACTTCAGGCCTAACAATTGTAAGGGTTAAAAATGGTTTGACTAAATTTATTAGTTAAAAAAAGATTGTTGTGGTCGCTGTTTATAAAAATTAAACTATGAGTATGTTAGTAGCTTTATTATAGCAGGGTAGAGATAAGAAAGATGGGAATGTAGAAAGGATGTAGAAAACAGTGCCTAGCTAAACACCCTAAATACCTATTGCCAATCTGAAGAAATCAATCTCAACTCCAACAAAAGCTCTCTCAGGTCCTGATCTCCAACCAGAAGTCACAGTAGTCTCTTCAGCAAGTCTTACCAGCGCAGAAATCAATCTCCAATGCAGAAATCCAAGGCAGAAGAATCCCTCCAATGCAGAAGTCCTCCCGCAGCTGACTTTTATAAGCAGTTTTCTCCACTTCACTTCCTGTCTCTCTGGTTTCTCCTTCCTTTCACTGTGGGCTGGTCTATTGCATCTCAATAACCAATCAGTCTCTCAATTTGCCTAGGTGGGGGATGGGGAGCGGGGCTGGGGAAAGGGAGTGCTTGTGGTCTTTTAGGACTAAGTGTTAATGACTCAATAAGTGTGAACTCTCCCTTAGTGACTTACTAAGTGTTAAGTAGGAGTACTTCAAGTTCCTGATTGATTAACTTAAAATAGACAAAGGTAATAAAAAAATTCCCTTTCATATACTCCATCCAATGCACCATTTTAACAGTCCCTAAATTTGTTGTTTGGTCATTTAAGTTGACTATTTCTGTACTTGTTTTCTATTTCAAGGTTCAAGAAAGATGTCTGCAACATTTGAAAGTTATAAAAGTTTAGCCAGCTCTTCAAAATATACCATGTGACAGTCAGCTTACATATATGTATAGATTTTCTAAGGCAAATTTTTCAATCTTAGGCTGGCTTTCCTTGACCAAAGATTCTAAAGCTACAGCTTTCAGCTATGTGTCCAGTTGCCTGAACCTCAAGTGTAATCACTAATAATTGATTGTATTACTTACTTAACATATTTGCATTCTGACAGAATAAGGTTTCAGTGTTGATAGGCATACCCTCAATTTCCAATTCTTTGATATCACAAAAAGAATTGCTATAAAGTTTTATACAAATAAGTCATTTCCCCTTTTCTTTGATCCTTTTGGGTTCCAGACTTTGTGATGGTATTGCTTAGTCAAAGGAGTAGATGTAGTTTTATAGCCCTTTCAGTATAGTTTCAAATTATTCTCCTGAATGGTTGGCTCACTTCACAACTCTAACAGTACAATAATGTCCCAATTTTTCCAAATTCCCCCCAACTTTTGCTGTTTCCCTTTTCTGTCATGTTAGTCAATCTAATAGATGAAAGCTATTTCAATTTGCATTTCTCTAGTGAATAGTCATTTACAGCACTGAATATACTCCTAATATTAAGTAGGAATTTTTCAAATAAACAGTTTAAAGAAAGGGGAAACTAGGCAAGAGGAGGATGTGAATGGCTTGAGCTCAGAATCATATCCATTATGGTGAAACAATTTAAATCATACACCAGTGACTCAGTATTATCTTCAATATATAACAACATGGTGGCCAAAAACCTACTGGTAAGTACCTAACTTTATTGTACTTTAAATGGGAATAGATTAAAAAGGGAAGGAACATTTTTACTTATGCATCCAATTCCCAAAAGCATCCTATTTAGTGGTATACCTTATAGAGTACTTAATAGATTTCTTTGTTGTTTATTAAGTCTAAGTACTGACCAGCTCCCATTGAAGGGAAAGTTAATTTGGGGAGATAAAGGAAAACTAGGGGGAAAAGTTCCCAGATTTTATGCCCTGAAGGCCTATTAGATTGGTGACAAAATGGAAATGATATATGATACTCTTCTGACCTTATGCATTGCCCTGGACAATCAATCACCAGCAGAGTACTCAGGCTTAGCTACTGCCAGCATTTCAGCAAAGTAGGACACATAGGCTGATCAAATCTCAGATCAGGATAGATTAACTTGTATTTTAAATGAAAGTCCAAATATGCACAAATGAAAAGAAAGAAAAAGATGGGACAGAGTTAAAACCTAAACAAAAAATCATAATTGAAAATATTTTTCTAAAGGAAAATGATGATTTATGGAGTAAAAACACAGATCTATGTAAATCATGTTGATGATTTGGCAAATAGAGAAATGAGCATGTGGAGATTTTGTAAACAACAGCAGGGGTGAGAAGGTGAAATTTTCATAGTATTCTCTCAGTAGTGACCTAAAAATATTAATATCTTTAGGCTGACATTCAGGAAACTAGAGACTTTATAGAAGTAGTTGAGAGAGGGCATTTCAGAATCAAAGAATTCCACAGAAACCAGTGCCTGAAACAGAATCTCAGGAACCTGTCCTTTCAGAACTGGATGCTGAGCTCAGCATTTACATAACAATCTGTGCTCTCTCACTGCTGTAATCAACTTCATGCTTCACATATTCAAATCAATGAAAGATAAGAATCTACCCAAACCCAATGAAATTAATTTCATTAAAAATAGTAATTGGCAGCTCAACAAAACCAAATCTTTAATAATTAAATAGCTACCCTGAAAATTCTGCTCAATGAATGGACATGACTATTAATGAAATTAATAAGACAGCCTCAAAAATACAGTACTTTAGTCCAACAGTTAATGTCATCATTCAATAAAAGGGCAGCTTTAGTGAGTTTACTGTTAAGTACAACGTATTGTGCACACAACAGTAGTGCCCCCTGCTGGCCTGATAAGAAATAAAATTATTTTCTATCTGTTAATCTTTCAATTTCAGAATAATTGTTGCAATAATCCAAATTATTAACAGTGAATTTTTTAGGTATATGTTCATTGGTGCACTTTTCAATACTTTCAAATTTTTCAAATTTTCATATAACTAAATTTTATTTTTCCAAAATTACTATTGATCTTTTAATTAGCCAAAACTGTTGGTCTTTCAGCATGGTCTTTCAGGGGGGAGCTTGATTTAGAGTCAAAGAAGCTGAAATCAAATCCTGCCTCCACAACTTTTTATCTAGGTGACCTTGGGCAAGTCTCTTCATTCCCTGGGTCTCAATTTCTTCATCTGTAAAATAAACCGGATAGACTAGAGAATCTGTTTGCTTCTAATTCTAAAACTATCAAGAAATATAGAGTGGCTACTCTGTGTCAGGGATATAAATACAATAAAATCTCTTAAAAAGTCTTATGCCATGTCTAGAGTTTTGAATATATGAAAGAAAAATTAAATGTATCAATTGTTGAATCTTGTTTTCCTACATTTCTGACCACTTCTTTTCAATCAACTTCACTGAACACGCTGTCCCCTGTGTATGTCCTCCAAGATTGTTGGGTTCTCTCTCCACACTTTCTCACTTTGTGACTTCAACAAGCTCCAATGAGTTTAAATCATTACTCAGAGTACCTCTTGAAACCACATATTCTTCTCTACTTTCTCCCCAATGGCCTATAGAACATTTTAAGCTAGATATACCATAGGCATCACAAATTTCAATATGTCCACAATAGAACTCTTATCTTTTCTCCAAAACATGTCTTTATTGAGGGTACCACCATCCTTCCATTTAAACAGATTTGCAACCTTAGAACTATCCTCAACTCCTTATCCTCCTCCACCCCACATATCTGATTACCAAGTTTTGTCAATTCTATCTCAGCAAATTTTTAGATTCCTCCCCTTCTCTCCATTCCTACTGTCACCACTCTAATTAAGGCCTTTGTCACTTCTCAAATGGACTATTGTAGTAGGTCTTCCTTGTCTCAAGTCTCTCTCCATGCCAATCCATCTTCCATGCTGTTTTTTTTTCCTACAGTGCAGACCCAATAATGTCCCTCCCCTCAACTCAACTCAGTGGCTCCCTATTATCTCTAGGATCAAACATAAATTCCTGTTTGGTATTTAGAATCCTTCTAATCCTGCCCCTAAACTACCTCTCCATAATTATCTATTTCTCCAGTTCATTCACTCTTTTATCCAAACTGGCCTTGGTATTCCTTTGACATAGAACTCCATTTCCCATCTCTGTCTTTGAAGAGGCTAACTCCCATGTTGGAATGTACCCCCTACATTTTCACCTTTGCATTTTAAAAATGCCTAATTTCATTCAAAGCTTAGCTCGAGTCACCTCTTACATGAGGTCTTTCCTGATTCCCCAAAAACCAATGTCCCCCAACTCCAAATACTTTTATTTATGTGAATATACTTTTATTTCTGTGAATGTACTTATACATTTTGCCTCCCCCTGTGGAATGTAAACATTCTTAAAGGCAGGGATGTTTGATTTTTGTCTTTGAATTTCCAGTGCAATAGTACAGTGCCTGGAACATAGTTGATACATAACAAATAGTACAATAACAATAGTACAGTGCCTGGAACATAGTTGACATATAACAAATTCTTGATTTTTGATTAATTGGATGAAATAAAATACCATGAAATGGTAATACTTTATAATGATGTGCTATCAAATTTTAAAGTCCAAGCTTTACATTTTATCATAAACTTACATTGAGTTTTAAAGAAACTTTTATTAGCTATCTGCTAAACCCAGAAATTTCTGATCTTTTTTTCCCTTGGTAAGTTAAGTCTTAAATCACTTAAAGCCAAATCTCAAAAGAGGAAAAATAAGACCTTGTCACAAATAGTTGTGACTTTCTATTTCATTCATTATTAAAGGCACAGTTTTTCTACACATTGGCAAAACAGCAAATGCAATTTCTCATTTTCAGTAAAGTCTACTTCTTGGCCCAAAATTATCATCACCAAAATATTGGTACACTATGTGGTTGTGAACTTCACCCAATGTCCTATACCTTATCTATATGGTAAAGTCTTTGTTGTCAGTGAGGTATCATGTTTCCTTTTTCACTTTTCTCTCGATTCTTCAATTAACTTGAAAGCAACAAAGACATTCTTTTAGTAATTTCAAAGTTCCTTTAGAGTTTTGGGGATCTAACTGGAAGAGAAGGGGAAATTACCATTTCTGAATCACCTATCATTTTACTTATATTAAAAAGAGATCAGGAAAAGCTTCCTATGGAATTTGAAGAAAGCTGAGGAAGCCTCAAAGTGAAGAAGAGAAGACAATACATTCCAGGTATAGAAGACAGCAAAAACCTTTGTAATAAAACTGTATTGTTCTTTCCACACTATTCTGAGTAAAAATCTAATGCCCTTTCTCTCATAGTCTCACAAAACATTGCAGATTCAATATCTCATCCCTTATAGAACTTGGGAATTCATATACCTACTATTAACTGAAACGAGCATTTCTTAACTCATGAGGTGGTAATTATTCTTCTATAATGGAATAAAAATCATTTGAATATTTTAATGTAGGAAATAAAGCATCTATATACACATATGTATGTATGTATACATATGTATAGATCTATACATATCCACTAAGTGTTAAACATTTCAAAAACATTATAGGAAAAGATGGGCTATTACTATTCTTCCTAAAAAAAGTTTCTTGAAGCATGAAGTACATCTGAAGGCCATGCAGTCATTTCATCAAAGTATGCTAATTTACAGAGATTATTTTGGATTTTAAAAGGCCTGATCTTCTATGGCTTTCCCCTGATTTTTAAAGAACAGCTGATGTTTGATATGTTTGGGTTTTCTTAAGTAGCTCTGAGTGCTAGACAGTTATGGTATGTGAGTTCTTCTGAATGGTTCTCATTAGTGAATCCAGTCTAATTTTTTGTTTGTTTGTTTTATGGAAGCTTTAAGGAAACCATTGTGCCCTTTGAAATACAAATTGATGTGAGGTAGAAAAATCAAATATAAATGTTCCCAATAGAGCAAATAAGAGTATTTTTGTTTTGAGAGGCAGCTTCCTGAGGCTTGACAAAAAACACTTGAAAGTCATTTCTTTATTCTGTACAGCATGCCTGAATACTACTTGAATACTTGGATTTTACCATTCTCAATCAAGTCTTTATCATCTTCCTATTTAATAAAAATTAAACCTTTCTCCAAACTTCATCATTTGATTTTAAAGAAACTATATATTGCTCTTCTCTTTCTCCTTAAACTCTACTTGGATTACATTTGCATAATCAAATAGAAATCTATAGATAATAGAAGTAGCAAAGTTTGAAAGCTTGTGCAACAAAAGCAAAAGCTACCTAGTTAATTATATTAAAGATGTATTCTCATCCATTTATTATTCTTAGAAATGTAAACATAAGATGGTAAATTTACTTCCCTAAAGGTCTTTAGACTTGTTATAGTAATTCCTCTTTCAAAAAAATTATTCTTCAGAATCTTCTTAGCTTTTGTTAGTAAAAATAGACTGCTCTTTTTGAAAAGCCAATTAAAAATATTTGTAGAATTTGAATTTCAGTATCAATACAAAATTCTCAGAGTTGATCCTTGGCTTCTAAAGAGAATGATCTCTAACAACAGAGGCTCTAATAGAAGAACAAAAACAAAAGCAGTGACCTAAAGTCAGAGGAAGAGGACTGAGATTTGAATCCTAGTTTCTTCCACTTACTACATCTGGGATCTTGGACAAGTGAATTCCCCTTTCTATATCTGTTTCTCCATATGCAAAAATCAAAGATGGAACTAGATAATGTCTGCAGCATATATTCCAATTCAAAATCTGATTCTATGAAGATGACCCAAAATTGGTCATTCAAATGTTTCAAAGGTCTCTGAATGAAAAACCCATTAAACTTCACAAATTCATACCAGGTATGAGAGGTGACCAGTGAAAAGACATAGATGAGTGAAGGAATGTCTGGGGTAAGGAACACAAAAGTCACTTTAGCCATACAATAGTGCAGGAGAGTGCATAGTGAGATTAGAATGGTGGGCTGGGACCCTTTAAGAGTCAGAGGATTTGATCCCAGAGGCAATAGGGGCCACTGGATTTTGAAGAGCAATGTGTCAGACACAAGTTTAGGGAAAATCACTTCAGCAGGTGTGTGGAGAATAGAATGAAGAAGCAAGAGACATGGAAATCAATCATGTTATTGCACTAAACTGGTGCTCATATGGAATAATCTCAAGACCTTTTAGTCCTGGATATTCTCCTGAATGTTTTCCAGCTTAAAAAAATATATATTTCCTAAATGTTGTGGCAGAACTGAATGCTTTACATGTGGTCTAACCTGATTAGGGTACAGTCGAATTATCACCTCCTTATTCATGGATCCTTTAAATGTGAATGAAGCCCAAGATTGAAGCTTTATGGCTATTATCACATAGTATTGCCACATTGAGCTTACACTTCACAAAGATGAAGATATGAAGATGTTTTTCAGCATTGCTGTATATGCCTTCCCCACATTAGATTTATGGTGTTGATTAAATGTGAAAGCTATCAGTAATCTTCCTAAAATGTACAACTGTGTCTCACACTCGCACCCCATCAAAAACAAAATTCTCTACTGTTAAAGTCTTTTACAACCCCCACCCCATCACCTTTCTATTCTTAAGCCTTACATCTAGACCCAGTGACACTTGTCTCCTTGCAGTTCCTCGAATAAGACATTACCATCTCCCCCCTCCTGAAATATTCTCTCCCCATGTGTGGTATTCTGTCTTTCTCTCCTGATCTCTATCTTCCAGCTTCTTTCCAGGCTTCCTTCAAGTCTTGGATAAAATCCCATCTTCTACCAAATACTTTTCCTGATCCTCCTTGTTCTCCTTTCCATTATTTTCAAATTATCCTGTATACAGCTTATTTGTACATAATTGTGGGCCTGTTGTCTCTGCCTTTCTTCCTATACCTAAAGTTCAGTAGTATCTGGAACATAGTAGGTACTTGACAGATTTTTATTGACTGCCTGGCCAATCTTAATCACATGGAACTGATCTAGCCTGCCAAGATTGTTATAAAACTTTAATTCAGATCTCAATTATGCCCCGAAATTCACTAAAATGTGCATACCCTTTCACCCAAAGATACCTCTACTAGCCTTATACCCCAGAGACCAAAGGAAAATGAACCATTTGTACAAACTATAGCAGCTGCCTTTGTAGTAACAAAGAATTGGAAACTAATTTATTATAATTGGAATAGTTGATTAACTTCTTATATGAATAGAATGGAATAGTATTGTGCCATAAGAAATGATGAAAGAAAGTTCAGAGAAACTTGGAAAGATTTATGTGGGCCGATGTAGTAAGGGGAAATTTTACACATTAAGAATACTAGAAAGACTAACAACTTTGAAAGACTAGATCTTGGATCATTAAAATGACCAGCATTATTCCAGGGGACAGATGAGAATCTATCTTCTATTTCCATCCCAAAAAAGTTGTGATGGATAAAAGATACAAAATGAGATATATTTCTAAACATGGACAAATATGGAAATGTGTTTTGTTCAACTATGTGTATGTTTAAAAGAATTGTTTTTCTTTTAAATTGGGTAGGGTGGGCAAGAGATGAAATAAAGCTTTATTGATTAAAAAATAAAATGAAATTAATAAAATTTAGCTATTCATGTTTTGTCCATTTACAAATTTGATAAACATATCTGTTCAAATCATTAACAAAAATGTTACATTGAGTAAACCAAGATACATGGGACATCCCTTAGATGGCTTTCTGAGGTAGGGAACTCAGTTCTGAATTCACCTAATTATATTTTCATCTGGTCCAACTCTTTCCAACTTTTTCCTAAGAATAGCATGAAAATTTTGTCAAGTATTTTGCTAACTGTAGGTAAATTATGTCTACAGCATTCTACAATCTTTTTGGTTAACTTTGTTGAAATCAGGTTAAGAATGTATAAACTTAACTTTTTCAGTAAAAGGAGTCTCTATAAAACAAAAGCTTACTTTTTTAAGGGTAGACCTACATTATATATATATATAAATGTATATATATTTATGGACATATAATAAATGTCAAATACACAGAAAAATTTTTTTAAATATTTTACATCAAATTATACAAACAATTCATTAGAACTTACATTTTCTTTACATTATTTCACAGGGATTTGGCATAGATATAAAAATACTGCATATAAGAGCCCATTTTTCCCAATTCAATAATTAAACACTACAAAGTGATATTTCAAATTACTCTAACTTCCTTAATTTTCTTTTTATTTTGATTGTTATACCATACAAACTAGAATTAGGCATTTCAAAAGTTTTTTGTTCTATTTGCATTTTTAATGTCAGTTCTTAATATTACTACTTTATTAAAAATTGTCAGGGGAGAGGGTCAGAAAATCAACAATTGTAATGAATTTCAGTTAAAACCCAGTATTGAGTCTCTTACACTACATCAGAAAGAATTAAGTCTAATAAGAATCTATCCTTAATTTATAAAATATCACTACAGGTACCTACCTTCCTGGATCTATTAATTATCTGATTGTCATATAAATCACTCATCCACATATGTCCAGTGATTATTGAACAGAGAAAGAACAGATCAAATATTAAAATACATACTACAATGTGATTACAAAGGCAACCACTACACTGACTCAAGATAGATTGACAAATGCAGTAGATGCTAAAACATTTAACAACATTTTAGATTCCTAGTGAAAAGGACTATGGCACAGTTCTACTAAAGATGAATGTCTTTTAAAAATTCTTTGAAAAAAAAATTCTTTGAAATCTCTCAACCCAAAATGTTTTTCTTCTACATAATCTTGCTGTTACACAACTGATCAACAGAGACTTGCTTTAGAATGTACTAATTTTGCTATTTGTGACACTATAATATACAAAATAGATTTTTGTGCCATAATTTACTTTATGATAGAAAAAGGATATCAACATTTTTAATGTTCTGAATATTTTTTCCAAATTATTTCTTTTCTCTAAAGGGTCCCCCATCACAGTTAATATTCAACAGTATTTTAAGCAGTCTAATGTAATAATATTCAAAGAATTCTGTCTTACCTCTTTTTTTTTACCTCTACTTTTAAGCAAACTATATTAATAGCTAAAATCTCCTGTTTTCTAGAGGATAGCAAATGCTTCATTTTGTTTCTGCATACAAATCCAAGCCAGTTCAAGGAGACCCTTAAAACTCTTAAGTTCCTTGGAACAATCCAGTCTTAAGCAGTAGAATAGAAGTAGGTGGTCAGGCAAGAAATTATATGTCTATGTTTATGATTACTGTATTTCCCTTAGAAATTAGGATTAAAAGATAAGGAGCAAACTATCATTTTAACATATTAACTTTAACCCAAATTTTAAGGTTTTAAAATACATAATACCCAGTTATTACTTTAAAAGTAACCACACTCTTATAAGTTCTCAACATACTTGATCTCATTTTCTTTGAAGTTCATTTTAAGTAGTCTGAAAATAAAATGGCCTGAGATTTTGAATAAAAAAGTAGGTAATTACATATCATATGAAAAAGTATTAACACTATTGTGCCACTGGATAAAACCTGGTGTAGTAAAGAACACATAATTTAATAAATATAATGCTAATAGCTTAGCAAATGTATAGGTACTTCATTTTCTATTTATCCGAAGGACTGTCACATATTCCAATATCATGTATACATTTAAATTCCTGTCATATAAATTGTGCTGTATCTGACTCTTGAAAATTTGTAAAGAATTCTAATATGTGAAATCAAACACATTCATTATAACATCAACATTGCTTCATGTACAAAACTTTCCAGCAAACACAAGTTGCTTAGTCATTTACATTAACCCATTAAGTCACAGAGATTGGAAGTTATACTGTATTTTGATTTAAAATAAAATAGCCCACAAAGGGACCTTAATCTAGTCAAGAATCTGATTTAAGGGGGCAGCTTGGTAGCTCAGTGGATTGAGAGCCAGGCCCAGAGACAGGAGGTCCTAGGTTCAAATCTGGCCTCAGACACTTCCCAGCTGTGTGACCCTGGGCAAGTCACTTGACCCCCATTGCCTAACCCTTACCACTCTTCTGCCTTGGAGCCAATATACAGTATTGGCAAGGGTTAAAAAAAAAGAATCAGATTTGAAACAAACCAGACTAGCCTAAACTACTCTCAACAATACCCCCAACAAGTTAATTTTTATTTGAAAACTTGTTGCATGTGTGACCAACTCTTTCCACTTGAGGACAACTCTATTTAGAAATTTTCCTATAATGAACTTAACTTTTATGGAATCATAAACTTATATCTACCTTGATGGAACTTTCAGAGTCCAAAGCCTTCACTTTATAGATTAGGAAACTGGTCCTGAGGGGTTAAATAATGTACACACATTTAAGAAGTACCTACTGTGTTCCTGGTACTATACTAAGGGCTAGAGATTAAAAGTCAAGAGCAACAGTCCTGAACTTAAAGAATTTACATTCTAACAGGTTAAGTTGACCAAGGTTACATAACTAGTTGGTACAGTTTGCATTAGAATTCAGTGTCCAGATTCTATTCCAACATACTCACTGAATTGCTTCTCGTGTGTATTTGGGTATACATGGTAAGAGCACTATGGTTTTACACAACACAAAATCCAAATATGATCATGACATTTTAGTATACTTGGATCATTGATGCTTTAAAAAAAGATTTGATTTGGTGCATCTGGGTGGCTCAGTGGATTAATAGCCAAGCCTAGAGATGGGAGGTCCTAGGTTCAAATCTGGTCTCAGACACTCCCTAACTGCATGACCTTAGGCAAATCACATAACCCCCACTGCCTAGCCCTTATCACTCCTCTGCCTTAGAATCAATACAAAATATTTATATTTCCTCATTGTCAAACATCTAATTTCCACTGGATTTTTTTATATAGGGAAAGAATTAAAGTTATAAGCTAAATGCAAATACTAATAAGTAAATTAAATTGGTTTCTACCATACAGGAAAAGATATCATCAGCACTTTCCAACCTATATGCTTTTTTGCAAAAAATTACTGAAATTAGTAGATACTTTGATACTGCTGATTTCAATGATAGCTAAATTAAAATAACCATTGAAAAACTATGTAGGACAATACTGCATGTTTAGCATAATAGGATCTTCTGGACATTAAGTATCAAAGCAGTTCTCTTGCTTTTATGAAAAAATCATTTAAGCATTAATTCAGAAATGAATTTTTAAAAATTTCAAATAAAGCAATCTGATATCATCCCCACACATACACAATGTTACTCAAATTCTCTGAGACCAATGACCTTCTCCTATGAAGTTTCTTTATTAGTGCCTTAACATTGGTACTTAATAAATGCTTAGTAATTGAAGAGTGCTCAAAATAAGTTCACACCCATGCCATCACAGATCCAAGCCTTTTATGTTTCAGAGCCACTGTTTCATAAGCAAATTTCAAAGAATGTTTCTAAGTAGCAAGTAAGACAACTGAACTACTGTGTTCAAATGAAAATTTTTCTTTTTTTATGACAACCATTCCATTACTTGACAATTGGCAATTGGTTTCTAATACAGGAGCCTTGGGAATTATTTGTTAAATGTGAATTATATGTCCTGTCCATTTCACAGTTCATAGTGATCAAATACATGTGAATGCACTTTACAAAATAAAGTCCTATACAAATGTAAGTCACTATTATTGAAAATAAATGATTGGGTTTGTTGTTTTTTTTAAGATGAAGTTGTCTACTTTTTCAATCAAAATGTCCAAATTGATACAAGGTATACTAAAACAAAGTTTTTGATGTTGTGAATATATAACAGTAAAAATAACCTTTCATTACTATAATTAGACCTTTTCAGATATTATTTGTATTTTAAGTTTCATTTTTCCTGGACCTATGAGTTCATCAAAGTAAAGAACTCTGGGTGAAGAACTTCTTTTATCAATGTAAAACAGCATCTTCTCTACAACTTATAGCCTTAGAGAGTTACCTGAAATATTAAGTGAATTTATTCAGGGTCACACATGAGAGGCAGAGGCAGAACTTGAGCCCAGGGCTTTCTCACTCTTGAGACCAGCTCTCTAATCATCATACCACACTGTCTTTTATTTTAGTTATTATGAGCTGGTAAAACAAATCACTCAGTTACAAGCATTTATTTAATGTCATTTCTGTCTCCTTTAATAATGCATTTACAAGATTCAGAAGGCAAATTTTCAAATTGTTGATTGTATCTCGTCATTCTAGCCCTACCTGGCTTTGGCAAAGGAACTTCTGAATTAAAAGGTAGGCACCAAGATAGATGAGAAGCATGTGTCATAATCCTAAACTTAAATTAGATTCTAAAGTTGTTTAAGTAATTTTAAAAGCAAAAAACCTTTCATTTTCCCCTGATACACAATCTAAATAAGATAATTAAAAAAACAACAAAGTCAAATTAATTTAGACTGCCAAAAACTTTCATTAGATCCAGGAAAGAAAGCAAAAATGTATCCATGATGTTGACTTAAAAACAAATAGCCGCATTGTTAGGATGTAAAAAATACTTTCAACAACAATATAACAAGAATGTTTAGAAACCAGGGGGCTAAGTTTTCTCTTAATTCTCTCCCTGCCACAAAGAGTTTCAGACATAAATTATGCAGGTTACTATAAACTGAATCTTAAGATGTCAAGCTAGTTAAGAAGTTTTAATGTAAACTAAATTATTCTCTTTAAAAGCTTGAAATAGGAAGGGGCTATTTATTACTCAATAAGCATATAAAAATCACAAGATTCATTCACTTACTGCCATCTACAATGGTTAGAATTCAAGAGCAGCTGCAAAGTAGATATTCAAAAATCTAAAGTGTCAAATTAGGGGCTAAATACTTTGTACACAATCTTTTATTAAAATACAAAAACAAACAAAACCCTCAAATAACAGAATTCCTTTTTGGTTTCTCAATTTAGTTTAATTGTTTAAAAGCTCATTTAGAAAAACAAAACTAAAAAGGGTGATTTATAGTTCAAGGATAAATGGATACATTTACCTTGTGGAAAAGCTAATAATTGCCTGACTCATTTGTAATACAAATATATATAAATATATGAACAGCATTTAAACAGAATTTTATTTTAATAATGGAACATGTCAATTTAAATTATCCCATTATTAAAACTTCTTCATAGAAAAGTGACCATTTCTTCCCATCTATATAGGAAGCACAGTTTTTAGCAAATCATTACACTAATAAGTACTTAATCTTTCCTCTTATATTTCCCTTTAAAAACTTACTCTGGATCATCAAATTTATAACAGACAAGGCACATAATGCTACAGAAAAAATTTACAAATATAGTATATGTAGTGTAAGAGAACAAAAGATCCTGTTCCAAAAACTTGTTTTAGCTCAGATTTGCAAAAATGTATTATTTCATAAATTAAACTATATTTCTGTGGTGTTTATATTCAAGAGTTTATACAACACAAAAATATAATTCGTACCTACAAGGCACCTCAGCCTTTTGCATTTTCTCTAAAAAAGGACACTGATCTACAGACTTTAACGATTTCTCACATATAGCTTCATAGTCCAGCATTTAACAAAAATGTAAAAACAAAATCTCTTTAACATCAGCATTTTCTTCCTTGGTAATTTCACCAACTAAATCCCATGAGATCTGTAAGGCAAGTTGATTCTTTAGACAAACTGGAATATCCTATAGTTGTAGTGATATTTTTTAGCAAAATAGTTCATTATAAAACTAAATAAAACAAGAATGAGGAAAAAATATATATTTTAGAGTTTCAAAAAACTGAAACTATTGATTTTTAATTTGGAGTAGGCACTGAAATATTTTTCTATATATCCTTGTCGGAGATTGTTTCTTCGCTGTATAGTGCTTCATCATCAAGCTAAAAATAAATAAAAACAACATTGTCATTAGATTATTATTTCCATAACCCTGAATCTTTTAACATAAAAACTATGTCAGAAAAGGTATTCCTTAGGGAAAAAACTATTCTAATATTGAAATGATATATTTCTTATATTTTACTTGCAAGACTGACACTGGACTGCTACAAAGTAATGAAAATTAATCCTAAGAAAAATTTCAAAAGCTGAAACACTATTCAGCCTAACATTATCAAAACCACCATGCATTATTATCCGTCTTATTTACCATGTGTTGTTCTACTTTATCCTCTATAATTATATTCTCATCCTTCTCTTGCCTCTCTTAGTTACTTGTACTTCCCCTTGACCTAAATTATAAATCATAAAATTTTGCCACAAATTTGCTCACATAGGTAAAAATTACATATAGTATATTGGAAATGGAGGTGGCAAAAAATAAAAATCAGCAGAGAAAAGTGTATTTAATTTTTAAATCATATATTAAGAAAAAGAGAAGAAAAAAGACAAATGGCCCAAGAGAAATGTTGTTTCTCCTACTGTGATGTTAGTCACAAAAGGTAAATCAGATAATTCCACCAAAAATAAATGTATGGGACCTCAGACACTTCCCAGCTGTGTGACCCTGGGCAAGTCACTTGACCCCCCCCCCCCATTGCCTAGCACTTACCACTCTTCTTGGCCTAGCCAATACCACACAATACACCTTCCAAGACGGAAGGTAAGGGTTTAAAAAATAAAAATAAAAATAAAATAAATGTATGGGAAAACTATTCTGTATTGGAAAAAGAATGCTTAAACACTATTAATGTCAGCTCACTCAAAAGGAATAGAGCTAATTTATTTTTTTAACTGTCTTTAAAGACATACCTATTATTTATGAACAGCAAATAGTTCCATCCTCCTGAGAAACACTGTGCAAAGGAATAAGACTCTCACACTGTTCACTATCTTCTGTGACTCTTTAAAAAAAAATAATTAAACAGTTACTAAAAAAGGTTTTGTAAAAGGAGTTCTTATTTAGTCAAAACTTCCTGTGTCTAAATTAACTACAACAAAAATGTTTTCTCCAATACTCAAATAACAAAAACTTATTAGGTTAAGAGTTTATTAGACTTCCAAAGTAAACATGTTTACTACTAAAGGAATTAATTTTCTATTATTAGTTTATCTAGCAGATTATGACTATTAAAACAATCTTTATTAACTATTGTTCAAAAAGTTCTAAAAACTTAACTAAGACTGTACAGATAGCATATTGGTAGAGAATTAAAATTACATTAAACATCTTAAAAAAAAAAAACCAACCTCTGAATTCGATGTTTTCTACAGATAAAAGCAAAAATTCTTCTGACTCCCACCATCACTGGATCCCAGTTATTATAATGGCACAGGAGAGTTACAATGAAAAATGAAAAAAACACAGGAACAGCACCTGCAAAAAATAACCAGGAAAATTGCACCTGGAAAAAAGAAATTAAGAAAATTCATTTATTACTAGTACAATGATTTTTTTCTTAAATGTAAGTTTTTCATTCACTGAAACTGGCACAGATAAGTTAATATTAAGAAGAAAATATAAAGCACCTTCTTTTAATACTTTCTTTTAAACCAACAATATGGATATATTCCAAAGGAAAAGAGCAGTAAAGGCTAGGCAATAAGGGTTAACTGATTTGCCTAGGGTCATATAGCTAGGAAGTATCTGAGGCGAACATTAGAACCCAGGGATCTCATCT
Source organism: Monodelphis domestica (assembly GCF_027887165.1). Classification (NCBI taxonomy): domain Eukaryota; kingdom Metazoa; phylum Chordata; class Mammalia; order Didelphimorphia; family Didelphidae; genus Monodelphis; species Monodelphis domestica. Next base: position 129,269,748 of record NC_077230.1, on the reverse strand, counting down.
CATCAATCCACTGAGCCACCTAGCACCCCTTTTTATTACTTTTAACATTAAAAATCTGAATACTCTAAGACTTTCTCATATAACAACTATCCTCTCAAGACTTATAGTTTTTGAAAATAAAGATTTTGACTATAAAATAATAAATTTTAAAAGCTTTGTTTGCTCTCTGTGAAATTGCAAACAATTAAGAATGAAAAACTTATATTTCTAGGTAAAGCTCCCTCTGCTGGAAAGTATAGAATATTATTTTTCATAGTTCTTTTAAGTCAGGAAAAATAGTAATACATCATCATTCTTCTTACTAGGAATATTTTAAAGCAAATTCAGCAGAAAATTAAGTTAAAATCTCTTAATTCTGGCAACTTTAAGTAAATATTTCCTAGTTGTTTACATATATAATGTGGTTATCAAAGCTTATATTTTTTAAGGAGTCAGGGTTTACAAAGTATCCTTTGCTAATCCCCATTTTTACAGATGAATAATTCCATATTCAGGAGGAAAATATATATATTTTAAAATTTTAACATTCTATCCAAGCTATTTGAATGTTAAATTAAAAGGTGATTAAAATTTTTAACAAATAGCTTAATAATTCAACAAGAGTGTGACATAAATTAAAGGAGTAAGAAAGAACAGTCATCAGATCTTTGGAGATAGGTAAAAAGGACAATTTTAACTATTTAAAAGTTTAAGCATAAGCAAAACAAAAGTAGCCAAAATTAGAAGAGAAACAAGTAATGAAAAAAAATCTTTTCAATAAGTTTCTCTGATAAGAGTTCTCAATTCTAAAATAGATAGGGAACTGATTCTAATTGATAAGGACAAAAGCCATTCCCCAATTAATAATCAAAAGATAGGAACAGGTACTTTTCAAAGGATGAAATCCAAGCTATCAATAGCAATATGAAAAAAATTCTAAAAATCACTATTAAAGAAATGCTCACAGTTATCAATGTTGGTAAAGGCAGCAAAAAAAAAAAGAAAACCCTAAACTCTGGAAGAGTTATAGGAAAACAAGTACATTAAAGTACTACTGAAAGACCTGTGAACTTGTTCTGTCATTCTAGAAAGCAATTTTAAACTATACCCCAAAATCAGAGAGAAATCACAGCACATTTATATACCCCTAAGAAATTAAAGAGCAAAAGCACTAATATATACAAAAATATAGAACTCTTTGTAGTGACACAGAATTAGAAACTAATGGGATACTCATCACTTGGGGAACTGCTGACCAAGTTCCAATATATAAATGATGTAATACGATTGTACTATAAGAAAAGATAGAGGCAATCGTTTAAAAGAAATAAGGGAAATTTTTCTATGAACTGATACAGTGTGAAGTAAGAAGAATCAGCAAAGCAATTTATACAATAATAATACTGTAAAGACAAATAACTTTGAAAGACTTAGGAACTCTGGTCAAGGCAATGACCAAGTATGACTCCAAGTCTCACAATGAAATAAGGTACTGTATCTTCTGATAAGAGAGATGATATACACAAAAGTATAAAATGAGTCCCCTTTTTTAATGAAGGAATTGTGAGAATTTTGTTTATGTATTTGTAACAGGGGTTTTGGAGAGAAGATAGTAGCCAATGAATGTAGATTTTAATTTTTTTTAAAGAGGTTAGAACTTCAAGTCTGCAAATCTAGGTTAGGCTTGGTTCTGACACACTTTATGTGACCTTGGCCATTTTTAAAAATGGGCATAATAATATTTGTCCTACCTAAGGATTAAAAACTGCAAGAGGAGATAGGCTGTAAGAAATGTTTTGTTTTGTTTTTTTTTAATTTTAAGCCTTTATAAAAATAAATTACTCTGGGGGCAGCTGGGTAGCTCAGTGGATTGAGAGCCAAGCCTAGAGATGGGAAGACCTGGGTTCAAATGTGGCCTCAGATACTTCCCAGCTGTATGACCCTGGGCAAGTCACTTGACCCCCATTGCCTAGCCCTTACCACTCTTCTGCCTTGGAACCAATACACAGTATTGATTCCAAAATGGAAGGTAAGGGCCCTGAAAAAAAATAATAATAAATAAATAAATAAATTATTCTATTACTGCTTTTGTTATGGAAGGGGGGGATTAAGAGTAGAAATTATTTTGCTCATATAAACATTTGCTTTGGAATCAAACATAATAATAACAGCAAAGCTAACGCTTTCTTCTATGTTCCAGGTATTATGCTAAGCGCTTTACCATTATTATCTCATTTGATCCTAACCTTGGGAAGTAAGGGTTATCTTCACTTTACATATTAGGAACTGAGGTAAAAAGAGACTAAACGACATCCCTAGGGTTACACACATAGAATGCCATAAGCTGGATTTGAAGTCAGGTTTTCCTGATTCTAGGCCTGGGACGATATTCATGAAGCTACCAAGTTTGCCCAGCAGGTGATAAATTTTGGAGGGTGACCCAGAACAGAATAGGGAAAAAGGCATAGAAAAACAATGATAATGCGCAAATCAGTATTGGGACTAGGGGTATAAGAAGAATAAAGTACAATTGCTTCCTTTTTTTCCTATTAATACTCTTGTTTCAGTGGACTTTGGTGCTAACATTATACATATAGTTAGCATGATAGTTTTCTCACTTAGTCAAAATTATTTAATACCAAAGAGAGAAGGGAAGCATATAATATAGTTCTTCTGTCCTTGCATGATAAAAAAAAAAACAGATGAACTCTACAAAAAAAAAATGAAATTTGCTAATATAATGTCAACTCTTTTTTTAAATATGTTTTACTTATAATGTACATATTACTACTTACCATGTTTACTATGTTGTCTGAATATGAGGAATTCATATATTTTGCAATTTAGAGTTGATAACATTTTTGGTCATGTTTCTGTAATAATTTTAAAAATATATTTTAAGTTTGCCTTAGTTACTAACACTCTCTATTGTAAACTCTTTTTTTTTAATATAGTAAAAGTTTAAGTTTTTGTTAATTGAAATTTATTTTAAAATTATACCAAATTTCTAAAATCTATAATCATAACTAGAGAATAGAAAAAAGGAAAAGATCAATGGATCTGAGTTCAAATCAGCACTCCAAGTCAAAACCTGTATAACCTTGGACAAATCATTTAGCTTCTATGTACCTCAATTTCCTCATGTGTAAAATGAGGAAGAAGGGCTAGATGATCTAAAATGCCATTTTCAATTCCATATTAACAAAAAACAATATTCCTCCCTATCTTCGATTTTATAGCTATATAAGACAACTCTAAGATCAACTAATTTTATTAAAAGAAAAATGTTAGCTACACTAGTGATCTTTCAAACCAACTTAAAGTTAATAATGACATTTTATTGATCAGGTCCATTTGCATAATATATCATTCTCTTTAATCAATAAAAGACAACTTACCTTTTGCAAACACATATCTGCTATTATGGTCAGAGGTATTGTAAGGCTTAGTGCAAGTGTGCCAATCAAGGATGAGGTAAGAAAACAGCCCCTAAAATAGATTAAAATGTATATATTCTTCTATTTAAAAGTTACAACTGAAGCAAAACATCAAAGAGCAAATGTTAACTCTAAATTTTATATGTTGACGAGAGAGACTATTAGTAGCAAGTTAAAATCATAAGACATTCACATCTAATTGATTTAAACAATATATTGTTAAATGATCCTTAATGGTAAAATTGAAATGCCCAAACTCATATAAAAATAATACTGAAAAAACTATTACTATAAAAATAATGGAAAACAGTAAAAAAAACTTTAAGTATAGAACATTATGGCAAGCTATAATTAAACTCTAAATAGTGTAAATGTTATATTCCATTAAGAATTTACATACTTAAAGTTAACTATATGTTTTTCTAAATTTTTCATACTATTAAATTACAAAGTAAAATTTAATCATTCAAATTATGAGGGAAGGGAAAGGAAGGGAAGAGGAGGGGAGGGAAGAAGAGGGGTGAGAGCAAAGGAGAGGAGAGGAGAGAGAGTGAGAGTGAATGTTTGCATGTTTTTGTCTATGTATCTCCAGTCAGGAAAACCTGAGTTTAGGTTGTTTCCCTAGTGCATAACAGTTCTGAGACCTAGGCAAGTCATTTAACTCCCCAGGTTCTTGCAGGCAACTCTATAAGATTCAGACAGGTTCCTTTCTCCCCGCCCATGCCACTCTGGCCCCTCCCCACCTAAAAGAAAATTAAAAAGTAACCTATGAGATGGTTAACAAATTATAGGTCAATTCAAGTCAGTATCACAATGAAAAACAGAGCTATCCTACAGAACTATACTCTAAATGACTCTGAATTTCCATTTTTCTACCCTGTACTACCAGTCTGCCCCTCCCACACTCCCTAGGCACCAAGCAGAGAACTAGGCTGGTAATAAATCAAAAATAAATACATGTTGACAAGACAAGTGACTTAAAATCATGAATAGTTTCCCCCCCCCAGAGGTACAAACCACAGGGTTCCATAGGAACAAACCAGGATAATATTGCAAAGATCTAAAAATTCTAGGCAATATGAAACAATACTGGGATTCCTGTTATTGGACATTACATTGTAATACAATGTTGGATTTAGTCTAAGTATATCCATTTAATTTATATGCTTTCCATTACTGTCAAAACATGCTCATGAAATAAATTAATATCTATTTTTACACAAAAGAATGGAGAACAAGAGGTTGAGAAGTTTGGTACACTCAGTCACATTCAATTGTGTTCTGTATGCCACAATAAGGATACAAATTCAGTTGACATAATGTATTACATGTCAATGTTTAAAATTACAAAAACAATTCACAGTACATTGATAATTTAAATATTTGCAAGTACCACCATCCTTGTACATCATGGTACATAACAAAGGTCATGTAAACCTTCAAAGTGACAAAAATTATTGTCAACTGATAGTTCAATGATCTATGTAAAGCATTACTTTAGTTAAAAGACAACTACTGAAGGAACAATCTGATATCGAGAAGCAATGTGAATTTAATCATTTTAAATGCACATTCATTTTACCAAAATTTCATAATTTCAGACTTTTCAATTCAAACTGAACTTCTGGAGAACTATAATGAATTTCATAAAAATAAGTATAGATCTTAAAATAGTCCTGTATCTTGAACAAAATATTATGCTAACTGGCATATGTAGTTTTTACTTGCTCAGAATGAGACTAGAGTCATAGATAGAAATGAAAGAAATAATAGAAGAAAAAACTAGCAATTTGTAGCTTTTATTCAAAGATAGAAAAATGTCTATTGGCTACTATGGACCACTCTCCTGATAAAAAAGTAAGATGCCAGCTGGGACTATTTTTCAAAGTAATTTTTCTTCATTCTATTTTCTATGTTCATGTAAAAGAAAAAGCAACTTGGGTCTCAAAATTTTTTATTTTGTAATCTTTGTCTAATGAGGAAAAAGGAATTCAATATTTGTGTTCTCATTTAAGTCCCATTTTAAGTTCTCATCATGGCATAAAAACAGTATTAGATCTTGAAGCCTATAAAAAAAAAAAGCTTTTGAAAAGCTTCAAAAGTATGGCCTAAAATGAGGGACTAAGTGTAGTCCAAAAGGCATCTAGCCTATATTTAGAAAAGTTCATCACCGGCCTTCAGGTATTTTAAGGGGGTTTGGTTTGGTTTTGTTTTGTTAAGTTTTTAGGCCACTGTAAGGCAAGATAGTCGTCTATGCTGTGAGATCTAAAGGGGGCAATTTGTTCTCATAAAGAAAATGTGTGCAAAAGAATTTGATATGTGCATTTTGTTTACTTTAATGAAAGAGAGAAAGGGGGGGGGGGGCAGCTGGGTGGCTCAGGGGATTGAGAGTCAGGCCTAGAGACGGGAGGTCCTAGTTTCAAATCTGGCCTCAGACACTTCCTAGCTGTGTGACCCTGGGCAAGTCACTTAACCCCCATTGCCTGGCCCTTACCATTCTTCTGCCTTGGAACCAATACCCAGTATTGACTCCAAGATGGAAGGTAAGGGTTTTAAAATAAATAAATGAATGAATGAATAAATAAATAAACAAATTTATAAATAAATAAATAAATAAATAAAAGAGAGAAAGGGACTATGCTAGTTCCTGTGGAGAATATGAAGATGAAACAAGAAACAGTTCTTGGTCTCAAGAACCTTAAAATCTCAGGACAAAATATACAAATAAACAAATTAAAATATATTAATTTGCTATGAGTGTAAAAACAAAGTGTTTGAGGAATTCAGAGAAGTAAGATAGTATCAATTATAAATAGATGCAATTTTGTGGGATTTTTTTTGTTTTAGGCCACTGTTTGGAAAAAGGGACAAACAGTAGAACTATATCCTTCTGCAGAGATTCTTAAACTAGGCTCCAGATCCTTCTGCAGAAGGACCATGAATGGATTTCAGGGGGTCTATAAACCTGAATGGGAAAATAAATTACATCTTTATTTCAATATACTTGGTTTCCTTTGTAACCTACCTGTTTTATTTTATATATTTAAAAACATAATTCAGAAAAGGGCTTCACAGGTTTTACCACACTGAGACAGGGAAGCATAACACAAAATATATTAAGAAACACTATCCTAAAACTCCTTGACTCTAAAGAATTAGCCAATATCTAGCAATATTTTACAATTACTAAAATATATAAATATTTTAAATAATATATATTATATAACAATATGAAATGTTAAAAAATAAAACAAAATATATGTATAGGTATGTATATATAGGTATATAATACATAGACTGCTAAAATCTCATTTCACTTTCATAGGCATCTTATGAGTGACACTATATAGAGGAATTAGTTGGTGGTAAAAAGGATAGAGGAGGAATGAAGATCTCCCCCTGAAAGCAGGATCCAGGAGAGGCAGCTGATGTTTAGGGTTGGCTCAGAGAGAGAAGAGGGGGGGTCAAGTAGTTTCCCCCTTCAGACTTCCCTCCTCAGCTATGGCTGCTCTCACAGACTCTTGACTTCCTCTACTACTAGAGCCTAAAGGTTTCTTCTCAGGAAGATTATTCTCCTCCTTCCCCCCTACCCCCAAGCTGTCCCCCTCACACTTGGGTCACTTTGGGAAAAGACAACAACTTTATTATAAATAAACTAAGTCAACTAGGGTAACACAAAGAAAATGGCTGGCAGGAAGGGAATTGGTGAGGAAAGCAGGGGAAGGTATCCCTTCTCTAACTATCCCTTTTCCCTCCCTCCTCGAGTCTGAGGAACTCAGGCCTTGGCAGCCTGGGCCCCCTGAGAGAGAGAGTCAGGTTGACTGGCCCTGGTCTTTGGCCCCCTGGCCACAGTTCAGACCAAGGGCACCAGGAGCTGTGAGGTAAATTTGACAGAGGCTCAAAAGTCTTCTTCAGCTGTCACTTCAGTTGGGAATTGGTGGGAGGAAAGATGTCCTGTCACCAGGAGAGGAAAAGGTGAGTATATCCCCAGGAGAAAGGCTTAGCCAATAGGCTTCTCAAGGTTGAGAGATCCAATTGAAATCTCAGTCATAATCTTCTGGCTTCTCATCATTCCAGACCTCCTGGGGCCCTTCCCCCATCAAGGTGAGTAGATCCAGCACTTCTTTCAGGCTGCCACTCTTCCTTGAGTGCAAAACCTCTGTCACAATCCTCCATTTTCCTATTAGTGGTGCCACCATGAGCCCACGCAACTTACTTACCTTCTGTATGTCTATTCTAATCTATTTATGTTACTTATTGTTACCACCTAACCTCCCCCATCCCAAAATAATAAATTTTATTCTAATCTATTTGCTAACCTAAGGTCCTATCTTATGCTAAAGGATGAGTCATGGGAAGGAGGGTTAGGATCACTTGTCTACAAAGTTTTTTACAATATAACAATTTCTAAATACAAAGGTCATTCCTATTGCAATCAATATAAAATTTAACTCAAGTAAAATTGAACTATCCTATGTCTTATGTAACACTAATTCCAATGTAACAATTCATAACATTTAAATATGTGTATATATACTAACTTTTTCTAATGAAATCTGGTTTATTCTGTCCCTGTTACCTCTCCAGTTACAACATTCCCTTTTCCACTCTAAATTAATCTTTCTCTGTCTATTAATGGTTAGTATGTTAACTCTTTCCTTTCTATCTATATTAGTTTAGTTAGTATACTACATATGTACATGACTGGGTTTTCTACTGTGAACCTTAAAAATTCTCAGACCCTACTTCATAAGATTTGGTTAAGAACATTCCCCATTTTAAACAATGAAGGAACTTAGATCAGGAATGTGAGACCTCTACTCCACCCCTACTTAAGCCTGCTTCAGGGGAAGAAACTCCTTGCTGAACAATGAAAAATACTTAAACCCATACTTATAGTAAGGCAAAAGTTCTTAAGCTGTGCCTATTTTTAGATCTAATACAAAAGGGTGCTAAGTACCTATAAAGGTCAGGCAACTTGTGAATTTACAAGGAGCAAAAAGGTGAGAAACTTACTCAGAGGTTTTTCAAGTGTGAACTTAATCAAAAGTTCAAGCCTTCTTAGGTGTGAATTAAGAATGGTCTGTCATTTGGAAAACATCTACTGTGATTGGTAGATGTGAGAATTTAGGGGAGGTGACATAGGAGAAAATTCCCTTTAAAAGGAGATGAGAAACTGAGAGTCTGGGAACAGTCTCAGAAGAAGGCTCAGAGGAACTCTTCTCTGGAGATGGCAGCTGACCAAAGCTGAGCTAGTCTCTCTCTGAACACTAGAATCCTTGCTGGAACAAATCTTGTGGTGAGTGGATAAAAGACTGACTGATTCTCTTAGGGCTTGGGCCTGGGCTGGCCTGGGTTGGCCTGGGCCGGCCTATCTTTTTCTCATTATTTCCTTTTTCTCTCTCTCTCTTTCTTTAATTCCTCATTTGTATGAATTAAAATCTCTATAAAACCCAGCTGACTTGGGTATATTTAATAATTGGGAGTTTTTCTCTGGCGACCACCTTAAATTTGATTTAAAACAAGACACAGTCTTGAAACCATATTTTCTGCGGTCATAATTTAAGCCAACCACTCTTTTATCTACTACAGTTTATGTCTTCCACTATTTTAATTATTACACTACATATTTACATGTTACATGTTATCTATACACATATATACACATCCTCTGGCTTGAAATCATCCAGACAGGAAAGTCATTTCCTTCCCATCTATATGAGTCCTACTAGAGATTTATTTACAGATATACAATTTATGGGCTGTCCTTATTTACAGCACAGCCCCTAATGTCAGTGTGAAATTTGTTTGTGTTCTACATATGTCATGGTGGATGCATACTTAGTTCTCTTCAGGATGCCCACTTCTCATATTGCCTGAAGATCTATCCTTCATTCTTCCTGTGTTGATTCTAGTGCGCATGTGGATGCAATTCCTTAAATGTGATATTAGTGTGATTGGCAATGACCCATTTTTCTGAAGTTAGTTCCCCATAATGTCTTTGATTCAAAGTTCTCTCTAGTTGTTAGTGGGTCTTCCATCCTTTGGTATTACTTGAAATTGTCACAGGTCCAGATGTCTTCGCCTTTACTGGATAGCTATTTGTTGTCTCACCTTGAAAGATGTCTCAGGTATCCATACATGCAGGATCATGCGTGTATAAGATTAATGTGTGCATTCACGTAAGAGCGGATTTTCATTGGGTGTGTACAAGTGAGTTTTTTTGTAATGAATGTAGGTGTCTTTCTTAATGTGTGATTGTAAGGCAAATATTATTTTCCTATGTGGTTAATTGTAGAGGTTAATGATGTTTTAGTTCAGGCTTGAAATGGAGTTGTATATATGCTTACTATCTGTGTTATACGTTATTCTGTTTCATTTTCACTGTCATTCAGACTGTCTGTTCAGTATCTCTATTTCCTCCTGTGCATTTTGGTGAAATTCATAGGTTTCCTGTTTGTTTATCAAGAGCTGTTCTTAGGGCAGCTATGTCTGCACGTATTCTAGGGCTTCAATCAAGTTTTCTTCTGGCTTGTCATCATGGGTATAGGGATGTTTAATGTGAGATGCATAGAACCAAGAATCTTTTCCTATCACTTTGATCAATGTAGGAGTAGTGAGAGCTACATCATATGGTCCAATCCACCTGGGCTCTGTAGGTTTGTCTTTGGTAAAATTTTTCACATATACTTTGTCACTTGACCTGATGTTATGTAGTGAGAAATCTAGTGGGACCCTTTGCACTAGTAGTCCTAGTCTTCTCAGTTCTTCCAGCCTCCTGTATCTGTGTCAGATAGGTGAGTAACTGGCATTCCTCTCCTAGCATGGAAACATAAGATGGTTTAGCAGTCTTTCCTATCCATACTGGATGTCCATACAGTATCGCATATGGGGAAATATGTAAGTCTCCTCTGGGTTTCATCCTCAAATAGAACAGTGCAAGTGGAAGAACCTCTGTCCATTTAAGATGAGTTTGGGCACAGAGTTTAGCTATCTTGGTTTTTAACTCCTTACTCATTCTTTCCAACTGTCCTGAATTTTCTGGTCTATATGCATTATGGAAATTACCCTTTATTCCCAGAGACTCATAGACTTGTTGTAAAATGCTAGATGTAAAGTGACTTCCCCTGTCTTAAGTCTATGGCACCTGGAATGCTGTATCTAGGAACTATTTCTTTAAGCAATGCTCTCACTACCATGTTGGTGTTGTTTTTCTTTGATGGATATGCTTCTGTCCATCTAGTGAGTCTATCCACTCTAACTAAAACATATTTATATCCTTTGTCCCCAAGCATGTTAATAAAATCAATCTGCAGACACTGAAAAGGCATATAAGCTAGGGGTCGCCCTCCCAATGCCTTGCACTTGAAATGACCTTGGCTGAACTTTCTACAGATGTTACATGCCTGACATACTCTTAGAGCATTCGTTGATATCCCTGGAGCTTTCCAAAAACAGTAGACCTCATCCAGCATGGATTGTACTCCGTAATGACCTCTGGGGTGAATCACATTACACAAATGTTGGTACAGCCTTTTAGGCTAGATGGGCTTTCCTCCCTGCGCTAACCAGATTCCTTTGACTAATTTGGCTCCTAGATGTTCTTGCCATTATTGAACCTCATCTCAGCAGTATGCTTGTTTGATATCATGCTTATCTACCAGAGAGAAATTCAGAACACAGATAGGACCAAATCTGGCAGCAAATCTTGCTGTCATGTCTGCCCTGTGATTTCCATGGGATATCTCATCCTTGTCAGAGGAGTGAGCCTTGCAATGGATCACCACCACTTCCTTTGGCAAGTTCACCACTTCTAAGAATTGATTTATGAAGCTCTCATATGCTATACATCCTCTTTCCAGCTATTGTGACAAATCCCCTATTTTTCCAGGTTTGTCCTGTGGCAAATAAAATTCCAAATGCATAAGCAGAATCTGTATATATTTTGACCCTTGTTCCTTTGGACAGCACAAATGTTTGTATGAGGGTTTTGAGCTCGGCACCTTGAGCACTGACATGACCTGGTAACAATGCATGCCAGAGGGTCTCATCCCCCGTCACAACTGCAACCCCCATAGTCCTCCTCCCTTTAAGCACATATGAAGACCCATCATAATATATTTTTAAGTCGGGATCAATAAGTGGTGTGTCCTTCAGATCTTCTCTAGGCTTATACACTGTTTCTACCATTTGGGTGCAATCATGAAGGGGCTCTTTTCCCAATAGTAGGTCAGGGATTAGTGTAGCTGGATTCAATGGTGCACATCTATGTAACGTTAAATTGTCATTTGCTAGCAAAATGATTTCATACTGGGATAGCTTTGCAGATGTAAATGCATGCCTACTCTGTGATTTTAGCAGTTTTTCTAGCTGGTGTGCAGAGTAAACATGGAGCTTGCATCCTTGCACTAATTCATTAGCTTTTTTAAACACCAGGGCAACAGTGGAAATACTGCGCAAACAATGCACCATGCCTTTTGCAACTGGGTCCAAAATCGAGCTATAATATGCAATAGGTCTTAAATTCAATCCTAGATTGATTAATTCTGGAGTTAGCACTCCAGAAGCCATACCCTTAGCCTCATGGACATCTAGATGAAAATCCTTGTTGTAATTAGGTATGCCAAGGGCTGGAGCTGTTAGGATAGCTTGCTTTAAAGCAGACAGAGCTTTTAGATATTCTTTTGTGAGCTTCAATGGCTCCTCAACCCCATTTTTGGTCATATCTGTGAGACACTTGGACATATGTGAATATCCTGAGATATAATGATATAAGAACCCAGTCATGCCCAGAAATGCCCTAAATTGTTTCTTTATATGTGGAATACCTAGCTTGTGTATATCCGCTATTCTCTTACTACATATTTTCCTGGTACTCTTTTCCAGGATGAAGCCTAGGTAATTGACTTTTGGGGAGAACCCACTGTAACTTTCTTTTGGAGACCTTATGCCATCTTTTCTACAATTCTATTTATAGTTTCTTTGAGTCCTCCAGGCATGTTTTGGCACCAGGGGATGCAAGAAGCAGATGATCTACATAATGTACTGGCTTGGTGTGTTTGAATTTTGTATTTTCTAGGTCTCTTCAGCAGCTGGCAGAAAATCAATGCACTTTCACTACAGCCCTGAACTAAATGAGTCCAGCAGAGCTCCCTTTTTCCCCCATGAGAATGCAAATATATTTTGGCTATCAGGATGGAGGGGAATTGTAAAATATGCATTGCTTAAGTCAATTATAGTATGCCAGCATGCGTTGCTAGGAATCTCAGAAATGATGTCATTGAGAGATGGTGTGAGCGTATGGGTTTTCTTTATATACACACACACACCATAGTATTGTGGTTCTGTCCCCTCGCTATATGATATTAGAGGCCAAATCATTTCATCTCTCCTGAATTAATTTTCTTCATTTGAATTTAGTTTTAGAAAAAGGAAGTTGAACTGAGAAATCTTCTAATTCAGTTCTCCTGACCCTCTTGATTCAGTTCTGCTACACTCCAGTGATCCTCATGCCACGCTTTTAACAATTCCTGGAATTTTACCAATATTGAAACCCTTACAAAAGATTCTCCAAGCTCTTCTCCTTTTTAAATCCATTTCCTCTCTCCTTCATCAACATTTCATATGCCTCTGACTATTGAAATTCTATTTTTTCTGACGAGTATAGACCCCACTCCTTCAACCAAAGCTTCTGTCAACAGAGCTTAATATAAAAATCAGTTAATGTTTTCTAGATCCCTCAAGAGGAAAGAATTCCAAAGCAGTAAAAAAACCCAAAACATTTACTTTTTGATCCCTGAATCCATTCTATTCACTCCTAGACCTTTGTCCAATCTGAATGAAGATTCACAGAACCACCCTAACCAATTCATTAAAGCAAAATGATCCTCTCTTTAAAACTCTTCCCCATTTATCTGTCAAGACAAACACAGGAATTATATGAACTTAATTACAAAACACTTTTCACACAAATAAAATTAGATCTAAACAATTAGAAAAACATTAAACTGCTGATGGATAGGCCAGCTAACATAATAAAAATGACAATACTACCTAAATTAATTTATTTGTTCAATTATATTTATTATATATCATTATATAGTACATATAAATATTTCCTTAGTCACTTATTCACTTACTTATATACTACCTAACTACCAAAAAACTACTTTATAGAATTAGAAAAAATAATAATGAAATTCATCTGGAAGAACAAAAGATCAAGAATATCAAGGGAACTAATGAAAAAAACATGTGATGGATGGGAACCTAGCAGTATCTGATCTTAAACTGTACTATAAAGCAGTGAACATCAAAACAATCTGGTACTGGCTAAGAGATAGAAGGATGGATCAATGAAACAGACTTGGGGTAAATGACATCATCAATTTAGTGTTTGATAAACCCTAAGATCCCAGCTTTTGGGATAAGAACTCACTATCTGACAAAAACTGCTAAGAAAACTGGAAAAGAGTATGGCAAAAATTAGGTTTAGGTCAACATATACCCAATACCAAGATAAATTCAAAATGGGTATATGACTCAAGCATAAAGAGTGACATTATAAGTAAATTAGGTGACTGTAGAATAATATACCTGTCAGATCTATGAAAAAGGGAAGAATTTAAGACCAAACAAGAGACAGAGAACATTACAAGATGTAAGATAAACAATTTTGATTATAGTAAATTTAAAAGATTTTGAACAAACAAAGCCAATGCAAGCAAGATTAGAAGGGAAGCAACAAACTAGGAAAAAATTTTATAACAAATTTCTCTGATAAAGGTCTCATTTCTCAAATATATAAAGAACTAAGTCAAATTTAAAAGAAAGCAAGTTATTCCCCAATTGACAAATGGTCAAGGAATATGAATAGGCAGTTCTCAGAAGAAGAAATCAAAGTTATAAATAATCATATGAAAAATTATTCTAAATCCCTCCTGATTAGAGAAATACAAATCAAAACAACTCTGAGATACCACCTTACACCTAGCAGAATGGCCAATATGACAGCAAAGTAATAAATGTTGGAGGGGATGGCAAAACAGGGACACTAATGCATTGCTGGTGGAGTTGTGAATTGATCTAACCATTCTGGAAGGCAATTTGGAATTATGTCCATAGAGTTTTAAAATAATGCATAACTTTCAATCCAGCAATTTGACTACCAAGTCTGTATTCCAAAGATATTTTTAAAAGGGGAGTGGGGGGTGAGAGAGGAGGATGGACCGATTTGTACAAAAATATTTATAGATGCACTTTTTGTGGTAGCAAAAAATTGGAAACTATGGGAATGTCCCTCAATTGAGAAATGGCTGAACAAATTGTGGTCTATTATGGTGAGGGAATACTTTTGAACTATAAGAAAGGATGAAACAGTTGATTTCTATAAGAACTGGAAGGATCTGCATGAACTGATGAAGAGTGAAATAAGTAGAACCAGGAGAAACTGTATACAATAACTAAAACTCTGTGGGATGAGCAAATAATAATAATACTTTATTACTAACAACAATACAATGATCCAGGACAATTCTGAGGGACTTAATGAAAAGAATGCTATCAAAAAAAAAAGAAAAGAATGCTATCCACATCTAGAGAAAGAACTGTTGGAGTAGAAATGCAGAAAAAAACATATAATTTATCACTTGTTTATTTGGATATATGATTTGTGTCTTTGATTTTAAAAGATTACTCTATTATAAAAATGAACAATATGGAATAGGTTTTGAGTAATAATACACATAAAATCCAGTAGAATTTACTTGTCAACTACAAGAGAAGAAAGGGAACAAAGGAGGGAGACAACCTGAATTGTGTACATTTGTTACTGGAATAAAATTAAAAAAAATTTTTTTAATGTCCCTCCCTTAAAAAAAACCTTTTCCCTACCCCCAAACTTACCTACTTTTTGAACCTTAGTTTTTAAAGTACTATACTGCTTCCTGAAAGCATAAAAGTTTTCATGAGCTCAATGAAGAAAGTTAGGTGAGAAATGCCCATAGCTGATGTCTTTAAAAAAAAAAAGAAAATATTTATATAAAATAAATAATACATACCATAACCACAGCAACTCTGAGAGAACTGTTCCAATTAGGCCATTAATAACAATGCACATTAATACTAATTTATTGGGAAACTCAAAGGCCTCAAATCCAGTATAATGAAGTAAAAAGAAGCCCGGCCATAACAGCAGCAGATTAAAGAGGCCTACAAAACCTGAACACACATATAAAAGAATCAGTTAGTCATTATAATTTATTTTCGTCCATAACTTTTTTATTGTCAAACTATATCTCTGAATCTAGCATACTTCTTTACTGTTCATTTCACTAGAAGGTGAAAGCCAGGCTTGCTACCTGGCTAATGTTATATAACTTAACAGACAAAAATTCTATTACAAAATTGATGAACATTAGTTCTCTTGAACTTAAATTAGTATAGATGATAAGAAGCACTACTAAAATGATGCAAAATAGGATTGAACACAAAATTGTTAACATTAAAGAACCTTAGTTCAGAAAAATATAATTATTAAAGATATTGGAATTCTAATCATCATTGAAGAATTGAGTAGTTAGGTTTTACTTTATTAATTCAATAAATATTTGCTGAATACTTAACTACACATGTAAAGCATAATATACATGGTTCTTACCCATCAGGAACTCACACAAACAAAATACAAATAACTATAATAAAAGGCAGCATATTCTAAGGGCCATATAAAAAAATGACTTAGAAGGGGATTGCTAATTTATAACTTTTTGAAAATAGGATCTGTTCTAATCTCATTATGAATGCAATGGACTAAGACGTTAGATGAGATTTCAGGGAATTCCTGAGATTCACAAGGCATCCTAAGATTTATTTGAAGGGAAAAAAGGGGTAAGTTGGCCATAAGACACAAGTTATATCTGTTGTCATCTCTAGACACTAACTATCTCAATAAGCAGGAATAAGATTTCAGAACTTAAAAAACAGAAGAATTCCAAAGAATTACAAACTTGAATTGGAAGGAAAGTAAGGAATCAATAAGAACAGGAATTAGCATTCTCTGAAACTGGTCCTCCAACCTCTCCTGAAGACCACCAGAAATGGGGAAGCCATTACTTTAATATGAAGTTCATTCCACTTTGGAGTCCTTCTAATTAAGAAGTTTTTTACTTATTCCAAACCTACATTTATCTCTAGATTCTACCCACATTATTTGTTTGGTCCTCTGGGCTCAAACAGAACGTGTCACCCCCATTTCCACAGTCCTTCAAGTATTTGATTACAACTAATCTTCCATCTCTTTCCTGAATTATGTCTGGTTCCTTCCACCAATACTGTATGACATGGCACTCAATCACCTACCCATCTGGGCATCCTCTAGTTATGCTTCAATTTTCAATATCCTTCCTAAAATTAAGCACTTGGAAGTGACCAACTGTGGTGTGACTGGAACAGAATATAGGGGGATTACATGTATTCTTCTAGCCATCATGCCTTAATTTCCTCAATAAATGATGCCTAAAATTAAGTTACCTTTTTTTTTTGGGGGGGGGGGGAAGAGGAGGTAGGGAAGGGAAAGACAAAGTTTGAAAATTGTCCCAGATTAAAATAAAAAAACATAGAATCTTCTAGGTTCCGTTTCAGCAGCAGCACTGAAAAATGGCAATGGTATATCACATATGCAGTCTTATGACATGCCATTGTCTAGTTATTTAAATAAACATGAGTAATAGACATCATGAGTATGTTACTGGTTGGTGTCCATGTGATTCTAAAAGTTATAGAGGAAGATCTATAAGTAGATAGCTTCTGAAGAATTTATAGAAGATAAAGATAAAAATTAAACAGGATGAGAAGACATGGATGGGTTATGATTTACACAAATAACTATTGTTCCTATAGTCAATGAGATCATAAACCCATTAAGTACTAAAGTATTCCTTCAGGATAAAATCTAAACTACTCATTTTATCATTTAATAACCTCCATCAACTAGTTGTATCCTAATTTTCCAAGATGAACTCCCACTACTCTTCTACACAAAACCTTAGATTCAATTTGGCCAAAATAATCTTTATGAATTCTTTCTTCCAAAGCCTAAGCTCTAGTCCAGTATCACCAACTGCCAATTAGATATTTCAAACCAAAAGTTCTTCAAGGATCTCAAATTCAAACATGTCCAAAATGGTTTTTTTTATTATCTTTCCCAAAAACTCAACCTCTTCCAAATTTCTCTATTGCTGCTGAGGACACCATAATTCTTTCACCTATCTAGGTCCATAAATCTTGATGTCATCCTTTATTCCTCAATGTTATTCACTCCACATATCTAATTTCTGTCAAATCTTATCAGTTCTATCTCTTGATTACACTTCCTTTTTTCTACTAACACAGTCACCACTGATATAAGTATCTGGATTATTGCTATGGCCTCCTAATTAGTTGCTCTAACTCAAGTCTCTCTCCACTCTAATGCATAGCCAATAAAGAAATTTTCTTCAAGTGTACATTTTGCCACATTACCCCAACATACACATAGTCAAACTTCAATTGCTCCTTATAAGCTCTAGTAACAAATATAAAGTCTTCTCACATTTCAAATTCTTCACATATTCTTTCAAATTCTTATCTTTCTAGTCTTATACATTATTCCCCACTACAATCCAGCTATACTGGCCATTTGCCTACTCCTTGCCTATAACACTCCATCTTTTACATTTATGCCTTTGGAATGGCTATTTTCCATATCTGGAAAGTTCTTCACCTTCACCCCTTAGAACTAGTTTCCTGCAAAACTTAGTCAACAAACATTTATTAAGTTTCTACTAATCCTTGGGCACACAAGTATCACATTCTTTAAGAAGGTGTTTATATTGTAGAGCAGCTAGGTGGCTAAGTGGATAAAGAACCAAGCATGGATACACAGGAAATCCTGGGTTCAAATTTGACCTCGGACATTTATTAGCTGTGTGACCATGAGCAACTCATTTAATCTCACTTGTCTAGGTTTTATTGCACTTCTTCCTTGGAACTAAGATAGAAGGTAAAGGTTTGTGGGTTTTTTGTTGTTTTTTTTTGGGGGGGGGGGATTTCTATTCCTAGAATTTAGAATAGTACCTGGCACACAACAGTAGAAAATAAGGTGATGTCTGTGGACTAACTGATTGACCTATCCAAATCTTATTCATTCAAGATTAAGTTCAACTTCACCCTTTTCCAAATATATACATTCTGAAAATTCCAATACAGTGAATTTTTTCCTCCTCTGTTTATAGTACTTTATAGCATATTTGATACTTTTATCTTGTTCTTACAAACTCCTCAAGTCACAGATAATGATTAAAAATGTCCTGGAAGCACTACTTCTTCAAAAGAAAAATATTTTCCAATTATTATTACACTAAGAAGGAAAACAGAAGATTTCAAACCAATTTAGATCTGACACCGCATGTCACACTTGAAGGAAGTTTAATAAACTCGCTATCTACAAAAGTAAAGGTAGGAACAATTTTCTTTTTTACACTGTTAAGAAAAAAATCATGTCATTGATACAACATTTTACTTGCATGCAGAATATTTGAATATAACTTCACTGACATATTATTTTGCTGACATTACTACAACTGAGTCAGATTTTAGAATAAGAAACAACTTTAGAAATCAAATAGATCAACTTGCTCATTTCAAAGACTCAGAACATGAGGGCTAGAGTTTACCAAACTGACTCAAGATCATATAGCAAATTGGTAGCAGAGAAAGAACACAGGCCTTCTAATCCTGGGCTAAGGGTTCTCCCCACAATACCACATAATTTCCTTATTGTATGAAAATAATAGACATAGAGACAAAGAATAGCCTTTACATGGTTCTTCTTCATTACCATAATAGCTTCCAAAAGAACTAAGAAGTCAAATCATTTCCAACAACAGACCTATGAACATCAGTTTTATTTTTTAAGTAGGTGTAAAGTAACAAAAATTGGATGGATTCTATTTGAGAAAGCTCAAAACCAAGGTTATGGTGAGCTTAAGAGTTCTGAAAACAAATTTTGCCGTTCAGTCATTGTTAGTCATGTCTAACTCTTGATGATCCCATTTGGGATTTTGTTGGCAAACATATTAAAGTGGTTCTGTCACTTCCTTTTACAGATGAGGAACTGAGGCAAGCAGGGTTAAGTGACTTGCCCAGGCTCACAAGGTTTCTAAGTACCTTGGGCCGAATTGGAACTCAAGGAGATGAGGCCTCCTTACTACAGGCCCACTGTGCCACCTAGCTGTGGGTACAAAAAGAGTTTGAATATCAATAAGGAAATGCCAGACAAAATTAATTCCAAAAGCTCTTATGATCTTTCTTCCTAATATGGCAATAAAACCACAGAATCAGTTATTCCTAATAGGGTGATAGTGAATCCATTTCTTTTGTTTTCCTATGAAGTACACATTGTCACATGAAAAAAGTGAGTCTGAATTATCTGTCACAAGATTTCTATTACCCAAGAAAGAAAAGGGATGTAACTGAGTAAGAGTGAAGAGAGGTTGCTGCCCTCTTCCCTTTTGGCAGTAAGATGAAAAATTCTTCTTTTCAACTATATCCACATTCTACTCTGAGATAAAATATATTGTTGTGGGCTAAAAGCTTAGAATGCTCAAAGAGAAGTTAGAACAGAAAGCTAAGGACAATGAATACAAAAGCTCAAAGAAAGGATAAGACTTTGTCTCACAGGCACCACATGTCACCACAGTGCCTGGTGTGATAATTCATTTTTAGTAATTCAGAAACTTGTATTCCACATCTCATTGCCATATAGTAACATTTATAGTATACTGATATTTAAAAGGTGGGTACTGGTTTCTTTCATAAATTTGGAGTCAATTAGAGGTTCTGAAATTTCCCAAAGGCAAATCCTCTTTTTCAACTCTGCCCGTAACTTCTTATCCATCTGTACTGTCTGTCCCACTACAAATTTTATAGAGAGTTCATTCAAATTCTTGTAATAATTTGGACAAGAGATATTCTACATATACTTTGAGTCATATCTATGTAGACAGTCAAAGAGTGGAACCCAAGAAGAGAATCGTTTAAAAAAGCACCTAGTTGCCCCTGCCAAGTTCAAGTCTTCAGGTCCACAAAAGCTGTATTTTACTGAACAAGGTAATATACCAAAGTAATAGAGTACAAATACCTTGGTTTCCAAAAAAGGGGAAGAGAATGCTAATCATAAGTTAGCAATATTGCATACATTTTCACAAATGGTTTCTGTGTTGCTCAGTTTTATGTAAATATTAGATCAATTTTCTTTATTTTTTTTTCTTTAGATGGTCCTGAAGGTTTGCATGGGGAGGCTGGGAAAGAGCATATGTATATAGAAATGATCAAGAAATAAAAAACTAATGACTAATTTTCTTAAGGATAACAAGAAAATAAAGCCAATAAACTTGGCTTCAATTACTAAAATCTTAAAAGGCAATATTAAAAGAACTGGTAAACATCTTGAAAGGGCTATAGCAATTACAAAGAATTATATCTTTGTAATATGTCTTCAACATGAACAGGTCATGGTTTATGAAGTTTCATTATTTCTAATTCTCTCTTATCCAGTCTGATCCACTGTTCTTATTCTCTCAATTTTTTAAAAATTCAAACCAAATGGTTTTGATGGCTTACGTTATAATATAGTTTGAAATAGTATTAAAATTGTAAATTAATCTTTAAAATAATTTTTTATCATATTGGCATGGCCCAGCCACAAGCACTGAATATTTCTTTAGCTATATAAGTTATTCTTTATTTTTAAGAAGCACTTTGTAGTTGATGTATGCTTTGTTAAGTTGATTCCCAAATATCTGGTACATTTTGTAGTTACTGTGAATGAGATTTTCCTTTCTATTATTGCCTCTTGGATTTATTTTTTATTTTAAAGAAACACTACTGATTTTTAAGGCTTTATTTTATAGCCTTATAAAACAGCCTTATAGACTTTGCAAAAGATATTAACTGTCATAACTAAATGGCATAAACTCTGCTCATTCCTCCAGATTTTCTACTTAAATACAAATCATTAGCAAACTGGGAGTTTTATATCCTTTATACATGTTTACACTGTATTTCACATATGCAGCTCAATGGTTCTTCCTGATATGGAGTTAAGAAGATCTAAGTTTGAATCTAACCTCACTTTTATTATCCCAGATAAGTCCTACTTAGCCTCTGCCTCAGTTTCCTTATCTATGGACAGTACCACCTTTTTAAAACTTTGAAGCATTATCTAAATGCTAATAATTGTTTAAAATTATGATCATTCCATCTTATTGTCATTGTTAGAATTTATAAGACTAAGTCAAATAATAAGAGAGAGAACATCATCATTTTATTCTATTTACTAGGAAAGCTTCTAGTATGTTTAGTTTTAGATAATTTTTTAATGATATAAAATAATTCCTTTGTGCCTATACTTTATAGGAATTTTTAGAATTACTATTATACTATGTCAGATTTTTTCTGTATCTCTTGAGATAATCCTATGGTTTAGAATGTTTTAAATATAATTACTAATGTTGTTTTCCTAATGCTAAAAGGTCCTGGTATAAAATTCAACTTGGTTATAATGAAAGATTTCTTGAGGGGGCAGCTGGGTAGCTCAGTGGATTGAGAACCTGGCCTAGAGACAGGAGGTCCTAGGTTCAAATTTGGCCTCAGCCACTTCCGAGCTGTGTGACCCTGGGCCAATACATAGTATTGACTCCAAGACAGAAGGTAAGGGTTTCTAAATAAATAAATAAATAAATAAAATTTAAAAAAATAAAAAAGATTTCTTGAATAAGTATTGAAGCCCATTTGATAGGCTTAACATTTTTTGTATCAAAACTCAATAATATTGGTTGATATTTCTCTCTTGTTTTATCCTTCCTGTGGTATTTTGGCATATTTGTCTCATTAAAAAGGGAATCTGGAAGAGTGCTTTCTCAATTTCTGAAAATAACTTATGTAGTATTTATATTAACTAAATGTTTAAGGTTTGATAGAATCTTTATGTAAATCCATTAGGACCAGGAATTGTTTTTTGTTTTTTTAATTTTGTAGTTCCTTTGGAACTAATTCTACTTCCTTTTCCAAGATTGAATTACTTAAGATCTCTATTTGGTTTTCTGTTATTTTCTATTCTAATTTAATCTATAAAACTCTCCTGTGTAATCAGCTTAATTATTATATAACTCTACATAACAGGTTCTCACCATTTTATTTCTTCTGATTTTGTTGTGTTATTCATTTGCTATTTTGTTGACTTGATTTTCTGTCTTCTTTTTTTATCGTTAGCTAAAGACTTATCAGTTTTGCTAGTCTTTTAAAAAAATAAGAAATGGCTCCTATAAGAAAATACCTCCTTCTCACTACTTTGTATGGAAGATTCAAAGATATGGAATACTATATGTATTTTTAGATTTTGTTGATGTAGTAATCAGTTTTACTGATTATTCTCTCTCTTCCTTGCTTTTTTTCCCTTTTAAAAAATTATTTTGTTATATGAAAATACCTCTCTGGATGTGAAAAGGAAAGGAGTATCAGGGAAATTTAGTCAATATAAAAAACAAAATATATTAACAAAATTTTAAAACAGATAATAACAAATTAAGCTCATTCATTTTTTGAGGTTAATAGACTGGTAGGCCAGAGGAATGCCATGCGGTTTATCCAAGGTTTCTGACAAAATTTTTCATGAAATTCTTAGAGGAAAAAAAAACAGATATAGACTAGATGGCATTATAATTGGGTGGATTCAGAACAAGCTGAACAGGAAGACCCAAAGAGTAGTTAGTTAATGTAGGAATTAAAATTAATATCTAATACTTCAAGTATTATTTTTATAAAGTTTATTATCTGACAAAATAGAACCACATGACTAAGTTTTCTACCTGCTCAAAAAAATCCCTGCTCCACCAAAGTCGCCACAGGAAGGAAAAAGAGGCTGAGATGGAACTCCACTGAATTTATCTCCTGTCTACATCAGTACATAACAAGAAGAAGAGAGTAGGGTACTGTGAATCATAGTTTTGCTGAAGATTGTAGTTTTTAGGGTAACAGATTCAAATTATACATCAATAAGCATTTCATGCCAACTTAAAAGGCAATCTCTGAAAAACTATTCCAGAGGCGCTCAGCCTTATGTGGTTGAAGAAGTCTATCAATAACTTAAATAAAGACAGGTTTATCAAATTAGTAAATAATACAAAGGTAGGAAGTATCATTAAAACTGTCAAAATATAATCTCAAAAGGTCATAACAGGCTACAACCTATGACCCTAATTAGAAGGATAAAATTTAATAGGGATAAATGTTAAGTCTTGTACTACAGTTTAAAAGAAAATAAAACTTCTGTACAAAATGTGGTATGTAGTATATTAGAAAAAGATCTGAAAACTCATGGATAGCCAACTCAAGTGAGTCACTAGTACGATACGATAGTTAAAAAAATATTGACTATGATCTCAGGTTGCATTTCAAGGCATAGTATCCAAGACCTTATGGGGGGTGGAGGGAGGCAAGAACAGAGCAGTGAGATTTATTCTTTCCTGTCCTAGTGAGACCATATCTGGAATTTGGTTCTGGATGCTTCATGAATGACACTAACAAGCTGGAGAACATCTAGAGCAAAGGAACCAAGAAAGCATCTAAAAATCATATCATCTAAATAACAGTTGAAGAAATTGAGTCTATTTAGTCTAGAGAAGAGAAGAATTAGTGGGAAGAGGGCAATGATCACCATTTTCAAATATTTAAGAGCTATCACATGAGAGATTACAGTTGCTCTCCTTGGCCCTATGAGTTAAAACTATGAGCAATGGGTAGCCGTTCTAAAGTAGTAGATTTAGATTTATGGTAAGGAGAAACTAACAAATAAAAGTTACCATAAGTGGAACAACTGACTTGGGAAGGAATAGGTACCCTCTTTTTGGAGGTCTTCAAGCAAAGAATGGATAACCACTTTTTGGATAAATTACTTAAGTCTTTGTTGCTCAAGTATGTGTTGGAAAAAAATGGATTCTGATGTACTCTCCTTCCAATTGAGACTCTGCAGTTCTATAATTGTCCTTCCCAAGGAAAGAGGATAGAATCAACCATAATGAGTGTAAATGGAAAAATAGAAATGGGGGTAGGGGTGGAATAGACTATTTAATCACAAAGTCCCTTATGGTGATAAAATTTCATGAACTTAATCAGATACCTTCATAAGTGAAAGAAAATTAAGTAATAAAATATTAAAATAATGATAACACACTGAAAGTGATTTAGTTATTTAGAGAAAAAAAGTCCTATGAATTAATAGTCTTACCAAAGAACATTGGTATATCCAACTTATCTTCTCTGTCTACTTTTCTCTTAATCATAACAATATAGACAGCATAGAGCATGGCACCAATAAGAGACCAAATAGAACCTGTAAATGTAAAAAGTAGGTTTTTTACATACTATTAAAACACATTTGCTTTTTTTCCATTTCCCTGATCTTATGTCTTTCTACTATTTCCATTCTTTTCTGTTTAAATCATACCCCATCCTTCAAGGGCCCAACTCAAATCCCATCTCCTCCACAAAGTCATTTTCAACTATGCCAATCAATATTGATCTCTCCTTTCCCTTGATTCTTATTGTACTCTTTAGCACACAATTTCTGCAATTATACACTCACAATCTTGTATTTTTTTCTAGTTAAATAATGCATTGAAGTTGATATGCCCAACTAGATTTCAAGCTCCATGAAGACAGGAAACATGTTGTTTCAGTCTTATAACCTTAAACTATATAGTAACTGGTTTACAGAAGACATAATAACTATTTAATAAACTGACTACTATTCTTGAATGGTTTTGGAATATGAAATTTTAATAAAACATCAAAAGTATTTAATTAGATTTCAAACAAGACAAATATTTGCTTTGTAATAAATTCTTGGCACTTCAAAATTTTTATTGCATTCATTTTTTCTTTTTGGTTTTCAGGCTTTCTTGACATTTATTCAATGGGAGGGCTTCCCATAACCAAAAAAGACATTCAGAGTGAAATAAATGGTATATGTGAAAATTGGGATTTGAATGTTTACAATTGTACAACCAGATTACAAACAACTGAATCCTATTTTGTACATGAACAATATAATTTGGAGGGACAAGAACAGATGAGAAAATTGAAGCCCAAAAAGGTTAGGTGGCTTGCCCACAATAACACAAGAAGTCAGCAGAACTGGGATCTGACCTGGAAATCACCCCTCATTCTACTCTACTATGCTGTCTTTTCCCATAAAGGTGTGTATATATCTAAAGCTATATGTGTGTGTGTGTGTGTGTGTGTGTGTATGTACACACAAATAATAATACACTATACACATACTTTTATAAAATATCTAGATCAATTAAACAGAGGGAGAAAAGTATGGTAATGAATAAAGAGCTTTTCTCAATGCCAGGAAGGACTCTTGTTCAAGTTTAACCTCTCACATATGCTAGTAATATAATCTTGAGGAGGTCACATAATCTCTCAGCATTAAAGAAAACATTTAAAGGCCATAAATTGTAGAAAGGGTGACTAATGGCATTATCCAGCATTATAAGAGGAAGGAAGTTTGTAGAAAGGGTGCCTAATGGCATTATCCAGCATTATAAGAGGAAGGAAGTTTCTTCATCTAGGAGTTCCTGCTATCAATGAAAGAACAAAATTAGCCCCTTGCACAATTTAACAACTATTTATCCTTTACCTATAGCTATATGAAAAATATATCATGATATATCTAAATATATGTTACGCCTTCTTACATATACAGAGACTTGTACATACCTATTGTATCTTTTCCAGCAGATTTCTCAGACCCTGAAAGGTTTACCAGAACAACACCTCCAATGCTATGGAAAAAAGGGGTCATTAGTAATCAGGATAATGACTTATTTTGAAGAAGGCTGCTTTTAAAAATAACTTTTAGTGAAAGATCTTTAAACTATCCATAGTCACTAATCTTGACATTAGTCAAGTTATTTTTTATAAGGTTATTTATGGGAGAAATAGTCAATCAACCTGTTAAATTTAGGTCAGGAAAATGGGTAGAATGAGGTACTCAATGTAATATATAAAGAGAAATGATCTATTTTTTTTAAAAACCAGAAGAAAACTTTTTATTAGGATTAAATTTCTTAGATATATTTCTGTTTATAAATTTCAGTTGAATCTTGAAGGAAGTCAGGGTAAGAGGCATTTCATCTCCATAGCTTTGCATTAGTTGTTCCCAATACCTAGAATGTTTTCTCCCATCCCTTACCTCTAGCTCTTAGAATCCTTGGGTCAGGTCAAATACCACCTTCCATAGGAGGCCTCTTCCAATCCCTTAGCTTCTGATGCCTTCCTTTATAAGATAATTTCAATTCATTCTGCAATTATCTGTGCAACTGCTTAAGTATATGCTGTCTATTCCAGTAGAATGCAATCTCCTTAAAGATAAGGACTGCTTTTTATTTTTCTTTGTATCTCTAGCATTTAGCACAATGCCTGATACAGAATAAGCTCCTAACAAATGCTTGTTGGCTAACATATGAATTATTAAAATGTCAGCCACAATTGGATTTCAGAGCGTATTAAAGGATAAAGAAAAAAACCTAAAATCTATAAAGGCAACAATGTTTCTTTCTCAAACTCTGCAAATACTGTTTATAAGCAAAACAAAAAAAGTGACATTCTGCTATAGAAAGTTAAAAGAATAAATGTATCATTCTCAGAGGAAAATTAAGGCTGATTCAAGGACCTAACCAATTCAAAATTTGGCAAAGGTCAGCATTTTCATTTCCAACTCACTATATAGTACTATAGGATGACTTGGGTTCAAATCCTACCTTTGCTTGCTGTGTGACTTTAGACCAGTCACTTAACATTTCTGGTCATCAGTTTTCCTCATCTATAAAATAAAAGGGTTGAACTAGATGATCTCTAAGTTCCCTTCCAATTCTAAATCCTATTAACTTCTTTCGTCTATTTAAGTGGAATAATGAAATATTCTTAACCTTTACCTAAAGGATTTGTGATCTCTTTGATGTGGGCACTTCTATCTGTGGTAGCAGATCCCTATACCACTTAGTAGATATAGATAGTCTTGGAGAATTACTATGGCTGAAAAACTCAGGCATTATAAGATAATTAGTCTTATTACAAAATCCATGGATTAGAATTCAGAATAGCAACAGAAATAATCAATACATGTTTTCCCTTAAGAGAGTCTGGTTTTGCTTGTTTTTAAGTTCTGAACTTAGTTCAAATAAAAAGGGCATTCTCCTATATACAGAGGATATAGGAAATGCAGAAAAATGCAGATTATACATGAAACTGTAGGGCTTTATTATACAGCTTGCTTTTGTTTTAAAGTATATAAGTTCAACCGGTAACTTTCAAAGCTGTCCTGCTTGTCTGTGCTTCTTTCTGGCCTTCCTTATTTTTTCTTCTATGCAATTTAAATAAAGATGCCTCAATGACCCTCTTTTCTTTCTTTTCTTCTTCCTTTCTTTTTTCTTTTTTCTTGCTACCTTAACCCTTCTAACGCTCCCACCTCTACCTTTGTGGAAAAAAACAAAAACAAAGTCCTTATATTAATATACATTTTCAAGCAAAACAAAACAAAAATTCTTCACTCTGGCTGTATCCAAAAAAAGTTTATCTTAACCTACACCATATCAACTCTTTGTTAAAAATAGGAGGGGCAAAAAAAATAATAAAAATTTAAAAAAATTAAAATAGGAGGGACAGTTAGGTGGCTCAGGGGATAGAGAGCCAGAACTGGAATTGGGAGGACCTGAGTTCAAATCTAGCCTCAGACACTTTCTAGCTATATGACCTTGAGCAAGTCACTTAACCCCAATAGCCTATCCCTTACCATTCTTCTGCCTTGGAACTGATGTCTGTATCAATTCAAAGACTTCTAGAAGGTAAGGTTAAAAAAAAGGAAAAACGGGCTTCATCACCATAAATCCTCTGAAATCACAATTCGTTATTACATTGATCAAAATCATTAAGTATTTCAAAGTTGTTTCTCCATAAAGGCATTTTAATAATGACTTATTTTACATATATAGTATATTAGCATATTTTATATACATAGTATTGATTCTAAGACAGAAGGTAAGGATTTTTTTTAAAAACTTCTATTAAATTGAAAGTCAATAATGTCTAGTTCCCTTCTCAAAATTATTCTTCCTAAGAGGTCCAGAAGAAAACCAGAAACCCAAGACAGGCTTGAGTAGCACAACTCCACCTTCAAATCTCCACTTATGTTTCTTTTGCTTTGGTCTATCTTTTTATGACCAAATCCAACTTTTATAAAGTTGCACTATCTTTCCCTATATCCCAGTCCATCCCCTACATCCCAGGACCAGAAAAAAAGTAACTACATTTGTTTCAATCAGAGCAAAGCACTTATAATTTGATAAGTCTTACCATAAAATAACAGCTAACAGTTTAGAAAGAGTAAATCTGTCTCCACTGTTACTTGGAAACACTGCAGCTAAGATTAAAGTAAAAAGCCCTGTGAAAGATTAAAATAAATGATTAATTAAAATACTCTTATGGCTGTATATTGCCAAATATTTTCATGCATAAGAAAATGACAAGCTTAACTTTAGAATGAGCTGATGTTTTGTATTTAAATAACCTTAATGAATGATACTATAGTCAGCTAGAATCAATTTTCCACTGACCATTAAAATTTTCTTTAAACCAAATGACAATGTTTAATATATTTCAAGAATGGATCAGTATGTTTTAAAAATTCATGCAACTAAAACTGGAGATTCAAAGCAGTTTTCTGATTTCATAATCATGAGTGTGTGAAGAAACTTTTTTAAACACTAAAAATATTTGTCAACTGGTTAAAAATAGGTTATCACAAACCAGATTAGAGTTCAGAAATAGGTAATTATATTTAATTATAACATCTGAGGAAATACTTTAGAATAGAAATGGGAGAAGATAAGAAAACTGTATCATGAATAGCTATGCTATAAAAATACAGAGAAGCATGTTTATATCACCAAATTCAAATGGTGGTTTTAAGTTTTCATCCTTGACATCTCCATACCTTTTTCATTTTATCTGTTTCCCTAGAACATAACACTGCCTTGAGCATGACTGAGACCAAATTAATGACTGTACTCTTGGGTACTGTTAACCAGTCTTTTCATTCTTGACACTTACTCTTCCTCAGGATTCCAGGATATTTCATTCTTATATTTCCTGTGCTACTTGACTGTTGCTATTAATCCATCTGGATCTTTACCTTGCTACTACCCCTTTAAAATGAGTACATAACACATTTACACAGATAGCACTTGAAAGTTTGCAAAATATTTTCCTTGGAAAAATTCTGAAAGGAAGACAGGATAACTGATATTATCATCCCTATTTTATAGATAGTAAATACTCTAAGAAATTGTATGGCAGATAATGCAATATATGCAGCATGATTTGAAGTTTCAAAACTAGTGCTTCAAGTCATTCCACACCACTTGATTATGGTTCTGTCCTTTATACTTTCTCTCTACAACATCTTCATTAGTCATAGCTTCCACTCTAACTGCTTCATTTGTCATCTATATATTACTAATTCCCAAATTTATATTTCTCCCCCAAACCTCTTCCTAAAGCAGTCCCATACTTCCAATTGCCTAGTTAATAGCTCCACTTGAATGTCTTACACCTGCTTCAAAGTCAGCATATCTCAAACTGAAATCATCTTACTCTCTTAAACATGCCCTCCCTTCTAATGCCTTTATTACACCTGTTCACTTTTCATTATCTCCCAACACATTATTAGCTTTAAAAACCCATTGATTTTTGCCTCTAATTTATCTTAAAACCTCCACTGCTACTGAAATCACCATTAGCTCAGATGCTCACATCAGTTGTATGATCACAAGTCCTTACTAAATAAATTTTAAAACTGCAGAGGGACTTCAAAGGCAACCTTTAAAGGAATAGTAACTTCACTTAGAAAATCCCCAACTACCTCTGCTTTAAGTTCTACAATGACTGGGAACTCAGTAGCTTGCAAAGAAACCCATTTCAGCAAACAAATAAAAAAATTTGAAAGAAAAAAAGCTCTACTAGAAAGTCTATCATTCTGTAGATCTAAAGATACTTCTTTGAAACAACTCTCCTTTCACCAAAATCAGCCCTCTAGGAACCAAAAGAACTTATCTAAAACTTCTTCCATCTAACAATCTTTTAAAGATAAGACATGCATTTTCCCATAATTCTTTGGGTCCCCTGCAATTTTTGTCCTTTCTGAGAAATGGTATTCCATGATTCACATCTATATATCATGAAAGAATAGTGCTAATAGAGAAATTGGTTTCTTAAAAAAAAAAAACCATAAAGAATAATTAAAAGCACTATACAATTTCTCAAGAATAATTTAACCCAAACTCCTCATTTCTAGGCCCAGCTCATTTGTCCACCTAGAGCACCAGTCCAAAATATAAAGAGAGACTAATAGATACACCCATTTCCCTGGGGATCATCATGCATTTTCATCAACTTTGTTTTCCTAATGTTGATGATCAAATTAGTCTCTTTTAAACAATTATGTGTTTCATTGGGAAATTGTAGCATAAAAGTCTTGATGCATTTATCACAATGTTGCCTACAAAGAAGAGAATTCTGAGAGATCAACAGGATCAACTTGTGCTCTAAAAAAGATATCTTCTATAACACTAGCAAGCATCCTAGAGCTAGGCATATGTCATTCTGGTTTGATGCTTCACCCAATGTTAATGATCAGTGGATTCCAGCAGTCACATTTCTTATGGTATACTTTATGATCTTAAGATAACTAGAAGACAATTTTTGAGAAAGGTCTTTAAAACTGCAAAGTGCTCCTATTTAAAATGCTTTTTAAAAAAAAAAGTTAACAATGAAGCACTTATATTCTCCACCTGTAATAGTTCAGTAAAAAATTTACTATCTGCAGGAGGATAGTGCCTATAAAAACTTAAATATTCCTTTTGTACATTTAAAAAAAAGATATCCTTAAGGTATACATAACCCATTTTCAAACATTTTTATAGATATGAGATAGCAAGTATAGTTGATATTCTGTAATCTAATTTCCTTTTATGTTATTTTCAAATACATAGGACCTCTGTGTCACACAAGTATGATACATAAAGATATCAACCTTTTTTAAAATTATATATTAATTATTATATTATATATTATATAAATTATATTATATTAAAATTATATATTAATTATTAATTATATATAACAATATTTGCATCCTTTTATGACATAAAACAGTTTTAACCATGTTCCTTTCCTATTCAAAAAGTTCTCATAGTTCCCTCTTGCTTTTAGATAAAAATACAAATTTCTCCATTTGATTTTTAAGGATAGAAGGCAGAAGACAATGATTGGACCTGTGGATTTACTGGTAAAGGGAATTCCTGAATGAGAATTCTAATATGTGTTCTAATAAAGATAAGCACTTTCTCTGAAAATCATAGTCTTGAAAAGTTGCCTAAGATAAGAGGAGCTTAAGTGATCCAGAATCACACTGCCTGTCAGAAACTAAAATTGAACTGTGATAAAGGATGGAAAGGTTTGCAATTTGCAAAACTGTCCAAAAACTGAAAAGTGCAAACCTAGGTATGATTGACCGTGAAGGGTCACATGAGAGCCTGAGCGGGAGAATCTGGGAAGACTCCATCTTGCCCCAACAGACTTTTTCTTCTGGGCTCCTGAGGAAGTCAAGAGGAAGGTCTGAAGAGGACTTTCCCTGTGTTGAACTGAGGAAGGGTTCCTGTATCTAGCTGCTGGCATCATTCAGTCTCACTTGGACATCAGGAATTGCTTGGAAATCTAACAACAACAGATCCTGGCTCTAACTGTTTTTTGGACCCCTGCTGAGTAAGATTTGGGAACTTGGTTAAGTTTTAGTTTAGTAACCTAGTTAGCATAGTTAGTTAGTTTTTAAAATAAGAATAAGCATAAGTAAATCCCTAAGCCCTTATTCCTTTCCCTTCCAAAACAATAAAGTAGATTTTTATATGTTTTTTCCTCTTGTGTTTCCCTTATCGAAAAATCCTATCCTAACAGAACCCAGGTCTTCATAGCCCTGAAGTTATCTCTCTCTCTCTGTCAAACATACCACACCATACTTAACATTCAAAGTATTCCATAATTTGGCTCCTGCCTGCTTCTCCAGGTTTATTCCACATTCCTCTTCCTTACACACTCTAGGTTCCAATGAAAATTAGCTTACTTGATGTTGTCCTTCTGTGATATTCCAACCTTCAAAACAGTACTTTACACAGGCTATCTTCCATATCTAGAGTGGACATCTTACTCACACATTTACACATATAATACTTGAAAGTGCTATGGAATGTATTCCTTACTTACCGATACCTAAAAAACAAACAAACCAAAAAAACAAACAAACAAAAAAAAACACTTGCTTCCTTTAAAGATCAAATCCTACCTTCTACAATAAGCCTATCTTGATTCTCTCACAGTAAGAAATGCCTATACTTCCCCCCTTCCTTTGGAATTTACTTTATAACTACATTGTATCTATTCTGAGGTTTTTCTGTGTTGATTCCACTTCTATACCCACCCCTTCCTTTCTTCATTCCTTCTGACTCTATACTATTTCATATTTGACTTTTTAATCCCCAGTGCCTAGCACATTGCCAGAAACATAGTAGGAGCTTAATAACTGTTTATTTAAGGGACACAATGCTAATGGCCATTATTCTTTTCTGCTTGATATGTTTTATATTTCTGATTATGTGGCTGACATAAGCAAAAAATTATCTGTTGGGCCAACAACATTAATTAACTTTCCTACAGTATTTTCTGTATTGTATAGTTCTATATACAATAAAAATGCAATATATAACAGGATAGTTTATTATAAAATACATTTGCAAAGATCTCTGAAAGTGTACAAATTTACCAAGACTTAAGAAGGCCTAAATATTATCTTTACAAAAGAATAATTTGATATAAAACAAATGTCATAACTTTACAGGTACACCTCTATAAATACTTCTTAATTTATTAAAGTAGAGTAACAAAAATTTCAAAATAAATCTTAACAATTAGGTAATTTACAAATTGCATTATACAATAAATATCTTACCAGAAGTTGAAGACAAGATATTAACTATAGCAACTTGTGTGTCTGAAAGTGCTTCCTGATATGAGAAATTTGCCAAAAACCACTAGGGAGCAGAAAAAGATTTCACATGTGAATAACATACATTTAAAATTTAAATTACAAATTATATTTCTTTCCTTCATTCTCCCCTACATATTATTCTTCACTATCATTTTAGAAGCTGTTCTATGATGAATAAGTAGCTTAAAATAATTTAGTCTAGACTAAGACTTCCCCTACCAATATCACCCAAGTAACTAACTCCAGCTATAGTCTTAAGAAAAATTAAATCAACTTAACAATTGCAAGTGGGAAAAAATGTATTTGTTTATAGAGATAAAAATAAGGATTGGATCTGTGATTTCTTTAATTAGGGAACTCCAAAATGAGGAAACTTATTCTCTACTATTGCAGGCTGGCATTTTCTCTGTGACTTATAATTTTAAAGAACAGTGGTAGTTTAAGTGACTTGTCCATATTCACAAAGCCAATACCGTGCCAGAGGCAGGACTTGAAACTCAGCCAGTTCTGAGGCCAGCTATTACACCATGCTCTCTCTCAAAGATTTTCTTTTTAGTAAGAGTCAAATCATTCACTGGATCAATATTCAACTCTGTTTTATTAAGTCCTGACAGCTTTCTATAAAAATGGAATAGTAATAAACTTCAAATATTTCTACTTTCAGAAGATTTTTCAATAGTAAGAGAACCTTTTTATTCTTTACAAATTGGGATATTTTACTGGTTTGGTGTAAGATTGTGTCCACAAAACGAAAAGTAATATATAAGGCTGTACAATTTTGCTATTTAAAAAAACACTCTTGAGAAACAATTCTTGGAATTAATAAGGTAACTGTGTGACTTTATACTTTCTCTTACTATGCAAAAATAGCTGTACAAATCTTCATGAGAATAGGATGATGAGAATTTAACTATGAAGAATTCATTCTATCCCTACTTCTTTTCTCTTATTTAACCAATATATTTCTATACTTGTTCTTACTTTAACTTAACTTTAACTTAAATAAGAAATCTAACCTATTTTATGTTATCTATTAAAAAAACTATAATAGGGTAATACTAAGTCATTTGCCAATAAAATGTAAACTTGACACTACTACTTGTGAGTTTTTCATCAGGAACATATTGACTAGAAAAGATCAAAATACTCCTTTGTAGAAGAGTCTCTTGAATCTCTTCTTTAAAAGTCTTTGTCCTTTTAGATACTGAAATTAAACCAGCAAAATAAACCTTAGCCAATTTAATCTCTGGAAAAACTGGAAGTCACCTGATCATAGACCTCTTCTGGAAGCCTATCTATAACAAGGGATCCCTGGTCTTCCTTCTGTCTCAAACCAACTTAAAGAATAAGGCTATAACAAAGTTATCTGAAGTTCTCCTTCCCAGTCTTTTTTATCCATCAAAATAAGAAAATGAGGTAGTAAGATAATCAGTATCAAAAAAAAAGCAGCAATATAAATCATCCTGTCATAGAATTAATTAACTCATGCCTCTCATATACATTTATCACACTCTATTTTGTATTATATTTATTTGTGAACATATCTTATCTCCCCTACCAGACCATAAATTTAAAGAGAAAGGGGCTGTGACTTATTATCTTTGTCTTTTCCATGTTCCTACCTTATTGTCTTACACAAAGTATGTGTCTAATAAATGTTTGCTGAAGTATATTTTACAAGAATTAGTTTCTCCTGAAAGGGCAAAGCATCTTCTCAAAGTCACATAAAATAGTCTCAGAAATTCAGATTTATATTTGGCTCTCTTTTTCCTATATAAAAGCATTCTTCAAAGTAACCTAGGTCTGAGGCAGAATCATAAGGGAAATTCTCCTGTATTAGAACTATTGTGAATGGAGTATGGAGCTTTTGGTGAAAAGATCAGTCATTTACTACAGTTACAAAGCAATTCCATGTAATACATTCTAGGATTAAATTACATTGGCAATGATCCAAATACTGTAAGGGCCACTACTCTGTTGACACTCACCCAGGTCTAAGTTGGCTTTCTCTACTCATCATTTCCTTGATAAACTTTCAATACCTTTCACTTCATTTATTACTTGCTTTCTCTGCTATAAATTATCCCTTTCTCTTGAACACCATTCACTACTTCTATTTCCTTATAATGACAAGTTAGCACACTGAAAAAAAAAAGGGGGGGGGGAGCTTTCTCTAAATATTCCATTGTAGGTTTGCAAGGAGGAACAACATAGATGGCAATGATATCTGCAACTTCCTTGACCATCTCCTGTGCTATTCGTATAAAAGCCATGTAAATTATCTTAAGCAAAAATATTCTGTTTGTCTTCTCAACAATCTTTCTGCTCTCTGCTATATTAAAAGATGAACATTTAGATGGCAAATAATCCAAAGGTAGAGATCCACATATGAATCATATCATCTGTCTACCAGTTCTTTCAAGAGCCTGCTTACTAGTTCTATGCCTTTCTAATTAGTCAAACTGTGTTCTAGAATTGAGCTTCCAAAAAAAGATTATTCTATACACTGAATTTATGAATTCATATAAGTTGTACACTAAGATTTTTCTGGGTCACACAGAACTAGGATTCAAATTTAGGTCATTTGACTTTGCACTTCACCAGGCATTGGTTAATTTAGATGATGTTGACTTTACCAAAATTTCATTCTCTGATCGATATGGTCTCTATATGCATTACTAATAAATACATGTACTCTTGCAAGTATATGGTTATATATATGTATATGTGTCCTATGTGTATCATATAGACATACATTTACCCAATATACACATGTATATATACAGGTGTATATAGCTATATATCGATATATACCCACTGTGTATGTGTTATGTACATACACACATAAATTACGTGTTATTAGATTACTTAACTTTTGAATAGCTACTCACAACTCTTTATTGGCATCAATCAAAAATTCAATTTGTTTTATTGATCCCATTGATTTGGGAGTTGTCTCCATCTATGCAGATCATAATTCATTCGTGATTACCTATCCTGTGTGACTCTTTTCCATATCCTCCCAGAAGTTTACTATTGAAGATCTACTCAATGTGCTGGAAGTTTCTCCTCCCCTGACCCCTCTCCCTCCTAACCAAGTGTCCTCTTCTCTCTACTTATAAAATCACCAACCTAATGCAGGCCCTCATCACCTTATTGCTCAAATTGCCTTTCTAGTCCATATTCCCACTCAGCTACCATACTTATCTTCTTAAAGTGAAGGTCTGACCAGGGCACCCTATCCCTAATTCCATAAACCCCAATAGCTCCCTATTACCTCCTGGATCAACTACAAAATGCTACTTGGCTTTTAAACCTTTTCACAACCTGGCCCCTTTCTACCTTTCCATCTTCCTACATTTTACTTCCTTCTACATACTCTACAATGCAGTGACACTGGCCTTCTTGCTGATTCTCACACCTGACACCGCATTTCTTGTCTCTTGCCTTTTTTACTGGCTATCTCCCATACCTGAAAGGCTTTCTCTTCTTCACCTTTACCTCCTTTCAAGACTCAGCATGGGCATTCTTCAAGTCATTCCTGGTTTCATACTATACTAATGCTTTTCCTCTCAGATTACATGACACTTATACAGTATCTCTCTATAAAGTTTTTCTGCACAATAGCTACACCATTATAATGTGAATTCTTTGAGGGTAGAGAATTGTTTTTGTCTTTCTTTCCATTCCCACAACTTAGCACAAAGCCTGGTACTTAGGAAGTGTTCGATAAATGCTTACTGATTAATTCTGTAATTTATAATCTTGGGCAGTTTCCTGGGGCCCTGAGAATTAAGTGATTTGCCTTTTCATACAAAGATTGGATCGAAACCTTCCTGATTCCAAGCTTCCTCTTACTCCATTATTTCATACTGCTACTATTGTAAAATTTTACTACTATTAACAAGCATAAATTCATGCTTTTGATAAATTTCAAATTATATTTTATCTTATTCTTTAAAGGACTGACATTATCCATTTTTTGGTTAAATTACTATCCTTCAAGCACTCTATATTCCATTCATATTGCCACATACCCCAACACACATTCTCTCATGCCACCATGCATCCACACTAGTTGTTTCCCATGACTAGAATATATTCCTTCAACTCCACCTCTAAAGAATCCACTTAAAGACCTTCCTCTTATCTATAAAGCTGCTCATTTTCTCAGCCTCCTAAAATTGATTTGTATTAATTTGAGAGGCAGAGAGCTATTTTGAGTGAAGCCATGATGGTTCAGTTCAAATATCTCATCTGACAAATATACTGGCTATGTGACAACCCTGGACAAATCACTTAGCCTCTCTCAGCACCCAAAGCAACTCTGAAAGCTGCAGAAGAGTTGCCAATGTGCTTTGATAAAAGAAGATTCCTCCCAGAAAGCTGAATACTATATATAACAAAATCAAGATTTGGCTAAACAATTTCCAAATAGTACATGTTAGTAATTCCATCTCTACCATGCACTCTCAAAAGACTGCTGGCTCTTTGAAAGAAGGGTGTTTTCTTTTTCTCTGGATACTTAGCCTCACACAACAGAAATTGAATGAATGTTGAATTGCAGCTGGGTAGTTCAGTTGATAGAGAGCAAGGTTTGGAGACAAGAGGTCCTGGGTTCAAATCTTCCCTCAAACACTTTATAACTTCAGGGCAAGTCACTTAACCCCCACTGCCTTGCCATGACCACTCTTTCTGTCTTAGAACCAATACATAGTATTTTGATTCTAAGATGTAAGGTAATGACTTTTTTAAAAAATATATAAAACTTCACTAAAATTAATAATAAAAATTTTTTCACAAATTCATTTTCTGCACAATTAGTATAAATTAGTGAAATTTTATTAATAGTATGAAAAACCCTAAGTAAAGCTCCTTGATTTTTTACAATGAACTACTAGTATACCATTAATGCTACTTCGTAGATTTTTTTAAAAAGTCACAATTATGTAGATTTTACAATTAAGCTTTCAACAACAATTTCCTTAGAAGAAAATGTTTTGTGTTTTCATTCAAGAATATTATAATAAGCTCTAAAATGCTGCTCAAGTTCTTTTATTTTACTAGAAATCTGCTAATCATATTAATGCTTAAAATACATAGGCTAAAACTTTAAAACACTCTTATCGAGACTGTCATTTAAAACTAATTAATATAAAATCTGAGGACTTTTCATTAATATTACATCAATATAAAATCATGAAAAACAAGCATATTTATTAAGCAATTAAAAAACAGTAAATCATCCTATACAGAGCTCTTTTGTCAATTCTAAGATATATTTACAGTATAGTCAGTATATAATGATGAATGGGGGAAACTATAAGATTTTAAAGTGTCTTGTCTATCAAATAAACATTTAATTATGTTATGTATAGTTTATCATTAAATTTCATTGTAGTCTAATTCTCTTTAAATTAGTTATCCACATGAGAGTTTAATAGTTTTTATAATACTTGTTAAATATGCTAATAAATTTTTACCCCTCATATCAATAATTATGCACTCATGAAAAATTTGATTTCTTAAATATAATAAAGAGAAGACCTACCACAAAGCAAAAGAAAAAGCTAATTTTTGCTACTTGAGTTGCAGTAAGCTTCCCTACAGTTTTCAGGATTGATTCTTGCTCTTTCACAGCAGGATATGACATTCGAGACAACTTGGCTTCCAGTGCGTGACTTGATGGAAGTTGTCGGATCTCCATAATATTACTGAATCTTACACGAGATTTTTTGGGTGCTTTAAAAAAAAGCATAGCACAAAATCATTAAGACACCTCCTTCTTACTTTCAAGAGAAGTTTTTTTTTAAAGTGAATTTACTGATAAAATCACTATACTTACTATAGGTAGTTATTTCTGATCAAGGCCAGAAAGTCTAAGAAAACACTATGCTTGTATAATTAAGTGGATAAATTTTATTCATTCAAAATGGCAAAACTAAAAATGTGTTGTTGTTCAGTCATCTCAGTTATGTTTGACCCTTTTGTGATACCATTTTGAGTTTTCTTGGTAAAGATATTGGAGTGGTTTCCCATTTTGTTCTCCAGCATGTTTTACAGATGAGGAAACTGAAGGAAACAGGGTTAAGTGACTTGCTCAGGATCATAAGTAGGAAGAGTTTGAAGCCAGATTTGAACTCGGGGACTCCAGACTCCAAGCCAAGCACTCTATCCTCTGTCCCAACTAGCTACCCAAAGTAAAAATATCATTAAAAAAAACAGCCAGTTTCTTTGGTATTTAAGTTTCTAAATATGACCAGTTGTTAAAGTGTTATTCAGTCTGTTATGCATATTAATAAGAGATTCATAAAAGTAATAGGATTACATTACCATTTCAGCATTTATAGAACCCTGATCTAGACCAGAATTTAAGTCTCCTTACTTTGGAAGCTTACAGAATAATTTTTTGTAAGCCTAACGCTTGAAGGAAATGTTATATGTATCTGTTTTCAAGATAATGAAAACTATAATGCTTTCCTGAATTAGTGGCATCAGCAGAGAGATCCGTGCAAGAATTATTAGTTGGCATCTGAAGGCCCTTCCTGTGTTGAGAAAGCTTAGCTTAAGTGGATATTGTATGCAAACTCAGAATGTGGTAGAGTCTGAAAATTTTCTGATAATTCCACAAGGAATAATTATAAAAGTTAACAATCATGTAAAAATGCCTTACTAGACAAGACTCAGGATCCACTGAATCTAGTGCATTACCTCTGACAAAAGCAGATATACTCCATTATGTCAATTTCAAAGGGAAGAAATGAACTCCCAAACATTATACAAAAATTTTACCTAATAACACTAAACCCTCCATGAATATACCTGTCAAAATAATAATGATGATAATGATAAAGGCTATCATTTAAATAGCAGCTTTAGCTGGGTTTGTTCCCCAAATAGATAATAAGGAAAAAGACATGTACAAGAATATTCATAGCTGCACTCTTTGTGGTGGCAAAAAAAAAATTGGAAAATGAAGAGATGCCCTTTGATTGGTGAATGGCTGAACCAACTGTGGTATATATGTTGGTGATGGAATACTATTGTGCTCAAAGGAATAATGAACTGGAGGAATCCCATGTGAACTGGAACGACCTCTAGGAATTGATGCAGAGTGAGAGGAGCAGAACCAGGAGAACATTGTACACAGAGACTGATACACTGTAGTACAATCAAATGTAATGGACTTCTCCATTAGTGGCAATGCAGTGATCCTGAACAACTTGGAGGAATCTACAAGAAAAACCACTATCCGCATTCAGAGGAAACACCATGGGAGTAAAAACACCGAAGAAAGGCTGGGGATGTAGACTCTGAATGAATATCCTAATGCAAATACTAACAACATAGAAATGGGTTCTGATCAAGGACACAAGTAATACCCAATGAAATTGTGCATCGGTTGCAGGAAGGGTGAGTGGAGGGGAGGAAATAATGTGATTATTGTAAATAAATTAATTCAAATTAAAAAAAATAAAGAAAAATCAAATCAAAAATAAAAAAAAAATCAAATAAATAAATAAATAGCAGTTTTATGGCTTTCAAAGTGCTTGTTACATTTGATTCTTTTCACACTCTGTGAACTAGATGCTAGTATTGTCTTCATTTAACACATGGGGAAACTGAGGCATTCAGAGGTTAAGTGACTTGCCAGAGTTATATAGCTGGAAGTACCTGAGACAAGATTCAAACTCAGTCCTATCTAATTCCAAGTCCATCCACTATCCACTATTCAGTGGTCTAATCAAGAGTTATAATCTCTAAAAATAAGTATCCTAAATCCTGGACTTTAATTTGTTCTAAAGTTCCTCTTTTTTAACTTCAAAGAATGCTTTCTAATCACATTATTCTAAAATTTAATGAAGGACTTCTATTTTAACTTACCTATTCTGTTGTGATCTTCAATAGCTATCACCGATTCTTAGGCAAAGTTTTTTAATCTCTCCACACCCCAAATCTTATCTCACACTACTCTCTTTCACATATCTGTCATCTCTGCCAAATTTATCATGCCTCTTGTCATGTGGTTGACTGCCACCATACTTCTTCTCATGCTACTGTCTGTGGCTTGTTTGATCAAACCCTCTACTCAGTTCACCACTGTTTCACTTATATTTATCTTTCAAAACCTGCATCAAATACTTCTTACTC
Organism: Monodelphis domestica; assembly: GCF_027887165.1. NCBI lineage: Eukaryota > Metazoa > Chordata > Mammalia > Didelphimorphia > Didelphidae > Monodelphis > Monodelphis domestica. The sequence goes on along the minus strand of NC_077230.1, from coordinate 129,227,979 downwards.
TATGTATGTAAATTACCTTGGGTAGAAGTTGTCTTCCTTCATACTGAACTCCCATAGCAGAAGTCTGAATCTCATACATACCTACCATTTTACCTTGTAATTATATATATATATATAATTCCTCTATTTAGGTTTTATGGACAAAAAACATGCCATCTAATGTTTATTCTTCTCAGATCCTAATAGAGTCTTTGACATATATTAGGTGGTTATTATTAAGCAAATAAACTCTAATTATTCTTCCTTGCCCTTCTAGACTATAATCTTAATCTTTTCAATCTCTCCTCCATGCCTTCAAGTCATTTTAATTGGCTTTTTCTGGACACCATTTTTTCATTTTTGAGGTAAAGTAATCACAAATACACAAAATATTCCATAGTTTCACACTGTGTAATTAGAATTCTCTCCCCAAGAACTCTCTTTCCCAGTTTCCCATGTTCCTTCTTAAATCATGTGCTATTTGCTATTGTAGGGAGGATATAAGTTTTGTATAACTCCACCCTCTCAGGTTCTTTTCCTCTGATTGCCGTTTATGGAGGTGGGGTGAGTCCCAGGCAGGAGAATTTTTCTCACGTGTCTTTACTCAGGCCTTTACTTTTGTTCTTGTATTTTTTCTACTTCAAGTGATTATTATTAAATCTTATAAAATATAATACTTAAGAGTTATTGGATATTAATTTTAATCTTACAACACAAAGACAGAAAAAAATCATTTTCTATTCTGTTTCCAATACTTTAGGAATATTAGCTGTCCTTTTTGTTATACTAACACATTAAAAATGATTCTTTTGAGGGGTAGCTGGGGGGCTCAGTGGAAAGAAGGCCAGACTTGGAGTCTGGGAGGACCCAGGTTCAAACTGGTCTTTAATACTTCCTAGCTATGTGACCCTAGGCAAGTCAATTAACCCCTACTACCTAGGTCTTCCCATTCTTCTGCCTTAGAATTGATAGTTAGCATCAATTCTAAGTCAGAACATAAGGGTTTTTAAAAAATGTATATTTCTTTTTTTTTTTTAAACCCTTACCTTCCGTCTTGGAGTCAATACTGTGTATTGGCTCCAAGGGAGAAGAGTGGTAAGGGCTAGGCAATGGGGATCAAGTGACTTGCCCAGGGTCACACAACTGGAAAGTGTCTGAGGCCAAATTTGAACCTAGGACCTCCCATCTCTAGGGCTGGATCTCAATCCACTGAGCTACCCAGCTACCCCCTAAAAATGTATATTTCTTTAGGAAATCTTCTAAAATTATTTAACAAATCTAAGTTTAAGCTTATAGCACAACAATCTGTGTCATTTGCATAAGCATACTCTAAAAGATTTATGTAACATTTGCCACAATGAAGCTCATATAACATACTTTACTAATTTGCAAAATCTTAAAATATTTCTGGTTAAAAGCTTGAAATTTCACAGTCAGGAAGAAGAATGTTATCTGCAATTTGTGTTATTTAACTCTACTCCCTCTTTAAGATCATTTATAACAATTAATTAAGGTAGGAGTCACCACTGCAAGGATAACCTTATTAGCTACACTTTTCACTGAGGGAAAATGTTCATTTATCTCTAATATTTTGTGTGTGTGTTGTGTACATGAGTCTCTCACTTTCATGTTATACTACTGTACCTCTCATCTCCCTTTAGAACATCAAAGAGCTTGGCAACTAAAGGAGAGTAGGCTTTCATTAGAATGAATTTTTAAAAAAATTATTAAAAGTTGGATTCTTCCATTCATATGTATAGTTTCCAATTTTTTATCATCCTAATTTGTATAACTTCCCCCACTCTGAAACAGCTTTATTTTGTCTCCAAAAAAAGAGATCAGAATAAAAAAAACTCTTAAATCCAGTCTAATCCTAAGAGTTCATGACTGCTTTCTAAGAGATTACCTAGAAGGTATAAATAATGTAAGGTATCATTTGTCTAATTCAAAGTTTTGGAATTGCCCTTTATCAGAGGCTTCTCTAATAGATAACATTAGGAGGTAATAAGAGAAAAGGTCTAAGAGTTTTTTCTGAATCACATCTGGATTCATTCACATCAATATAAAGTGATACTATATATAGCATTATTTAAAAATAATTTGTGTTTATTCATTGAACATGCTAGCTATAAATATTCTCATACAGCGTACACAAAGCATAAACTAAAGCACTTTGCCCAAAAGTTATGTTTCTGTTCAAGAAATAAGTAATGTTCAAATGATAGCTTTACCTCATCTTACGCCCTGAATGAACTATTAAAGATGGTGTAGAAAGGGAAACTGGAAACTTAGCATATCAAAATTTCTGTATTGTCTTTCATAATTATTTCAGAAATGTCTTCCTACAGAAATAAAGCTGATCCTTAAAAACAATAAAAATCACACCTAGGAATCACCAACAATCATGTCAAAAAAAAAAATAAACCAAACACCTCTGTCATTTGTTGCCTCTATGTACAAAAGTTTCCATCAATTCTAAAAGGAAAAGATTTGGCATATATAACAAATTCACTTTAAAATATTTTAATTTATCCCATTTCATAGAAGTTCCCAAAGGTTCCATTATTAAATGCTTTTTGCATTCATTCCTTTTTGCAATTATTAGATAGGAGTCATACAACTTTTCTATATCTCAGTAGTTCTCCAATATAACAATCACATTCGCTGAATTATGCAACAAGATACTGAGTGCCTCAATTAAATTTGATTAATGCTATACTAACATCTACTTTTACAAATAATTACTGTAACTTAGTCTTTTACATCTTTTAAATCTTATTTTGAATGTAAAAGGCATCAGACATGAAAATTGGATCTTAACTAGACTTTATTAAACATCTTTCCTATAGAATATGCTTAAAGTAAATTCTAATAAATGACTCCCCAAAAAAATCAACTTATATTTGAAAAGGAGAGCATAAAATTGTAATTTACCTAATGAAACTTATTGTGTGGTTATTTAAAAACAGATTTTGGCATTGATAAAATATCTACACTTTATGATGAATGTAAGAAATTATCATTTTACTTACTTTTTTCATTCTCACCATTTGTACGTTCAGGTTTTTCACTTGCCAAGTCATGAAATTTCACAGGAACATACAGAGGTTCACTCTGATATGAAAAAATAACAAGTATAGTTAAACCAAAAAATGTATATCAATTAAATTTTATGTAAAATTTATGTAGGTAGTAATTAAAACACAGGTATAATTATGAAATTTTATCCATAAGACTTATATAACTTTCTATAAACTGAACTTAAGGATTTTTAAAAGCTATTGATATGTAAAAGAATGCAATTAAGTCAAATAGATGCTAATAAGTATAAGAACTCAACAGTCTGATTTGGTTATCTAGTAGAAAAGTTGACATAATATTTATAATGATTAAATTTATTTTCTGCCCCTCATTTTCTACTCAGTTGAAAGCTTTTCCCTCAATGGGATAGCTTTCTCCTTTCCCAAACTGTTTCCATTCCATCACTTATGAAATAACATCTATCCTGTATGATAAAACTTTCCCAGATTAACAAAGAACTTCTGTTTATAAACCTCAAGACATTCTTAGGTAACCTATATAAATCTGTTGCACTGTAAAAGTTCTTTAGTGTTTCAATGTATGTTTTATCCCCTCAAGTAGACTAAGCTTCTTGAGGGGATAGACTATGTCTTCCATTTCTTTGACCACCCTCTAGAGTGGGGTCCCCAAACTGAGACCATTTATCTGGCCCTCATCGCACTTCCAGAAGGGGCACCTCTTTCACTGGTGGTCAGTGAGAGGAGCACTGTATGTGGTGACGCCGCAAAGCGTGGCATTGCTCACATACAATATACTGCTTCCGGTAACATAATCCTTTGCGTGGTGCCTTATTCTGAGAGTAACTGAACAAGAATGAGGCGCCAAGCAAAGGATTACGTGGCTGCACAATGGAAGATGTCAGCATGGTGAGCAGTGATCTGGGGGAGGGGATTCTGTACTGGGTATACTGCTGCCCGATATAGTGGTGATGGTGATGGGCCTGTGCAAGGTGTGACAGGCCCATCACAGCCAGTGCTGCAGCCTCCGCTATCCCAGACAGCAGTATACAGATTTGTTCATAGTTTTTTTTTATAGTCCAGCCCTCCAATGGACTGAGGGACAGTGAACTGACCCCCCATGTAAAAAGTTTGGGGACCCCTGCTCTAGAGCAGGAGTTCTTTAACTGGGATCCAAAGAGAGATGTCAGAAAGTCAATGAACCTTAATGAAAAAAAATTTCCAATTTTATTTCAATATACCTGGTTTTCTTTTTAACCTTATTTTATTTCATGCATTTAAACACATAATTCTGAAAAGCAACATATAGGTTTCACCAGGTTGCCTAAGGGATCCATGAAACAAAAAAAGTTAAGTGATAGCATAATGCTAACAGAAAGCCCTCAATAAATATTGCTTTTGATAATGACACTCAGAAATTTTTTTTCTTTAAAATTTCTCCTTAGAGGAAGTGATTTTAAAACAAGAGAGATCAACAAAATCCCACTACTCTGTGCCACTGATTGAGATTTTGAAAGATATTTTTGTTACATTGAATTTCTGCTTATCCAATTTGTTTTAGAAAAAATAACCCATGCCTCTTACATAGTGTATGAATATTATTTGTATAAAAGAGAAGGAAGCCAATATCTTAACTATAAAATGTTCTTCCCTGACACTGGTAATCTATATCAGTCTACTGTAAGCCCCATAAGATCAGGGCCTGACCAATTATCTCTTACCTCCAGTGCCCTATACCTAATAGATAGCTCAAAAATTGATGATGATGATGATGATTAAGAGACATTTCTAAAGCATAAAAATATTTTTCTCTTCCGCAAAGGCAATAACATACTACCACTGCTTACATACACTTTCTTTTACTTTCTACAGGGTCCCCCTTATTCATATGATTTCTTAACAACTTGAATATACTACTTTGAGGAAAAGAAATTTCAGGCACATCCCTTGAGGGAGCTATGTAAGTCAATGAAATGGCTAACCAAAACCTGTCTCTACCCCTTTCCACAGTTCAGCTCTATCTGCCCCATTTTGGATACATGAGACCTACACAATGTTAGATATATTTTAAAAAGTGACAAAAAAATAACTTCTAGGGCTAATAAATGTGGGAGAATGAGGAAAAGCTTTTTGTAGAGATAATACCCAAGTTGTGCATTAAAGAAAGCTAAGATGCACAAATGAGGACAGAGTGCATTACGTGTGTGGGGGACCATTTGTGCAAAACCATGAAGACAGAGAATAATATGTCATATGTGGGAAATAGCTAACCAGCAGTTTGAATATGTAAAAAAAGAGAAATATGAAATAAAGTTAGAAGAGTAGATAGGAGGCAGACTTTGAAGAACTTTCAATAACTGGCTGAGCATTTTATTGAGGAGTTTTAAGTAAGGGAAAGTAATATGGTCAGATTCATGTCTTAGAAGCTATTCTGAAAAAGGATTGCAGATAGCAGTGAATAGAGGCAAAGTTACCAACTAAGAGCATATTGCATTAGTCAGGTATGTTAAAGCTTCATGAAGAGGGTGAAAATAATAACTAGCATTTATATAGCACTTCATTATCCTCCCCTTTATCCCTAAGGAAACTGAGGAAGGCATAGATTAAGTGATTTATCCAGGGTTACAGAGCTAGTAAATTTCTGAGGCTGGATTTGAATTCAGATCTTCCTAACTCCAAGTTCAATAGTGTATTCCCTGCTTCACCAAGCTTCCTCAGACAAATAAGAATAAAAAAAAAAAGCTAATATCTACTTCCTCCATCATTCTTTGTTTCTCTTTCCTTTTCTTTTCTTTCTCCTTTCACTACCATTTCTCCAACAATTTGTGAATTAGGTACCAAAAAGACATGTTACTGATAGCCATTGCTTGCTAGTTTGTGAGTGGATCTTGTTAACCACATAGTGTTTTCTGTAATTTTCTTCTCTTTGATTCTTTTCTGCTTATATTCAGGTAAGTGTTAGACCACTATGTAGAGGTTGCCAGATATGTGACAGTCAAATAACTTGGGCATTACTATATTCACTTCAATTTTAAAATGTTTTACAATTAAGTATATGCCACATATTCTCTAGAATAAATGAGATGTCTTTCTGAACATAATTATTCTGAGAATTCCTTTCAGTTTTGATCATATTATCTATGGCAGAATAAAAAATCTTTTTATAAATGTTATATGAATAATTCAACTATCTTTTATTAAAAAAAAACAAACAAGCTGAATTCTAAGCTCTCATTCAAAGGTAAAATTTTTATTTATCAGAAATTAATCATTTTATAAAAATCTCCCCACTTGTTAATATTGTTATAATTAAAACTGTGAAAAAACTTATCATTTTCCCCTTTTTGACTACAGGTAACTGGCAGTGAATTTGAACTCGGGCTGCAAGCGATGAGTAAGTGCTAAATTGGATGAATTTAGTCACAAGGGTAGAACAACAGCTGGAAAAATGGAGCAAGGCAGCCAACAATATTGCAAGACAACAGAGAAATTTCCCAGGAACTGCCCCCTGGGCAGCCCATGCAAATTAGAAAACTATGGCTGGCTCCTGAGATGTGAAGTGTAAGAGTTAGTGGGTAGAGAAGAAACTGTGTAAAGGTGAAGTGAGGAGGAAATAGGGGGTTGACATGCCTATTGATGATGCTAACTGGACCAGTGGCAAGTATAGCAATGAGACCCAAAATGACAGCAAGAGATTAGGCAGATAAAGTACCTTTTATTTCTCTCTCCTATTTTTCCCTCTTTTCCTCCTAATACTTTTAATTTAATAAAATCATTAATCTACAGCCAATCTCTTAAAAATTCTTACAAAACAAATATCAAAATAGGATTTTAAAATGTTATAGAGCAGCTCACTTAATGAGAGATATAAATACTAACCTCTCCAAATCAGGCAAAACTTACCAAAGAACTATTCATGGTATTATCTGTAGTGCAAGCAGCAAAGTAACTTTCAGCATCTGCAAACTAAAAATAGGGAAACTAGCTCAAAATTCAGTTAAACTCAATCATAAATCAAAATTTACCATGAATTTATCAAGGACAGAAGTAACTCTACTCTTAATTCAGCACTCTATGATGGGTCAGGGAACATGTCAAAATGCCTCAAGAAGTTCATCAATCTGGGGGCAGCTGGGTAGTTCAGTGGATTGAGAGTCAGGCCTAGAAATGGGAGGTCCTAGGTTCAATCTGGCCTTAGATACTTCCTACTTATGTGACATTGGGCAAGTCACTTAACCCCCATTGCCTAGCCCTTACCAAAACAGTATTGACTCTAAGACAGGAGGTAAGGGTTTAGAAAAAAAAAAGTTCATCAATCTAAGACAATCACCTCTCTCCCCCTCTCTTCCTTCCACTAGCTTTCTCACATAAACCAAAGAACATTTTCTAACAGAATTTAAGTTACTAGAAAATTTCATTTTTAAAAATGTTTGGAAAAAGTATATCCTAAATATTGGTCTAAGAAATTTTTTAAAATGCTCCATGGGTAGTATTCAAGTTCCAGGCCTTCCAAGTAAATTCTAGTCATATAATATTTTTCCATAAAAATAAAACTATTCAATGTTATTATCAAATTCAGATGTTAATCTGCCAAAGTATACCAAAAGAAAAAAAAAGGACAAAATTAACCTGTAATCAATTTCACTAACCTTGACCTACATCTCAAAAACAGAAAGAATTAATAAGGCATTTCTGACAAATAGGTAATTATTTTCTCAAGATCCCCACTGGAAAAGTACAAAAGAATAACTAAAGAAAAAAATGCTAAAGATCAGCTTTGAGATATTCATTCTCATTACTTCAATGTCACCTTTTCCCCCACTTCAATTCTAAAAAGAAAGTATAATAATTTGGCAATTTCTAATTCTTTCTGGGCCATGATGGAGTTTTTATAATATTCTTTTAATGTTAAGTGGATAATTTCATTCACTTAACATCTGAAATTTAGTTTGCAATATGCTATTTTTTCTTAATAAAAATACTGGATTATTTTGTGCACAGTCAACTTCTTTTCATTTCTTTTTTTCTTTTTTAAAAGCATGTGTCTCCCCAGGTGGTCTAGGCCAGTGTGATAGAGGTTAGCACTAGAGAAAAAGTGCCAGACTGAAGAGTATGTGAAATTGATCACCTCTATGGGGGCGGGGCCCCAGGAGTGAAATCCTGAGGAGGGAAGACTCTGGCTGGAGAGCATTGAAGGTCTTTCCAATTGGAGACATCAAAGAGAGAAGGTGGATAAAGACTTTCTCCTGAGGGTTACCCATTTTTCCTGCTGGTGACTGGAAATCATCCCCCCAACTGAAGGGACTTTCTGAAGAGAAACCTGAGCAAACTTTACCTCAGCTCCTGTTGCCCAGGGGTGAGTCCACCTGACTCTCTCAAGGGGGCTCAGGCTGCCAAGGCCTGAGTTCCCCCCCCAAACTCAAGGAGGGAGGAAAAGGGTTTAGATAGAGACAGGGACCCCCTTTCCCTACTTTACTTTTCCCATTCTTCCCTGCCTGTTATTCCTTTTGTATTTCCTGATTGAGTTAACATTAAAAGTTATCTGTTCAATTGACCATGTATTAGGGCATAAAAACATTGCAAACAAGTGCAAAAGAGCAGAAATAATAAATGCAACTTTCTCAGACCACAATGCAATGAAAATAATAATCAGTAAGGGAACATGGAGAGGTAAATCGAAAATTAATTGGAAATTAAACAATACGATTCTCCAAAACCAGTTAGTTAAAGAACAAATCATAGAAACAATTAATAACTTCATTGAAGAAAATGACGACGAGACATCCTTTCAAAACCTATGGGATGCAGCCAAAGCAGTACTCAGGGGGAAATTTATATCCTTGAGTTCATATATTAACAAATTAAGAAGGGCAGAGGTCAATGAATTCGGCATGCAAATTAAAAAATTAGAAAGTGAACAAATTAAAAATCCTCAGATGAAGACTAAATTAGAGATCCTAAAACTCAAAGGAGAAATTAATAAAATTGAAAATCAAAGAACTATTGATTTAATAAATAAGACTAGAAGCTGGTACTTTGAAAAAACAAATAAAATAGACAAAGTACTAGTCAGTCTAATTAAAAAAAGGAAAGAAATAAACCAAATTGACAGTATCCAAGATGAAAAAGGAGACCTCACCTCTAATGAAGAGGAAATTAAGGCAATCATTAAAAACTACTATGCCCAATTATATGGCAACAAATATGGCAATCTAGGTGATATAGATGAATACTTACAAAAATATAAATTGCCTTGACTAAAAGAGGAAGAAATAAATTACCTTAACAACCCCATTTCAGAAAAAGAAATTGAACAAGCCATCAAAGAACTCCCTAAGAAAAAATCCCCAGGTCCAGATGGTTTCACAAATGAATTCTATCCAACATTCAAAGAACAACTAATCCCAATATTAAACAAACTATTTGACAGAATAGGCCAAGAAGGAGTTCTACCAAATTCATTCTATGACACAAACATGGTACTGATCCCAAAGCCAGGCAGGTCAAAAAAACAGAGAAAGAAAACTATAGACCAATCTCCCTAATGAATATAGACGCAAAAATCCTAAATAGGATACTAGCAAAAAGACTCCAGCAAGTCATCACAAGGGTCATCCACTATGACCAGGCAGGATTCATACCAGGAATGCAAGGATGGTTCAATATTAGGAAAACCATCCACATAATTGACTATATTAACAAGCAAACTGACAAAAATCACATGATTATCTCAATAGATGCAGAAAAAGCCTTTGATAAAATACAACACCCATTCCTATTGAAAACACTAGAAAGTATAGGAATAGAAGGGCCTTTCCTAAAAATAATAAACAGTATATACCTAAAACCATCAGCAAACATCATCTGCAATGGGAATAAACTAGAAGCCTTCTCGATAAGATCAGGAGTCAAACAAGGATGCCCATTATCACCTCTATTATTTAACATTGTACTAGAAACACTAGCAGTAGCAATTAGAGAAGGAAAAGAAATTGAAGGTATTAAAATTGGCAATGAGGAGACCAAGCTATCACTCTTTGCAGATGATATGATGGTTTTCTTAAGGAATCCTAGAGAATCAACTAAAAAGCTAGTAGAAATAATCAACAACTTTAGCAAAGTTGCAGGATACAAAATAAACCCGCATAAGTCATCAGCATTTCTATATATCTCTAACCCATTTCAGCAGCAAGAATTAGAAAGCGAAATACCATTCAAAATCACCCTAGACAATATAAAATACTGAGGAATCTATCTGCCAAGACAAACACAGGAACTATATGAACACAACTGCAAAACACTTTCCACACAGCTAAAACTAGATCTAAATAATTGGAAAAACATTGATTGCTCATGGGTGGGATGAGCTAACATAATAAAAATGACAATCCTACCCAAATTAATTTACTTATTTAGTGCCATACCCATTGAACTACCAAAAAACTTCTTTACTAAATTAGAAAAAAACCATAACTAAGTTCATTTGGAAGAACAAAAGATCAAGGATATCCAGGGAAATCATGAAAAAAAAATGCAAAGGAAGGAGGACTTGCAGTCCCAGATCTCAAACTATACTTTAAAGCAGTGGTTATCAAAACAATTTGGTACTGGCTAAGAGACAGAAAGGAGAATCAGTGGAATAGACTTGGCGTAAATGATCTCAGCAAGACAGTTTATGACAAACCCAAAGACCACAGCTTTTGGGACAAAAATCCATTATTTGATAAAACCTGCTGGGAAAATTGGAAGACAGTGTGGAAGAGATTAGGTTTGGATCAACACCTCACACCCTACACCAAGATAAATTCAGAATGGGTGAATGACTTGAACATAAAGAAGGAAACTATAAGTAAATTAGGTGAACACAGAATAGTATGCCTGTTAGACCTTTGGGAAGGGAAAGATTTTAAAACCAAGCATGACTTAGAAAGAGTCACAAAATGTAAAATAAATAATTTTGACTACATCAAATTAAAAAGTTTTTGAACAAACAAAACCAATGTAACTAAAATCAGAAGGGTAGCAACAAATTGGGGAACAATCTTCATAAAAACCTCTGACAAAGGTTTAATTACTCAAATTTACAAAGAGCTAAATCAATTGGACAAAAAATCAAGCCATTCTCCAATTGATAAATGGGCATGGGACATGAACAGGCAGTTCTCAGCCAAAGAAATCAAAACTATTAATAAGCACATGAAAAAGTGTTCTACATCTCTTATATATAAATCAGAGAGATGCAAATCAAAACAACTCTGAGGTATCACCTCACATCTAGCAGATTGGCTAACATAACAGCTATGGAAAGTAATGAATGCTAGAGAGGATGTGGCAAACTAGGGACATTAATTCATTGCTGGTGGAGTTGTGAATTAATCCAACCATTCTGGAGGGCAATTTGGAACTATGCCCAAAGGGCGATAAAAGACTGTCTGCCCTTTGATCCAGCCATAGCACTACTGGGCTTGTACCCCAAAGAGATAATAGGGAAAAAGACTTGTACAAGAATATTCATAGCTGCACTCTTTGTGGTGGCCAAAAATTGGAAAACGAGGGGATGCCCTTCAATTGGGGAATGGCTGAACAAATTGTGGTATATGTTGGTGATGGAATACTATTGTGCTAAAAGGAATAATAAAGTGGAGGAATTCCATGGAGACTGGAACAACCTCCAGGAAGTGATGCAGAGCAAAAGGAGCAGAACCAGGAAAACATTGTACACAGAGACTGATACATTGTGGTACAATCGAAGGTAATGGACTTCTCCATTAGTGGCAATGCAGTGTCCTTGAACAATCTGCAGGGGTCTAAAAAACACTATCCACAAGCAGAAGATAAACTGTGGGAGTAAAAATACCAATGAAAAGCAACTGCTTGACTACAGGGGTGGAGGGGATATGACTGAGGAGAGACTCTAAATGAACACTCTAATGCAAATACCAACAACATGGAAATGGGTTTGAATCAAGAACACATGTGATACCCAGTGGAATTGTGCATGGGCTATGGGAGAGGTGGTGGGAGGGAGGGGAGGGAAGAAAAGAAAATGATCTTTGTTTCCAATGAATAATGTTTGGAAATGACCAAATAAAATTTTAAAAAATTAAAAAAATAAATTTTAAAAAAAGTTATCTGTTCCCCAAGCTGAGTGTGAGTGAACGGATCAAGGGGAGACCTTTTGGTCTCGAGTAGTGGAGGGGGGACAAGAGGGACAAGAGCAAATTGGGGAGAGCAGCTTTAGCTAACAAGAGAAGGCAGAAGGAGGAAAATCTTCAAACCCCCTCTCTTCTCTCTGAGCCAACCCATTACATCTGCTGTCTCCCGTGTACCCCGCTTTGTGGAAGAAGGGGGGGTTCTCCTCTCTTTCCCCCTCTCCATACCAAAAGGACCAGGCCTCCTCCCTGTGGGGGTACATTCCCCTTTCTCTTCTTATTTTTTTTAAACACCAGAACTACAAGAGACTTCTCAAAGATCTGTCTCATACTGATGAGGACAGCAGCTATAGCCTGTTCCATTTCCAGCATAAGCCAATTCATCCTAATTTAAACAACCTCAAAGTGCAGCACCTCGGGCCCCCCACCCCCAGTAGGGATTCACCATTTAATGTCAAAATTTGGGCAGAACAGACATTCAATAGGTATAGCTCAGAACTCTGGAGTTGAAAATATCTGCCAGTCACTTGGTTAGCAAGAATTCAAAGTATATATAGTACCATCATACCTAGTACAGAATCAACTTGCAACCAGTTAGACATTATTAATTATTTAGCCTGTAATTCCTGAAACTATTGGTTGCATCTCCATTTCCCTTTTTATTCTCCCTACATTTGTTTTTTGGCTATTTCATTAGTCTTTGACCATTCTCTCAAAGATATTGGAAAAGGAAGAGATAAAATTCTAATATGTCTATTTTGCTCATTATTAACAGTTTTTGTTTTAAGTAAAAAATTAAAACTATAGTTATAATCAGAATTTGTTTTTGTTTTTTAACACTATTTCACCCTAACCCACCTAATACCACTGGCAAATAAGACGTGGCTGCTTTATAGAAATTTAAAAATCTCTTAATTCTGATAAAATGTATACACTCTCTGATAACACATGTAAAACCCAGTGGAAATGCTTGTCAACTACAGGAGAGGGAAGATGGGAGGGAGACAACATGAATCATGTAACCATGGAAAACTTATGTGAAGATTTGTTGCTGGAATAAAATAAAAACAAATTCAAGTTTAAAAAAACATATACACTCTCTTTCCCCTCCAAACATGGAAATTATGAAACTTACAAAAGCTGCATGTCTTCCACGAAATCCTCGTGTGCACTGTTGCCTCCATGGCTTCCAAATAATAAAACCCAAGAGATATAAAACAAACATCGATGTCTTTGCAAAGGTGCTGAAGAATGGTTTATTGTACTGAGTAAAAACATACTGTAGGGAAAAAAATTATATAGACAATTATCAGACCACTAAATCTTGCTATTAGTCTTTACTAAAACAGTTACAGTTTTTTTTTTAATTTATCAAAAATGTAAAGAGAATAATGAAAAAATGACCATGAAAATAATTTGTCAAACATTTTGCTGCAAATCTTATTTTGCAATAAGAGACATATTATAAAAGTGCACCTTTGCAGCTATGATATACTAAAGAGTAATAAGTAAAGTAAATTCAAAAAAAGCAGTAAGTCAGGGGGCAGCTGGGTGGCTCAGTGGATTAAGAGCCAAGCCTAAAAACGGGAGGTCCTAGGTACAAATCTGGCCTTAGACACTTCCTAGCTATGTGACCCTGGGCAAGTCGCTTAACACCCAGTGCCTAGTCTTTGCCACTCTTTTACCTTGGAACCAATACATAGTATTGATTCTAAGGTGGAAGGTAAGGGTTAAAAAAAAAAAGCAATAAGTCAACAAAAGTTTAAAATGCAAATATGACTAAGTTTGAAATGTCTATGTGGTTGACAATTCAGAATAAGAAGCAATCTCTGTACATAAGGTAACAAATTGGGGGAGAAGAGGGGAGCCAGGGAGTACAAAAACAAAATACACAAGAATTTAAGTTCTGAAATATATTAAAGTATTTCTTTCATATTAATTCAATCTAATTCAATTAAACACTTATTAAAGCCCTAAGTTCAAAGTATTGTGCCATGCACCAGTGAGACAGAGACAGAAATTAAACAGTCCTTATCCTCAAGAGCCTTTCATTTCTACTGGGGAGAAAATGTAAGCATTGAAGTAAAAATAAAGTAAGCTGAGGAGAAAAAAACCTAGTAAATGGGAGTTCTGAGAAGGCATCAATGAGAAGAAAGCAAAAGAGCTAAGCATTAGAGGATTCAGAAGGAAGAAGCTGAGGAAGTGAATATTAGGCATAGGTGATAGCTTGTGTGAAAATGCAAAGGTAGAAGATGACAAAATGTCAAATTTAGAAAACAGCTTGTAGTGCAACTGGGCTAGAAAATAGAAGACTTTAAATGCCAGGATACAAAGCCTGTATCAGAGGATCACCTAAGATTTTGAACATAGGTAAAATGCATGGATTAGAAAAACTATTTTGGCAACTGTGTGAAAAATGAATTAGAATAGATAAAAACCAGAGGCAGAAAGACCAGTGAAGTGACTTTCACAATAATCTAGAGCAAAGGTGAGGGAAGCCTGAACTGAGGAAGCAGTAGCATGAGTGGAGAAAAATATATGGATATGCAAGCAATATTATGGAAGTGAACTCAATAGGCACTGGCAACTAACTAGATAGAAGGAAAGACGTTAGGAAGGCTGTTAGGCAACATAAAACAACTTTAACATAAAATTATTATTTTTACTTGACTCCATATAAATTAAGGTTGAATGACATTTCTTTTTCTACTAAATTTTACTATTTAACTGATGTAAAAACAAATGAACTATTTTTCTTAAAATCTAGTATAGGCAAAGATTCATATCCTTACCACTTTTAAACAATTTCTTTTCTCAAGATCCAAAATTCATGCTATCTTAATAAGCATTTAAGTCATAAAGATTATCAACTTCACCAATGAAAAATTTTTTTTCTTGACAAAATCACATTCTATACCCCTAATCCTAACCTTAACTACCCCCCAAAAAAACTTTTTCTAAAGTACTCTAACAAAGCTCTAAGAAGGCAACCAACAAACTTATTAAAGGCAGCAGGGCCCCCTTATTCATGTATAGGTAGTTTCAGTTAACCTGGCTCAACCACTAAGCACCAATGCCTGCACTGTAGAGATCTCTTCTGTTTTGACTTTCATTTACTCCCCACTTTCAATTTCGCTTTTTTGAGGGATGGGGATGGGCTTGGAGTACCAAGCTAAGAGGCAGGAACAAGGAGAATACATATATAGAGAGCCACCAGGTGTTCCTTTATATCCAAGATTTCAGTCATCCTCTGTAGGTAAATATGAGGCTCTACTGTAGCTATCATATTATAAGTGTGATACTAAGTTTTACCATTTAAATAATGACTTGTTAATTATATTTAAATATACAAAGTCAAAACTTGACTAAATTAAGATCTAGTTACTTCTAAAGGAAAAAAAAACCTGTTATCTTCATAAGAAGTATTATTAATCAAATAAGTTCAGATGATATTAATTCAAGGAGAAAAAAAGCAAGACTCCAAACAATCAATTAATTACACAGTGTATAGCATTTCACACTATTTTCAACATCATCATCAACAAACACTGAGAAAACTGGGAAGAGATATACTAATGGATATATTAAAATTCTATTATTTTGTTTAGCTTTTTTTTTAAAAATCTAATGTCTATTCATTGAATAAAAGTTGCTTTGCAGCCAGTATATGTCATACTAGAAAAAAACACAAAATTCACCTCAGACATATTTACTAGCATAAAGAAACAGCTTCAAATACTTATTTGGAAAATATACATCAATATGTCATATATCTAGCTTAAAATGAGGTCCATTCATATTACCTTTCCTAATTGAATAGAAGGAAATCAGATGAAATCAAACTTTCAGTTTAAACTTGGGCTAAAATTAATACCACATCAAGGGAAAAATAAAAATTTCCACAATAGACTAGTCCTTTTATAAATCTACTCTTTTATTAGATATATGCAGGGGGGTTTTAAATAAAATTATTCCTTAAAAAGTTTAAATTACTTACTGAAGTAAGTTCTGAAGAAGCAACCCATATCACATCCACAAGTAAGAGAATAACAATTCCAAGGGCCATTCGCCTTCGTTGAGTAAAGGCACTGCTCTGGGAATTCATTCGGTTCATGATAAATACCCACACCATTTGCTGTCTATTAAATTAAATACAGGCCATATTAGAAAACATATGTGGAAAATAACCACATAAAAGTGAGCAATTTAGCAAAATAGAAATAGTTTATGCTTGCTACCTAATATAAATGCAAATTATTTCACAATCATGAAGCAAATAAAGGGCCTTGAACTGACCTCCCTTTAAAGGCCTTTTTGAGGTCTTGGAGAGAAAAGTTTGAAAACTTTGCACAATTGAGTTTATCACAGGCCGAAGACTTCAAAACACCTAAAAACAACAAAAACAAAGGCTGAAGCTTACAAAAAGCAAAAATTTGAAAAATATACTAAAGTATAACATTTTAAAAACAGCTTCCAAGATCACTGAAACTGGTGATAATGAAAATTCCTACACTAAAAATAAAAGTTTTGCATTCCTCATCTTCCCCCTTCAAATACATCTATTTAAGAGGATTCTAAAGATAAATAAATAAAAAAAGATGAATCAATAAGTATTTAAACAGTACTTGTCAGGCACTGTGCTAGGCACTAGGGATAGAAGTACATGGAATGAATCTAAATTTCTTTCCATAAACTTTAAAAGATAATGGTTATAAATCAAGATTACTCAAAAATGAGAAACCCACATAGAATAAAACATTCGTCATACTGCATGTAGGAGGAAATTTAATAAACACTGATTTATATGACCTAGTGAAATAACAACATGATCAGTTCCCTAGAATACAACTGCTCTAAGACTACACCTTGTTGCTAAATCAGTCAAGAAGTATTTCTTAAATGTCTACAATGTGCAAAACACTGTGCTAAGTGAGGGGATACAAAAACAAACTTCCCCCTAGAAACAATTCTATTTTTTTTAAAACCCTTACCTTCCTTCTTAGAATCAATACTATGTGTTGGTTCCAAGGCAAAAGGGTAGCATGGATTAGGCCAGTGATGGCAAACCTTTTAGAGATGGAGTGCTGGGCCTGCCCTGCCCCACCTCACACCCCCAGATCCAGTGCCATGCCTGCATGCCCCACCACTACCACATGCTGGGTACGACACACCCACCCCTACCCTTACCCCACAAGGGAGGGGAAAAGTGCTCCCATTGGGATGCTGGGCAGAGGAGTGGGGGATGTGAAAAAATGTATCAGGCATGGTGGAAAGGGTGCAGCTCCACTTGAGTCCCTCTGCCTTTCTCTTAACAAGTGCCCACAGAGAGTGTTCTGCATGCCATCTTTGGCACCCGTGCCATAGATTCATCATCACAGGACTAGGCAATAGGGGTTAAGTGATTTGCCCAGGGTCACATAGCTAAGAAGTATCTGAGGCCAGATTTGAACTTAAGACAACAATCTCTACTTTCAAGGAGCCCAATCCAATGGGGAGAATCGTGCAAACAACTATGTACAAATAAGATATAAACAGGATAAATTAGAGATGAACAGAAAAGGAGGACCAAGTATTAAAGAGTATTCAGAAATGGTTTCTTAAAAAGGGCTTTAGATAGGATATGAAAGAAGACAGAGGAGCCAGGAGATAGAGATCAGGAAGGCTATAACCTAGGGTAATTCCTGGCTAGTGAAGTTAAGAAGATCTGAATTCAAATCACATCTCAGATACCTGTGACCTGGGCAACTCATTTAATCTCTTCAACCTCATGTATTTATCTGTAAAATGGGGATAATAATAGCACAGATGACAGAAGTCAGAAAGATTCACTAGCTCTATAGCCCTGGGCAAATTACTTAATCTTATTTGCCTCAGTTACTCAATAGTAAAAAAAAAAGAAAAAAATGAGATAGAGAAGGAAATGGCAAACCACTCTAGTACCTTAGCCAAGAAAACCCCAAATAGGGTCAGGAAGACTCAAAACCCTGAACGTAACTGAAAGGATTCAAAATGAACAGGGCAGCTTAGTAGGTGAGGCAGCTAGAAGGCACAGTGGGTAGAATGCTGGCCTGAATTCAAATTGTCTCAGGGCAAGAGGTGGCTAACTACAGTATGACCCTTGGCAAGTCTTCTAACTACCTCAGTTTCTTCAGTTGTAAATGGAAATAACACCTACTTCTCAAGATGGTTTTAAAGGAACAAATGAAATAATATTTGTATTTGTTGTTATTCAGTCATGTATGAGATTTTTCTTGGGAAAGGCCATTTCCTTCTCCAGTAGATTGGAGCAAAGAGGGTAAAAAACTTGCCATAGGGCAATTAGGTCTTACAGTGGATCAGGGTAGGAGTATGGATGGCCAGTATTCAAATCTAGCCTCAGACACTTCCCATGTGACTGAGACTTAAGCCCAACTGCATAGCCCTTACCTTTCTTCTGTCTTAAAATTGATACCAGGCCCGAAGGTAAGGGTTTTTTTAAAAGAGACTTACCCTTGGTCACACAGCTAAGTGAGTGTCTGAGACTGTATTTTACTTTCCAGAAACTGTAAGAAAATGCTAACTCTCATAATTAAACTGTCTGCAGTGTTGAGCCTGAGGTCAGGAAGACTTGAGTTCATATACAGCCAAAGACACTTAAAAGTCATGTGACAAAGAAGTCATTTGACCTTGGTACGCCTCGATTTCCTAATATGTAAAATGAGGATCATAATAGCACCTCCTTTCAAGGGTTAAGGATCAAATGAGACATCTTAAAAAGCGAAGCCAAGGGGAGGGAAAAAAAAAAAGAAATCATAACTATTCTTGTTCCTCCCCCAAAATTAGAATCCACTTTTCCATGAAACCCTACCCGAGGGCTGCAAAAAATATCTATCTAGCCCAAGGTCAAAAGAAAGACCCTCCCCTGTCCTGATGAGAGAAATTTTATGTTTTGGGTGGTATAGAAGAGAAGCTCAGCCTGGCCAAAGCTGTCCTATAACCACACCTCCCAAATTGTGTCCCCGTTTCAACAATTCTCACAGGAAACGAAAATGAAGCGAGAAGGAAACAGCTGTGGAGAGGATGCCCAAGCTGGGTGGTGGCCCGGGACGCGTGCCCCTAAGGAACTTTCCTACTCTTCTACCCTAGGGTCCCGACCCGAGTCTAGACTGAGTCCGCCCACCGTCCCCACTCCCTCCCCTAAGGGTCACTCACGAAACTCCAATTGCCGCCCTAAAAATAGGGGAGGGGATGAACTATGGAGTTAGGGTTTCAATTTTTTTGTTTGTTTAATGCAAAGCAAAGGTAAACGACCAGGGGAGGGGAAAAGAGGGAAAGGGAGGAGTTGGGAGCTGTCAGGGGCGCGGCGCGGCACGGCAGGACGTGCAGCTCGCTTCCCCCTACCCCCCCCCCCGCCTTCCCGGCCACCGTCGTCGGTCCCCACCTGCAGGGCTGGTTCCCTGCCCCCTCTCCCCTCTCCCCCCTCCCTACCTGGCTCTCCAGCGCCGCGATGGCGTCGTGGCGACACCATGAGCGGCCGCGGCTGGGCCGGGCCGCGCCCCCCCTCCGTCGCTTTAGATCAATCCGCCACGGCCGACGCCTGCAGAGGGGACTCACTGAACCCGCGAGGTCGTCATTTTTCCCAACTGAGAAAGGGAGAAGTCTAGGCCCCGCTTAAGCCTCTTAGATTCCTAGAGGGAAAGAGTTCCCAATCGCTTCTCTCCTCGGAACCCCAAGGAGGGGGCGGAGAATAAACTCCGAAGGGAGCTGACTTCAGGCTCCGGCCCCGCCCCCTCTTGGACACCCGGCCTCAATGTCAGGCTAGCGTCACCGGTGATTTCTGCGCAGTCGCAAGAGCTTAATTAACTAGGCCACACCTCTGTCAGGGCTGTGGTGGTGTTAAATTTGGGATGAGTTTTTGGATTGAGGAAAAATTGACCTCTGGGTCATCTGCTTTTGCCCCAGAGGAAGTTGTGGGCTAAGAAAGAAGAATTAGGAAGAAAGGCATTAGGGCAGAGGTCGATTAAGCCCCCTCCCCCTCCCCCCAGCCCTTATATATATATATATATATATATATATATATATATATATATATATATATATATATATATATATATATATATATATATATATATATATATATATTTTTTTTTTTTTTTTTAATGAAACCCTTACCTTCTGTCTTGGAATATTGATTCCAAGGCAGAAGAGTGGTAAGGGCTAGGCAATAGGGATCAAGTGACTTGCCCCAGGTCATGCACAGCTAGGAAGTGTCTGAGTTCAAATTTGAACCCAGGACCTCCCATCTCTAGACCTGGCTCTCAATCCACTGAGCTACCCAGCTGCCCCCCACCCCCAAATATCATTTTAATGCAAGCTAGGAAAAGATTCAGTGAAATGCATAAAACCATCAAGCTAGTTTTGAAGGAAGGATCCTAACTTCTGCCAGCATTGAGAATGAGTACGGAACTAATAAAGGCTACAAAGAGATGTCTTAGAGCTAATGTTTCAGGGAAGTGATTAGAACTAAATTTTTAATTTAGCTTCCATAGATCCCTTGAGCTCCTCTTTGAACTTGAGTGGGGGAGGAGGGATTACATATTTAATCTTTAACTGACATTTCGCATTTTCTTCCAATATTTAAAAACGTGAAAAATTTCACCAGGCTTGTCAAAGGGATCCATAACATGTCCAAAAATGGTTGAAAACCCCTGGATTAAAAATTGGTGAGATGAGATCAATCTCATCTATCCTGAACTTCCATTGTACAGTTCATAGATTTAGCATTGGATTTAATCTTAAAGAACATTTCTTCTACACCCCATTTATTTTATAGGTAGTAAATTAAAGCCTTGAGAAATGAGGAGATTTGCCTTGCAATTCATGGAGTTAAAGAGTTGAAGGCAGGTCCTCTCCAGATTCACTACCCTTCTGGCTATACCATGATGACCCTACTAAATCTTAAAGCAAAAAAAACAGATTATACTTAGTTTAACTCCACTTTGGGATAGCTGTTTGGATAGACTTTCCTAATTAATGTAGCTACAATAATATAGTATATTTACTTCAAATGAATTATATAAATAAACTCTATGGTCATAGACTGACTCTTACAAATGTAGGCTATCATGGTAATATCAGGTCACAAGGGCTCTAGGCAAAGAATTCTGAATAGATAAGTAAATACCTCCCTACTTAAGAAGGGGAGAGTAAATCTAGAAATGGCATATCAGTTTCATAAGACAATGGTTTAAGCCTGAGGAACAGACCCAAAGAGATGAAGTCATTTCCCAATGGTCACATAGTTAACAAGGGTTAGAATTGGGATTTGGACCCAAGGCTCCAGATTCCTACCCTGTCCCATTCCATTGTGTCATAGTGCCTGAATTTTTTTTCAGTGAAAGAAGAATGGCTTGCTTGAGACCTTACCTATCAGCCCACCAAAGAGATCCTAATTTAATCAATTTCATTTTTTCAGTTTCATTACATAAGTTTTTTTTTTTTCCACATCCCAGAAATCTTCCTAGAATAGAAAAGAAAAAGGACAGAGAATCAAGTGAACTGATCTTTCAGGTCATAGGATTAAGAACTGCAAAGGACATTGAAGACAATCTTGTTTTATCCATTTCACAGAAAAAGGAACCAAGACCTAGAGAAATGAAATAACTTGCTAAAGGTCACATAGCTAATAAGTGGTGTACTTAGGCCTCAAATTAGTTCCTCTTTTGTTAGATGCAATATACTATGCTGTCTCACATGTGCTTTATAAACACATAGTTTTATAGTACTATCTGTTGATCCTTGCCCTTGTTTCCAGGAGTGTTGTATATATGAATTAATTGAGCCCCAAAGGGCTTAGTTTTAGTATATTTTAGTTTTGTTCTAGTTGTTAATTGTTTTAGTTAATTTTAAGAATGCATCCCTCAAAGAAATAAAGTCTTGGCAAGTACTCTCATCCATGGTTAAGAGAATAATACATATAAAGCCCAAGTGATTTATGGAAAGTTGTTTAGTTTGGTTTCAGTTATCAAAATTCAACAAAATGTAAATTTATACAATTTCAAAACATTTCAGAATACACATTTGTAATTTGTAAATACTTCAAAGACCCTCTACTTCAACCTCTAGCTAAATCATGAATCCCATATACTGAATCCCCAACAAGTTCATCCTCTGCTTGAAACCTTTTAGTGACAAGAATTCATAATTCTATCTCTCTTCCTACCTCCAAAGTTCAGTGAGGAGACCTGTGACATTATTATCAGAAGTTTCTCTTTATATTGTGTAAACCTTAAAATTTCTTAGACTTGTGAATGTTGGAAATTTCATCATTGGAAGGTTTCATGCTTGTAGGGAATTTCCTACTGATAGTGGGAACTCTATTGGAATGTGAACCCCATTGGCAACGGAGGTTCCTCCTCCTCCCTTCTTAAGATTACTTTAGGACAGAAACCTTTTGCTGAACAATGGAAAGGGCTGCAGCATAGATCAAAATTTAATTATTCCAATCTCCACCCTACTCAGGGTAACAGGATTTAAGAAGGGCTGCAGCATAGATCAAAATTTAATTATTCCAATCTCCACCCTACTCAGGGTAACAGGATTTAGGAAGGGCTGCAGCAAAGGATCAAGATTTAATTATTTGAGAATATGACCTTCAACATACATGTGCAAAGCCACAGACCTCTGGGCGGTCCTGGGTTAAGCTAGAGCCACCATTGGCACAGGGAAGACATGGACAGTGATTGGTAGATGTGAGAACTGAGGGGAGGGAACTTGGATGGTTTCTTTAAAGATAGCGGGGTCTGAGGACTAGAGGTGGTTGGTTGGAGAGGTTTTGGCTCTGAGAGGTTGTGCTCTGAGAAGCTTGCTCTGAAGGAAGCTGGAGGTGGAGGCCCCTGAGACTGTTTCTCCATTTTGGTCATGTGAGTGATAGGGACTGATCTCTTTTCTTTGCCTCAGCTATCTAAGGACTTGGGCCTTTTGGCCCAGCCTAAACAGAAGGGGTATTTAAGCCCTATTCCCTTCTCTCCCCTTTCTCTCTCTCTCTCTCTCTCTATCTCTAATACCTTTCTTCCTCCTGTTTGTAATTAAACTCCATAAAAGGTTGACTGCTGACTTGAGTTTTCATTTAGGAATTACATAGCTGAATTCCTTGGCGACCTTAAATTAATATATATCAGTCTTTTAAAGTGATTTCCTTGTCACATTTGAGATGAAATCTGTCTCCCAGTAACTTCTACTCAATGGTCAAAGTTCTACTTTCTTGGACCAAGCAGAACAATTCTAATTTTCATATTACAGTCTTTTGCTATTATATATACTATTCCTTACCCTCAAATCTTTTATTCTTAAACTTCCCACATTTCTTTATCTAATCCTTATACTGGCATAATTATTTTTTTTTACTATTATGTTATTAGAATGTTGTACTTGTGGAAAGGAAACTGGACTGACAGTTGGTGGGAGAAGGGTCAACTGGGAGTGACAGTTGGATCTTGTGACTAGCACTTCCTTCCTGCCAACTGGACTTCCTTCCTGGTGTTGGAGGAGTGAGGAGTTTGTGCAGCCCAGTCTGGAGTGGAGTACCTCTTCTTGGTTCAGCCCGAAGACACAGGCCCAATCAGCTCTGAAAGTCAGAATTGTTTTCTTGTTTTCTATCTACTGCTAAGATTCTAAAATTGACAAAATTAGCACAGAGGATGGGAGTGGGAGAAACCCTCCACCAGCCTGTGGGGCCTGGCCTCAGCTCCAAAAGCTGAGGAAGACTCCAACCTGATTTAGGGACATCCCTCACCCCTCTTTCCTGATACCTCTCCAATCCAAACTGGTTATTAAACTTTATTTTATTTGATTTTTTTCTGGTTTTGCGTGGGAACAGTGGAACCATGAGTTTTTCCCTGCAACTTTTATAGCTGTTGGGGTAGTAAACAATACTTTTATAGCTGTTGGGGTAGTAAACGATACTTCATGTGGTCTAGTCCATTTTATGTCTGTAGCCAATTTTCTATTGAAATTTTTTAAGTATACTATGTCTCCTGGTTTGATGCTTTGCAAATTGTATTCCAGGGGTACTGTTTGTTGAATCAAGCCCATTTCATGCAACTCTGCTATTCTTGTTTATAAAACAACTAGGCTTCAGGCCTGTGTAGACCCGAGAAGCAATTTACAACATTAAATGCTATCTGACTTTTTGTTGTTAAACAGTAATATAAGTTTATTTATAATGAGGTAAAGAGAAAAGGTGAAGACCAGGGAAAGGGTGTCCCTAAACTTAATAATCTTGTTTCTCCACCTGTGAATTTTAGATTTACTCCACCCTGCTTAGTCTAACAAAATAGGAATGTCTACTCCCCTACTTAAGGGTTAAATGTTGAGAAGGATGACCTATGACAGACATGTGCTAGCAAATTACAAATCAGAAACAACTGACAGACCCCCTGGGCTGTCCTAAGTCAAGCTTAAGCTACCATTGGTACATGTGAGATGCAGGAAGTGATGTAAAAACAGTCTATATATTAATTCACTGCTGGTGGGGTTGTGAACTGATCCAACCATTCTGGAGGGCAATTTGGAACTATGCCCAAAGAGTGATAAAAGACTGTCTGCCCTTTGATCCAGCCATAGCACGCTGGGTTTGTACCCCAAAGAGATAATAAGGGAAAAGACTTGTACAAGAATATTCATAGCTGCACTCTTTGTGGTGGCCAAAAATTGGAAAATGAGGGGATGCCCTTCAATTGGAGAATGGCTGAACAAATTGTGGTATATGTTGGTGATGGAATACTATTGTGCTAAAAGGAATAATAAAGTGGAGGAATTCCATGGAGACTGGAACAACCTCCAGGAAGTGATGCAGAGCAAAAGGAGCAGAACCAGGAAAACATTGTACACAGAGACTGATACATTGTGGTACAATCGAAGGTAATGGACTTCTCCATTAGTGGCAATGCAGTGTCCCTGAACAATCTGCGGGGATCTAGGAAAAAAAACACTATCCACAAGCAGAGGACAAACTGTGGGAGTAAAAACACTGAGGAAAAGCAACTGCTTGACTTCAGGGGTTGAGGGGACATGTCTGAGGAAAGACTCTAAATGAACACTCTAATACAAATACCCACAACATGGAAATGGGTTTGAATCAAAAACACATGTGATACCCAGTGGAATTGTGTGTTGGCTATGTGGTGGGGGGGGGGGGGGGGGAGAGAAGAAAAGAAAATGATCTTTGTCTCCAATGAATAATGTTTGGAAACGACCACATAAAATAATGTTTAAAAAAAAAACAGTCTATATATTTCGCGTCACTTCCTCTCTCTGGGCTCTTTTTGCAGAGAGGTGGCTCTGGCTCTTGTGGCAGAGAGGTGACTGGTGGCAGTGTGCTGGGTGTTTTGGCATCTTGGCGTGGCTGCAGCTATTGTCTGGGTTTGGCAGTGACCATCCTTGATAGAATACTGGGAGAAGCTTAGTAGCCTAGTTCAGGTGAGGCATCTTCATTGAGCTCTCTCAGAGTTTAGGGTGATTCTTTTTTTCCTTTACCTCCTAAAAATGCCATCCTCCTAGGAGGCCTCTCATCTCGGAGGTAGCCTCATGTCTGGAAGGTTTCTGAACTCCCCTTGGCTCAGGCTAGGCCGGAGAAATCCTATACCCTTTTCCCTCTCTCTTCTTAATTCCTTCCCTTTATATTAATTAAACCACCATAAAATTTCCAAACTGACTTGAGTATTTTGTTTGGGATTTGAATTAAATCCCTGGTGACCAATTAAATTTATATTCAGTCTCAACCTTAAATTTACCCTTACATACCCAAAACCCACTATGGGTCCTCATAGACTATCTTCATAGATCTGTAGGCTACATTATTCCTACTCTGCCTCACTCTACCAAATAAATTAACTAACTACCCTGATCTACTGGTCCACAAATTATTAATAGACTAGTAAACAGTTTATCAGGATGAGATAGCTAGAACAGTGATGAGTTCACCCTTGTAGCCAGAGGCCAAGGGCCATGATGGCTGGGCTGTTGTCAATGGCAAGTTGGAAGCTCTAATACACACATAATCAGGAGCTCACAGCAATATAGAAGCTCACAGGATCACAGGAGGTAGTAACTGGAGACAGGGATAGAAATGATCTCAGGAATCTTTTGATGTCAGTGAATACAGGAACCTCAGGATTTCAGTATGGAAATGTCAGTTACCTCCTTTAGGCATAGACAAAATGGCCACAGGAGTAACTTCTCCACTCTCTTTGATGTACAGGAACAATGAACATCCAACTCCTTCAGGTTCTATGCTTCATTCCTTCCCCAGATTCTGGAACTCCTCTTTCAGATCTGTGCGTGAGAGCAGACCCTCCTGCAAACCTTTGCTTTTTATTCATGCACAGTCCTATTTTTACAAAGTTTTGCTTTCCTTCATTTTCTCCCTTATAACTATCAAACTGGTTACAACCTGTATACAACCTTTGGAGAATTTAATGACCTAAAAATTTAAATTGATTATAAGGGGTTTTCAGAAGTGATTTTCAGATATCTAGTAGCACCACTACCTCTAACTGATCATTTGCCTGCCTTTGAGTTGTTTGTAACAAAAGGTAAGGGTCCATTTAGTAGCTGAAGTAAAGAACAATAGCACTATTTTATTACCCCACCTCCGCATTTATTAAAAATGTAATGGATGAGACATCTGAAGTGATTTTCACTATTGAAGTCCTCACCTCCACATTTCAATGGATGGGACATATAAAGGCATGTCTTTTATGCTATTATAGTACCAGAGGAAGGAGATGTAATAGAGGGTTAGTCTGGTGGTAAAAAGAGAGAGGGAGAAAGAGTGGAGACCTCCCTTCTCAATGCAGGGTTCAGAGGAGACAGCTGCTGTTTAACTTGGCCAAGGGAGAAAAGAGGGGGAGTGAGTAATCCTCCCCCTCCCCCACTTCAGCCTCCTTTCAGCTATGGCTGCTCAACCCCAAACTGCCTCTTGACTTCCCACTACTACTAATGTCTTTCCTCAGAGAGAGAGAGTGTTACCCTCTGCCCTCAAGCTGGAACTGGTTTCCATTCACATTAGCATCGGTTGGGGAAAAATAATACACTTTATTCTAACTGACCAATTTGGGAATAACATAGGGAAATGGCTGTGGGAAGGGTTTTTTGTGAGGAAAAACGGAAAGCTGTCCCTATTCTAGCTACCGTTACATCCCACCTCAAGTTGGGGAACCCAGGCCCTTGGCAGCCTTGGGCTCTGAGAGATTCAGGCTTTGATGGTCCTGGTCTTGGCCCCCCTGGGCACTGTCTAGACCCAGGACACCAGAAGCTGTCAGGTGATCTTGTCAGCTGCTTGGTGTCTTCTCAAACTGGCCACTTCAGTTGGGAATCGGTGAGTGGAAGGGTGTCCAATCACCAGGAGAAAGATGTAAGTCTTTCCTCAGGAGCAAAGTCTTGACCAGACCTTTCCTTAGGCTATCTCAAGATTGAGAGCTAACTGCCTCTCTCTGACAGACTTACTTGCTCTCCCAAAATTCCAGAATATCTCTGGGCCCCTCCCCAACTCTGGCTGAGGCTCCAGCAATTTCCCAGACTGTAACTTTAGTTCTAGGGTTTGAAACCTCTATTACAGAAGTTTCCCAAGGTGTTTGGTCACCCTGTAATGTATTATAAGCTCATCTGGGAGGTAGGAAGGATTTTCCAATGGAGCCTATAGCTTCTGAATGGTTTTTAAATATTTGTAACTCTTCAGCTTACTCTACCCTTCCATCAGAATGATCTAGATTCTTGGTGACATTTTAGACCCAAAAGATTGTCATCAGCAGTACAGAGGTCTGTGTTTTTCTGGGTTCCTCTGCTACATTTTGGAGTGATGGCAGGAATAGGCTTTGTTAGAAATATCTTTGCCAAGGTTGAAAGATTGGCTAGATCTGTCGAGCTTGTGACAAGTATCCATGAGCTTCATAGTTTGTTTTTGTTTTTTTAATGTCACACAAGAAGTGGTTATAGACTCACATGAATCATAATGAGAGCAGGTTTGTTTGCTATTGTCATTAAATGGGCTCTTGTGATTTGGGGAATTCTGTTACTTCTTTGAATGTGCATTAGCTACTGTACTACTGTTTTATAAAGCTGTTACTTGATGAAAATCATTTGCACTCACACTGTGGATCATGGCCAAGTTAAAAAGGAAATGGATCTCATTTTGGGGGAGAAACCTTTATATTCTGCCTCTACATGGCTGACACAGTGTGTCACTGATTGTGAACTACATATTTTAGATTTTTAAAAATTATTATTGTTTTCCCTTGTAGTTTCAATACAGTATTTGAGTTTTCTTTTTTCTCTCATTTGTTGTACTTGAAGTATTAATGTATTAATTGTACTTGAATAATTAATTAACCAGTATTAATGGGATTTTTTTTAATTTTGCACTAGGATAAGTTTAGCCCTAATGTCAATGCATACCCAAAACCTTTATACTATGGAAACCTACCATTTATTATTAAATATTATGTGATTTTGTTTAATGACCATGTCTGGTTCTAGGAGAAGGGATCACAAAAGGGCCACTGCACAGGGCCACGGAGCACAAAGTTAACCTGCACAGTGCCAATGAGCACAAGGTCAAGAAGATCAACCAATCCTGGTGGAATTGATGAGCTTCTGTTCCAAGACATAGGACTTGAACTTGTTGGAGGTTTGAGGTTGCAGATGTTTGACATACATCAGACACAGGTCTTCCTTGTGTCACATTCCAATAAGTACTGAAGTCTGGCTACCATCCTGCCTCCCCTATCCCTGAGAACAAAGGTAAAATCAGACCGAGGAATGTTACTTCCTGTCTGCTTCAAAATCTAGTCCTTTTTATGTCTTTCATATTGTGGCAATTTTCTGTAGTCCTGGCTGTTGACTGGGGGTAAGTGCATAATTGGTACTATAGACTTGTGGGACATAAATCATTTTAATCGGGCCCTGATTCAAGAACCTGTTATAGGTTTATTTTCCCTTAGAATTTTTACACATAAGAGTTTGACTTTTTTATATTTATATTTTTTAATTTACTTTTTACTTTTTATATTTATATTATTTTATATTTCATCCAAAAGTTATTTTTTCTCTTTTATTTGAATTTTTTTATGTTTTTGGTTTCCTTTGACAATTGATTCATATACCTCATAACTCAGTCATGTATCCCTGAGTGATCCATATGTTTGTCAATACCCTTCTCAGGAGGGATTATATTATTATCCTATAATGCAAAGTTTAAATTCTTTTGAGAGTAAGTTTAGGATAAGAAACTTGCTACCTCCCTGAATCCAGAAAGTGAACTTTTTGGAGAAGGTGCCATGAAGATGCCTGCAGAGACCACACACTAGACCAAAAAACCCAGAGAGAACTTTTGGGATGTGGTGATTTGAACAGTGGGGAGTTGAATGCATTTGTTTTGAATGTACCCTCTTCTGCCAAAGAGGACTGCCCCAAATTGTTTTTTTGTCAATGCACCTAACAATTATTGGTTTTGTTCTTTTTTCTCTTTTATTTCCCTCTTGTCCCCAACTTGCTGTAATTTCCCCTTAGATGGGGTCCCCAAACTTTTTACACAGGGGGCCAGTTCACTGTCCCTCAGACCACTGGAGGGCTGGACTATAAAAAAAATTATGAACAAATGCATAGGGATTCTGTCACACCTTGCACAGTACCATCACCTCCACCATTATACCGGGTAGCAGGATACACAGTGTGGCATACCCTCCCCCAGATCACCGCTCATCATGCTGATGTCTTCCACTATGCAGCCACATAATCCTTTGCGTGGCGCCTTCTTAGAACAAGGCACCACGAAAAGGATTATGTCACCGGAAATAATACTGTACATGAGCAATGCCACACTTTGCAGCACCACCACATATAGTACTCCAGGAGCATAGGATGCAAATGCATCCTGTGCCCCTCTCACTGACCACTAATGAAAGAGATGCCCCTTTCAGAAGTGAGGTGGGGGCCAGATAAATGGCCTCAGGGGATTGCATGTGGCCCATCAGCTGTAGTTTGGGGACCCCTGCCTTAGAGAGTGCAATATTGTATGTACCTCTAGTTGAAGATTGTTTATGTTGGTTATGTATACAGATCCCATAGGGAAATTAGGCATGTAAATCTAGATTTCTACATGCTCGTTTTCCATTGGAATCACAGGGGGGTTGTGTAATTAGAATTCTGTACCTCAGGACTTCTTTTCCAGAATCCTACTTTTGTCCTTATGTTACATCCTTACATTTTGGAGATAAAGGTTCTGTAACCCAGCTCCTCTTTGCTCTCTTCCACCACTACAGTAATAGGGAAAAACTGTTCTTTACTCAGGTTCTTTCTATTTCCTCTACTTCAAGTGATTATTAATAAATCTTGTAAAATATAATACTTGGAGTTATTGAATATTAATTTTAATCTTACACTATCATAGGCTCCTCTTCTCAAACTTTCTCCTACTGAAAATTTTATCCCATATATTCCTACACCCCTGTCTTTAAAAGAAGAAAAAATACAATACTAACAATTTTAAAACAAATATTTATTTTAAAAATAAACTAAGAAATAAATTTATCCATTTAGGAATTTTCATACTGTCATCTTTTACTAAAAAGTAGTTTATACTTTTGATCAAACAATGGGACCAATAATTTTTCCTGACTCAATATAGTTTTTTCACTTCCTTTTTAAATTTTATTGTTCTCAGGCTTTCAAAAGAATAGAATATAATTCCTAACAACTGATAAAGTAGTACCATTGAATATGTCAATCTCTATAAAGCCAGTTTCTGAAAAATTATTCAGTAAACACTTCTATTAAATCATTAAAAAAGTTCACCTGTAAAATAAAAGAATTTGACCATTTTCTTGAAATTGTTATACTCTGGAAACTTGGCTTCACAGTGATGTAAATTATTCTAGTGTCAGATTTTTTTTTTCGTTCTGGATATCATTTGTGTTTCTTTAAACATTTTTAGGGACTAAGTTTAATAAATGCACTAGAAAAGCTACATTTGATGCTAGTGTATTCTTGATAGTCAGGAAAAATATCAAAATTCAAGCAAACTAGAAAGCTTTCAATGCTCCAATTTTTTTTCACATAATCTTGGGAAGTATTGTATTCTTCAATGTATCAAGTTTCTCTTCTTACCTACTTTCAGCCAACCAATCAACATTCATTTATTAAGCATTTACTATGTACTAGGAACTTTGTAGAGACAGAGACTGAGAGAGAAGGAAGAGAGTGAAAGGAAGGGAAGAAAGAGAGAAAGAAAATGTAGAGAGAAGATGGATAGAGAAGCAAAGAGAAGAGAGAACACAAAGCTCTTAGAATACCAAAAAAAAAAAAAGCAAAACCAGTGTCTAATCTCGAGGTTTTTAATTTTCCTTTATTTTTAACTTAATAAACACCAAATAAAATGAGACCTTATGTACAGAGTATAACAAAAGATTGTACTTAAACAGCAGATCTTTATTATGTACAACTTATTTTTATTTAAATCAAATAAATTCAGCATGTAACTTTCTACCTCTCCCTATTTGCCTATAATTCCATTTTTTTCCTTTTTGCTATCCAATACTATCCCTTCTCTCCCTCCAAATTCCATTCCTCACCCCATTAGTAAAAGAAAAAGAAAATTTGTAACAAATATACAATAATCAAGCAAAAGATATTCCTACCCTCAGCTGTGAAAGAGCTTACATTGTAACAATGGAGACATGGTAATAAATAGGTACTATATACATGTAAAAGTTTTTGTTATTGAAAGTAAATATATATATATATGGAAAGGAGGTAGCAGGTCTTGGAAAGGTATAGACACCTTTCTCTGATGGAATTTAAGGAACCAAAGATAATTGGAAAGGCAAAGAAATTGGTCATGGTAATTAGGTCCTAGACCAGCAGCTTTAAATAGCTGACTTTGCAAATAGAAAAGTAACCCAGACTTGGGGTCTTTGTTCTGGCAGGGAGTGGAAGGGAAAGAAAGGAATAGTAGGAAGAAGAGAAAGAAAAAAAAAAGGAATCACCTCTCTCCCTTTCTTTTTCTCTTTCTTATTCTTTCTCTTCCTCTCCTTTTCCCCTCTTTCTAGCCCTCCCATTTCCCCTTCCCTTTTCCTCTTTCTTCTTTCTATCTCCCCAATTGGTCTCTTTCTGTCTGTTCTCCTTTGCCACATGTGTACCTTACTGCCAATGTACACTCCAAATTTGAACCTCTTCTTCCCATAGATACTCTGTGTCCTCTTTAGATTTATTGAGGAGGATATGTATGTTGTTGTTGCTTTTTTGCTTTGTTGCTTTGTTGCTCTCTTCTCTTTGCTTCTCTATCCATCTTCTCTCTACATTTTCTTTCTCTCTTTCTTCCCTTCCTTTCACTCTCTTCCTTCTCTCTCAGTCTCTGTCTCTACAAAGTTCCTAGTACATAGTAAATGCTTAATAAATGAATGTTGATTGGTTGGCTGAAAGTAGGTAAGAAGAGAAACTTGATACATTGAAGAATACAATACTTCCCAAGATTATGTGAAAAAAAATTGGAGCATTGAAAGCTTTCTAGTTTGCTTGAATTTTGATATGTAGTTGCAGCTTTTCATTTTTCATTTCAGTAAATTCCTTGACTAAATTAGATGAGTCTATTGGCTGTCTGTCAAGAGGAAGGACAAACTGTGGGTTTATGAATTGTAGTTTTTGGAATATCTAGTCCCAGGGTTATCCCTGGATCCCTAGGTAGCAGGCTACTCTCCAAGGTCATATGCATAGCACCTGGGAGATAAGTTAAGGGAGAAGTCTCAGGTGAATGTTGTACACAATGCATACAGACCAGTAGAAGGGCACCATTAGAGGGGAGGTACTAGCATCTGGAACCACTAGGAAAGGACTCTAAAAAAAGATAATTCTGATCTTAGTCTTGGAGAAAGCCAAGAATTCTAAGAGTTAGATGTAAGAAGTAAGAACATTCCAGGGAAACAAAGACACAGAGATAGCTGAAATAGTGTCAAATATGAGTGATAATAAGTAGACATTATGACTGAGCCATAAAATGTGCAGAAGGGAATTAAGTATAAGAAGATTGAAAAGGGAGGAAAGAGGCAAGTTATAAAGACAACTTTGAATTCCAATTTGATTCTAAAGTAACAGCAGTCTCTTGACTATATCATAATTCAAACAGTCCATGACTTTATTGGTATAGGCGACCCCAACACCAAAATCCCTTCCATATCTGTCCTGTAATGAAAAAAAAATCAGCACTTAGAAGCTAAAATTCTTATGCTAACTCCAAAGAGTTCTCAAGATCCATCACAAGAACCTTACTTTTAGCCTTTCTAGTTTGGCAAAATCTTGAAGAACTTTTGTTCTATAGAAACAATCTTTGAGAAGCAAGAATTATTCTCCTTCACAGTCATGCATCAGAACAGGACTTCAGAATCATGGCACCTGGTAAAGTGTCAGAAATGCTTGCTGCTTCTCTACAAAAAGATGAAGACAAATCTATGAAGACCATCTGCAAAAGAACCTCAAACTTTATGTTAGATGTTGTTTTAAATTTTCAGTCAATAAATCTTTTGGTTCAATCACATTGACCCCTCTCTAGCTATTTAACTTTGTTCAAAACTCTAAAAAGACAGCTCTTAAAATCTCTTCTAATACATTGGGGCAGAAATTGATTTGCGCCCTGTAGGGAAGTAGAAGGGTAACAAATGGACTGGTGGGAAGGGAAGCAGTACAAGGTAGGGAGAGGGTGGGGGGGGGGTAGTTTAAAAAGACTGTAAAGAAAATAAGAGGGGAATAAGAAGAGGGGGTAGAAAGGGAAATAAAATAAGGGTGGGAATTAGGGGGTGTATCTTTTGGTCATGCTATATCTTTTCAGTAAATATCCCTTGATAAAAGCAAATTTATGTCAGTTAATTGAGAAAGCAAGCATTTCAATTGTGGCACTAATCATTTCTATTGATAATAAGGAGATATTTACTGGTCCTGGGGTATTATATTGGATAGAACACCCACTAGATAGGCCCTCTGAGCAAATATATAAGTAGAAGAATTACTTCACTCCCTCAGGATTACTCCTAGAACCCTGAGAGGTAGATATAGTCACCCTTTAGGAACCTGGCTTGCCAGCATAAGTGGGGTTGGGATAAGGACTTCCAGAGTCTTTATGGGCCACATGCACACATACATTATATATAGGTATATAAACAAACTATTCATAGGTATATCATATATATATGTAAAGTTTACCTAGTGTGTTGGGCTTGGAATTAAAACAACCTAGGCTACTTACATTTCTTAACTCTATGATCTTAAGAAAATTACAACATATGTGTGGTGCAAACAACTCTTTAGGACTTATCTATTGAGTGTGCATTGGTAGATGGAGCTCTCAAATTATATAGATCCTTTGCATAAATAGACATATACATATAATATGTGTGAATATGCACATATATGGAGTGTAATATGTGGGTGAAGGGAGGTACAGAGATGATGAAGGCCCCCTCTTCCAGGCTGAGAGTAGGAGTACCTAAAGATAACCACAGGTTGAGGCAAAAGTGAAATGGGGTATTGTCTAGTATAAATCTTTACCCACAGGTACTTTGGAGAATGATGTTGGGATAGGAAACTATTACTAGGGATATATTAGAAAGGGGGAGATTCCCATGTAAATATTAATATGGAATCCAAAAAGGGAATCCATGCAGGACCCACAGTAATGTACCCCCATCCTAGGTCATACATTTATTCTATTACATTCAGGGGCTTTGGATTTATATTAGGTCATTAATCCTTTTCTTCTTGTCAGCTTGAACTGGGCTGGGAATACCATCACAAGGTGTTTGTTATCTCCACCTCTGCTAGGAAGGAATGTATTTCTGATTTCTACCCATACTTTCATCTTAACCCAAATTTCATTCCAAGTTTCTAACATTAACCATCCAATATGAATTAGTAGCTCCTAGTTTTCTTTATATAGGATATCCCTAAAGTTTTACCAATGCCTTTTTCTGTGCACTGCGGTGTCACTAACTGACTTCTCATTATTTAGACTCCTCCTGAGGAAAAAGCTGAGGCAAAAAAAAAAACACCAAAAAAAAAACAACCCCCCCCAAGGAGTTACTCAATAGGAATTACTTGCTTCTTGACTGTCATAAGAAAAGGAAATTACCTCTGAGGGGCCACTTTAACCATGATCTGTACTAGCATAGCAACATTGATCAGCAATAGTGGCCATTTGACCAGCTTAAGTCTAGTGCTAAGTGCTTGAGTTTAGGATATCT
This sequence comes from Monodelphis domestica, assembly GCF_027887165.1. Lineage (NCBI taxonomy): Eukaryota > Metazoa > Chordata > Mammalia > Didelphimorphia > Didelphidae > Monodelphis > Monodelphis domestica. The sequence goes on along the minus strand of NC_077230.1, from coordinate 129,192,546 downwards.
GTGTCTCCCAAAATGAATGATGAACTTTTAACTGACTAGGTTCCATTCCTTCTGAAGTCAGTCTCCCAGAAATTGTCACCAAAAAAATCTTACAAAAGAAGTACCAGTTACAAGAGGTCATTAATTAATGAATTCTGGAGTTGCACCTCATATAACTCACATTGTATTCATAAATATTGGCCATAAAAACTATTTTCACAAAGGATACTTTTCAGCAACAAAGACAAGAGACACCAGTTAATGAATCTCTGGTGACTAGCTTACTTTAAGACCAACCAGATGACATGACACACACCCTTTGATACACTGGTATTTTCATTGAGGAGGAAATACAGAAGCTATTTTTCTCCACCCTGTTCCTGTTCTTCTACTGTTAGAATTCTCTCCCATTCCCCTATATATATATATATATATTTATATATATATATATATATATTTATATATATATATATACACACACACACTATATGCTGAATTATACCATAAAAACCTCATAAATAGGGTAGGGAGAGAAGCAGAGACTATCATTCATGTACCCATGGATTAGAATTGAGAGAACTAGGCATCAAAAACCCAATGAAGAGAGAAAAATGTTAAGTGACAAGAATTTGAGGTCTCACTTTTATAAGTTTTTTTTTTTTTTAAACAGCCAACTCCCATCTGCGCCATATTGGGGTAAGTTCATTAACATATCCAAATCATCTCAAAGTTATCTGTAAAACTTAAACATTATTAGCACCTTTTTGATGTTTTATTGGTCTGGAGCTGTGAAAATCTGGATTTTGTTTGGAATTTACATATCTTAGGCCAGAAACCTGGACAACAGTGCCTATTGGCTGTCCATGATTATGTAGATATTACTAGGATGTGAATTTTAGTTAATATATGGTGCAATTTGTAAATTATTCTGCTTTGATCTTTGAGAGAGTTCGTATATGACTTCCAGGTTCCCTTATGCAGTTTTCTGGTAAAACTTACTATACTGACTAGAAGGGGTATGGAATGGAAGATAGAAGGACTAATATAAGATACAATTTTAACACAAAAACTAATACCCTCAATATTCTTTTACTTTTATTTTCCATTCTCCTACTTCTCCAATAATTATAATATTTCAGATAAATAAAAAATAAATCTTGTGAACTAATAGATTGATTTTTTAAAAATTACTAAACATCGCCATCTTTTCCTTATATAACCTTTTCAATTTATAACCTGTCAATCAGTGTTTTAAGCTTTGATTAAAATATAATTTTCTATTTGCTTCATGGACCATGCCTATCTCTTATATCTGTTCACTCACTGGGAGAATCATTAATGGGTATAACTCAGCAAGAAAACAGTAGCAGTACTGATTAACTTAATCCAAATTAGACATTATGCTATAGACCTACTAAATAGCAGCCTAAACCCAAACCTCAGCACAGGATGCCAATATTAACCTGCCCCCCCAAAATGAAGTAGACCTTTTGTAAGTAGAGCTCCTGAGTTGTATTATAAAATAATCAAATTGTACAGCTATTTCAATTATACTTCATGGTTATCTGTAAGACTTTTAGATTAGTAGCTTTTATAAAGATGGGGGGGGGGGAAGAGCTTTTGGAACTGTCAGAGTCCATTACAAAGCACCAGCTTTAGCCTTTTGCTTGGAAACTAAAGTAACTTCAATTCCTGGGGTATAATAAAGAGGAAGAACTAAAGTAAGAAATTAAATGACAAAGTTTGGTTTTGTGAAGCCCTTAAGAACTCATATTTATATGAAGAAAGAATAGCTACATAGTTACTTTGTCATTAACACCTTGCTCCTATTCCCAAAATCTGCTAAGTGAAGCTCCTTAGGGGTGATTTAGATAGAACAATGCATTGACTAGAAGCATGATGGGAATCAAAAAGAATGATTATATCCTAACTCAAAGAATAAACTGAATTCAGAGCTGAGGTAAATGAAAAGGAGTTCAAACAATTCATTTCAGTATCAAAAAACTTCTCAGGATAGTTTCTTGGTTGGCTGTGAACATAAGTTTGAATCACAAAAGAGCTGAAGTAGCTATTGTGACTAAACACTAAAATGACATTTTGACCCCATTTCTATTAAAAAAAGGTCTGGAAATCAGTTGTAATTCATCAAAGAAGCAAGGGTGGCATCCATGGAGACACAAAAGAGCAATTCAGAGGAGATACCAGCAAATAGCAGAGCAGCAATGGGAAAGATTTAATTTCCAGTGACATCATACAAATATCAGATTCTGTAATTCTGCAAGATAGTAAACAGCTAAATATGAAAACTGTGCAACAGAGATGTGCCAGGGTAAATGCTGCCCTAGCAACATGATTTGCTATGGCTACATTCTATTCCTGGTCAAGCTATACATGCACTCTGTGCCTTCTTCATACAAGTTGCCTTACTATGCATGTTTCCTTTCTCACTAATGGTATGGTGATCTATGGGAGAGCTTAACTGATTCAACTTGCAAATAGTCATTTCTTTTGCTATCTTGCTTAATAATCTTTTGCTTTGAACTGAGTCTCCTGGTAGGGATGGTGAAAGAAATATTAGAGATGGCTTAAGAGCTTTGGTTTTGAATGGATATTGATCCCAATAATACACAAACAAACATATATCTATATATAGAGAGATATATGTTATATATATTGTAAACTGCTTTGCAATTTGCCATTTACAAAATACTTTTATTTCAATAACATATACTCTTGAAATACTCCAAGTATTATTTTTCTCATTTCTTATAAGTAAGACAAATAATAACTCAGAAAGGTTAAATCATTTGTCCATGATCCCAAGCACATACCATGGCATCTAGTGTTTGGATTCAGATGTTTGTCCCGACTCCCAATCTTGTGCTTTTTTCACACTTATACCTTACCAAATTTCACATCTGGACACATTATCTTACATTTGCTTGTATATTTTCTTGGAATAGTTTTTCAGTCGTTTCATGTATGTGAGTCTTGTCTTCTCAATTAGATTTTAGCTAGGCTCAACATTTTATTTTATTTGTTTATTATCCAGATCAAATATAGTAGTGGGCACACAAGAGACATCCTATAAATACATATTGACCTGAATAAGTGGCTCAGTTAGGAGAACAAGAAGAATTGAAAAAGGTTGCTACTGTTAGGCTCAAAAGGAAGAGACAGAAAAAAGTGTTCTAAATCTCTTATAATCAGAGAAATGCAAATCAAAACAACTGTGAGGTATCACCTCACACCTAACAGATTAGCTAACATGACAATAAAGGAAAGTAATGAATGCTGGAGGGGGTGCGGCAAAGTTGGAATATTAATGCATTGCTGGTGGAGTTGTGAATTGATTCTTCCATTCTGGAAGGCAATTTGGAACTATGCCCAAAGGGCACTAAAAGACTGCCTGTCCTTTGATCCAGGCATAGCACTGCTGGGTTTGTACCCCAAAGAGATAATAAGGAAAAAGACTTGTACAAGAATATTCATAGCTGTGCTCTTAGTGATGGCAAAAAAAAAAAACTTGGAAAATGAGGGGATGTCCTTTAATTGGGGAATGGCTGAACAACTTGTGGTCTCTGTTGGTGATGGAATGCTATTGTGCTCAAAGGAATAATGAACTGGAGGAATTCCATGTGAACTGGAACAACTGATGCAGAGTGAGAGGAGCAGAACCAGAAGAACATTGTACACAGAGACTGATACACTGCAGTACAATCCAATGTAACGGACTTCTCCATTAGTGACAATGCAATGATCCAGAACAATTCAGAGAGACTTATGAGAAGGAATACTATCCACATTCAGAGGAAGAACTGTGGGAGCAAAAACACAGAAGAAAAACAACTGCTTGATCACATGGGTTGATGGGGACATGATTGGGGATGGAGACTCTAAATGATCACCCTAGTACAATTATCAATAATATGGAAATAGGTCTTGATCAATGACACATGTAAAACCCAATGGAATTGAATGTCAGCGACAGGAGGGGGTTGGGAGCAGGGCAGGGAAAGAACACGAATCTTGTAACCATGGGGAAAATATTCTAAATTGACTAATTAAATAAAATTTTCCCCCAAAAAATAAAAAAATAAAGATACTATGTAGAACTGAGAAAAAAAAGAAAGAGACAGATCTATGAGATGTAATGGGAACTGCAATAAGCTTTGACAATAGGCTACATGTGTAGAGTAAAAGAACACCGACAATTCAACAAATTACTGAAATAGAAATTACACTATGCCATCTGCTACAAACATGATTACTTACCTGGTTACACTAAGGCACATGTGTTTGAGGTGGAATTTTGCCAATTAGCCAACATATGCCAAATGTGCCTTTGGATGATGGTCTATAAAGATCTAGGCAGTTTAAATTTCTCCCACTCAATGCCAGTCAAAGGTGAATTGCCTTATCTTTTCTTCCTTTAGGGCAGGAGAGAAACTTTTTCTTTTCTTGCTTTTTCTCCTTTTTAGTTTCTTGAATATTCAACAAGAATTTGTTATATGCTAGGCATGGTGCTAGACTCTGGAAATATAAATACAAAGAATGAAACAATCTCTACTTGCTATGTTTATGTTTTAGTGGGGGAGATAATAAGAACATATAAAAATATTACTATAAACATAAAGTATATGCACATATATACACAGCATATATGTATATATATATATATATTTTTTTTTTTAAAGACATTATTTTGGGAAGGAGGACACTGGGAAGAAGTTGGGAAAGTCAAGAAAGGTTTTGTGCAGAAGATAGAGCTTGAGCTGTATCTTAAAGAAAAAGACTCTATGAGACTGAGGTGATGAGGGAGTGCATTTCAGGCATGGGGGATGGCCAGTGCAAATGATTGCATGTCGTGGGTGAGGAACTGAGAGAAGGCCACTTCGGATCACAGAGTTGTCAATCAGGAGTAGAGGCAAGAAAAAAAATCTAGTATGGCTAGAAAGATAGATTAAGGCCAAGTAGTTTAGGAATTTGTGTTTTATCCTAGAGGAAAACCTTTGGTGTTTGTTAAGTAGAGGAATAACATGGTCAGATTTTAACTAGGAGTAGCATTGTGGATGGAAATGAGTTGGATATGAGAACAGTTCGAGGGTAAGATTTGACTGGATGCCTGAAGAAACAGAAAGGAGCATTCCAAGGTATGCTGAGGTTATGGACCTGAGACCCTGAAAAATGGTGGTAACCTTAAACAGAAATGGGGAGGTTAAGAGAGTTTAAGTTAACAAATTCAGTTACGGGTTAAACTTAAAGTGATGACAGGAAAAGGAATTTTTTCCATTTCTTCTCTTGTCTCTACTTTAAACCTTGAATGTTTTTTGATTCCCAGCTATATATAGACTCATTTTGTTGTACTTGTGGCCTTGAAAGAGTATGGAATTATGCTTTGAAATTATCAGAAGTTTCTATATTCCCAAGTCCTAGAACCCTGTATTTCTCTGCTTTGTGTTTGTCCCCTTGTTCTGGTTCAGAATTTAAATTGCAAAATTATAACTGTTGATTCACTCTTCCTACACATTTACAGTTGCTTTAGTCCTTTCTCACGAATCAGAAGTGGTATTAAAAAGGTGCCAAGATGCTCATCTTACACAATAACTGGAAGGAGGCCTACTACCAACTCAAAAAGTCTTGAGAAATACAACACTATACCAATGATTTCCAAACTGTATTCATCCAACAACTCATCAAAAGGTTCCCTAGGAGTAAATAGACTTCACTTTACTCTAGTACATCTGAATTCCTATTTGGAAATTACTGCAGTCTATTGGGCCAGAAATCAGGAGGCTAGGGTTCTAACCCAGACTCTACTAGTAAATAATTGTATAGCCTTAAATAAGTCATTTTACTTCAATGGGCCTCAGTTTCTTCATCTGTAAAAGGGGGAAGTTGATCACTAATTCCTTCCAATCCTAAAATTCTATTATTCTATTATTCGTTTCTGCTCCCTCATTATCCATCTTAAGTTATAAGTCTGTAAAACTTTTGATTGTCATTTCCTTTACAATAGATCAATCCTCCATGATACAATAACATTTTTTTCTATGACTACATTGGTTTCTGTACTATGCAAAAACAGAGGAAGAGAAAAAAAGTTAATTGAGAATTTGGATCAAGAGATTTGTGAACTTCCATTACCTTGGTCCTTGCTACATATAAATTCCTCTTCTCATTTAGACACCAATGGTATCAGAACCTGGGATTGTTAGTTCAAATAAAATTTACTCTATCATAATTTAATTCAGTGCTAAGGCAGGAAGACTTTTGTGCACCAAAATTCAACTTCGTTTCCCAAGGATTAGAGATATATACATAAATTTTCTTTGATGTTTTTCTTAGATCCATCAGAATTCTCTTTAGTCTGGATATGCATTAGACTCCTCCTCTCTTATACTTTGGAACACATCCATATGATAGTAACCAGTGCAGCTTTTCACAAACTCAGGGATTATATGAATAAACTGGTTACATGCCCCACCCATTCTGCTGCCTGGATTTCCCTGCACTGATTGCCAGTTAGTGATCTTTTATTTTCCTTTTTCATAATTCCCTCCCCAATGTTTATCTGTCTCCCTGCCCCCAACCTTTTTTTCCTGTCATTCCCACACCCAATATCCTGTTTGACTGCAAACTATTATGCATTGGGAAACAGGAGGATGAAATCATTCTCTCTCTCTCTCTCTCTCTCTCTCTCTCTCTCTCTCTCTCTCTCACACACACACACACACACACACACACACACACACACATATTCTTGCTAGTTGTTCTCCTACCTTGACCAAGCTACCCAGTGTTATCTGAAATACTCCTAAATTCCAGCTAATGGGTTGTCAACAATAACAACAATGCTTTAGTAGCAGCTAATATGGACACAAGTAGTTTCCTGAAATCCATGCTCTCCAGCCTGATATTCCACCTTTCAATTTCTGCAAACTTTCTTTTACTACTTTCTATTTTGAAGCTAACACTCTAGAAAGATTAATATGTTCCTTGTTTTCTGAATATTCTATACTTGTTTCCATATCTTTATTTTTAGTAATTTCCCTGCCTGGGGATGCCCTCTTATCTTCTCTTCATTCATCCAATCACTTATTTTTTCACTAGATCAAGACCCATGATACATACCATTCCCAACTATTTTAACCTGCATTGATCATACTCTTCTCTGAACTCCTATTGAACCTATTATTCATGAACTAATTTTGGTGTTTAGTTACTTACCACCTCATATTAGTTAATTGTCCCACTAGATAGGTAATCTCTTCAACTACGAAATAAACCAGCTTTTATAATTTCCTTCTATTATTTGTTGAAGAGTACAGCAGAGGGCTAGGTACACAATAGGAACTCAAACACATCTCAAATCGAATAGAAGTAAACTGAATTTAATTGAATTGGAAAGACAGGATACATGTAGATGGAATAGCTTTGTAGTTGTTTGAAAGGTGTGATGAAATAATCTCTAGCCAGAGCTAAAATCCATCCTAATCCTTGGCTGTAATAACCTAATTTTACACACTGTTCACCTTTGTCAAGATTGAAAGAATGATGAATGGTGTGAAGCATGAATGTGTTCCTGCCTTGTTCTCTCTAGGGATTACTTTGGTGTGGAAGGATAAAGATTATTCTCTTAAACTATTTAGATATGGAGGCAAATTAATGCTCTCATGGGAGTAGCTCCCACAAGAGGCCACACTTCCTCCACCAGTGCAGACCATAATCCCTCCAAAGGTTTGGATTTCGCTGCAGAACACATTTCCTCCAAGAGTGCAAATCACAAAACAAGCGACATTTCCTGCACCAAGGCAAACCACGATCCTTCTATTGATGAAGTTCACAGTCCTCAACACTTTCTAATCTTAGGCAATTCTTTTTCAAGTCTCAATAAATCCTCCATGGATGATCTACCCAAAGTACAAAAGGGTTTCTTCTGATTATTATAATATTTTTATACCCACCAGGTCCTCTGAATCATTAACGATTTTTGTTTTTCTGAAATCATGGTATTTCTTGATACATAGTCATATGTCATCATTAGGAGAATATGTGAAGAATCTATTTGTCATTGTGGACATGTCTATGTATGGGAATTCCTTCACCAATATAAATCAACCTTCCATCACTGATAGGAGAAAATTAGTGTTAAAAATACATGGTTTTGTGTCACTAAAAATCCTTGAAAGCTCTGTACAATTTGCCCAAAATAATCTCATCTGACCTCCTGATCTTTCTTAAATTTAGGCATTGTTTTTTTATTATTTATAGAGTCTGGACTAAATTTGACTGCTATATATTGATGGCATGGTATTATATCAACACACACACACACACATATATACTTATACATATATGTATTCTTTAAAATTTCATTTTTCCAGTGTTTTTCCCTCCCTCAGCTTATCAGCTGTAAAGCCAGAAGTAATTGCCTCAGGCAGACACATAAATACAATATCATAGTATACATGTATACATAATCCATCAAAACCCCTTTTTAGGTTCTATATCTAAAGCTTCCTTAGCTGGGCACCTTTTTGGATTCCCTGTCCCTGGGAATGTGGTATAATAAAAAGAGCATGCATAAAATACTACAGAAGAAAAGTGTTTTATTTGGAGTCATAGTGCCTACATTCCAATACTGGCTATGGCACTTGCTAATTTTTGTAACTGTGCAATTTCTCTTGGAACCTTAGTTTACTCATGACTATAATATAAAGCAGTTTAATTAGATGATTTCTAAAATCTCTTCCAACTAGAGATGTATTGGTAAATATTTAATAACCAGTTCTGTAAAAAGGCATGATATACTTCTAAAGTATAATTTGCATTATTAATATTTTTCCATCATTTTATAATGTCTAGACAATCAATGAGACAATAAATCAAACTCTGATTTATAGCATTTATTAATTTCTTGGGTGTAAATGCTCACATTGAAATTTTAAAAATTGGTCCTTAGCAATAAGTACAGGCTGACTCCAGTAAAAACCTGTAATCACATTTGACCTTTGACTTCTGTTGATGGCATACACTGGCCATCTCCCTTGCCTGGAATAAATTCCCTCCTCACTTCTTTGAGTCCCTCTCTTTTTTTTTAAGCTATAACTCAAGTCATGCCTTCTACAGGAAGTCTTTCCTGATCCCTCAACAGCTTTTGCTCCCTTTGCTTTTGTTCTTATTATTTTCACATTTATAAATATATACATATTTACATATGTGCATTAACATAATACACAGTATATATAAAAATGTGTATATACATAATATATGTATGTGTATATGTGCATATGTAACTTTGATTGTCCTATTAAAATGTAAATGCCTTGACTGCTTCATTTTTTAAAATTTGTATCCCTAGTGACTAGCACTAGTGCCTGACTCATAATTATTTTTAAAATGTTTGTTGATTGATATTGAAATCAATTTAATTGGGATAGGGAAGAGTGTGGCTCAGTGGATAAAAAAGTCAGGTCTGGAGATGAGAGGTCCTGAGTTCAAATCTAGACACTTCCTATTTGTAAGATTCTGGGTAAGTGGAACCAATTCTTAGTACTGATATTACGATAGAAGGTAAGTGTAAAAAAAAAAAGAAATCAACTCAATTCCACAAGGATTTATGAAACACCTCCTTTGCATAGGGCTCTATATTCTATATAGTAGTTCTTTCTGTGGTAGCAAAGAACTGGCAACTGAGGGGATGCCCATCAATTGGGGAACGGCTGAGCAAGATGTGATATATAATTGTGATGGAATACTACCATGTTATAAGAAATTGTGAGAAGGATAATTTAAGAAAAATCTGGAAAAACCTGCATGAACTAATGCAAAAGGAAGTAAGCAGAACCAGAACATTGTACATGGCAATGGCAATATTATATTGTGGATATTTATGAATAACTTAACAATGTAGTGATCCAAGAAAATCCTCAAGGATTCATGATGAAAAACACTATTCATCTCCAAAGAAAGAACTGATGTAGTCTGAATACAGACTTAAACATACTATATTTCATTTTATCTCTTCATTTATTTTCTTTGTTTTGAGTTCTCTTTCACAAAATAACTAATATGGAAAGATATTTTACATTATTACATATGTAAAATCTATATTGGATTTCATGCTATCTCAGGAACAGGAGAGCGGAGGGAAAATGAAAATTTGGCTTTAACTTTAAAGAAAGGAAAGATAAAAAAAAATGTTATGTAGTTGAGGAAAAAAATAAATAAAATTTAAAAATCTACTGCCTGGGGAAGAACTCAAATTTTGACTCACATCTTCCTAAACATTTGTTATGTTTAAACATTTATACTAAGAATAATAAACTAATCATATTTTTAAAACAGTAATGCTAGGACTTTATCCTACTCAAACCATAAAAAGGATCTGTCTCACAATAATATTCACAATTGCTTATTTTATAGTGGCTAAAAATGTAGAGACAATTAATAGCAATATCAATTGGAAAATGCTGAATGAATTCTAGTCTTTTTTTTTTTGCTTGTGCATTTAATGTAAATATGATAATTCATCAAAAACTATAACTATAGACCATGTAAGTATAACCCCTGTTTCAAATATATCTTTCACTGAGATTACAATAGTATTGATACATATATTTAAACTATAAAATATGGAAAGGCCTATATGAAGTGATAAAAATTAACAGAACCAAAACTGTCGATTAACCAGAGCTAAAATTGGGATGTGCTTAGTTAGCAAGAATAACTAATATAAATGGGAAGTAACTAGATGGTCCATATCCTCTCCATTACAGTGGAAAATAGAAGAGTTCCTTCTTGTCATAATACCACCACCCATCTCTAACCAAGTTCTCTGTCACCACTATGCCAACTAAATTGTTTCGTGCTGCTTTTCTTTATGACGGGAATGAATAGTTATGCCTCTGATATAAGGAAGGGAGAAAAGGGGGAAGGGAATAAAACAGGGGAAATGAGGGGAAGGAAGGAAGGAAGGAAGGAAGGAAGGAAGGAAGGAAGGAAGGAAGGAAGGAAGGAAGGAAGGAAGGAAGGAAGGAAGGAAGGAAGGAAGGAAGGAAGGAAGGAAGGAAGGAAGGAAGGAAAGAAGAAGAGAAGAAAAGTCAAAGGTTAATTTGGTTCAACATTGTTAAATCTGAGTAATTTCACTTAAGAATCTACTTAATGTTTTGAGTACTTGTTTGTTACTAAGTGTATAAAAGAAAACATTTTTAAAGGCTTCTGATTGAGGATTGCTTCTCTAGAAACATGCCTTTTGTAGGAATCATCCTTCTGTTGTAAAAAAATGTATAAATAGATCTTCATTCTTTTTCCTTTCCTTCTATTTTCTTTTACATGCCTCTGAATTTATATCTATTGAGTTTTATTCACATAGCTCTATATGTTTGTTGAAGATTTGAAAGGAAATTCTCTATTAGTAATATTATAGTATGATCCATGTTGCAATTAAGGTCAATTATATTTTCTCATACCATCTGCACACCATTTGAACCATAACATTGCACATATTCTTAGCAAGGAATCTATTACCATATTGAACCAAACACAAAGGCCCATCTCCTTGTCTATTCTGTACAGTTGCTGCCCAACAAATGGTAATAGCAAGGGCATAGACTTAGTGAGTTTTGCCTTCATTGTCTTTCCACCTACAAATATATTGCAGCACATGACAAAACAATAATATAAAAATCACACCTTGTACCTGAATTGTTCCTTTTCCTTGACAAATTCAAAGAAACTCTTGGCTTATAGGAGACCAGACCAAATTATATTTTCTTTACCTCACTAGATGAGCCTGGGGAAATTACATGCGTTAAATGCTCAGTGAAGCAGGGGAATATTTTGTGAAAGAATCGATGGCTTGTCTTCTAATACACTTTCATCCTTTCCAAACCCTCTAGATTCACCTAATTCAAAGATATTGCTCAGCAGAAGATCATGTCCAGATATTACCTTGGAAGGAGGTATATGACCTTGCATGCTCAAAAATGCCAACTCTCAGAGAGCCCTACAAGTTGCCTATTTTTCAACAAGGACATTTCTGAAACTATTTAAGGAACTTCCCAGCAACCTATTTAATTTCCACTTGGTTATAAATGAGAAAAAAAGATAAAGCTAATCCTACTTGTACTGTTTGCCCTTTAATATATAAATTTCCTAGCAGTAGGGTGTCTCTTAGGAAAAGGACAAAAGAATACTCCTGTGAAATCCAAGGGTGACTTACTATTGTTCTAACCTACATATTTATCTCCCCATGTATTATTCTAAGCACTACAACAGCTAAGCCTTTTCATGTGGAAGAATGGCTAATGAAAAGTTATGTTCTATATGTGATTATTTTAAATGGCCATTTCCATCACATAAATGTAGCTTTTAAAAAACCCTAACAGTATAAAAATTGAGTAGGAAGGCTTTCACAAGGATAAGTTGGTGCTTCCAGAATTAATGTTTTGCATAGAGGTAGATGGGGAAAGATTGTGAGACTTGAAATTGACAATTAAAATGATAAAATATTCTGAGCCTAATGGGTGTTTTCCATGTGTCACTGCTAATGATGGGCAGGAAACCTTTACAATCACAGTCCAGTTAACACCTCTGGATCTTTTGATTCAGTGAACCACCCATACTTTGTACTCTCTGGCACTGTTCCTCCCACTCCTGTTTAACATGTTTGGTTACTTGAACTAAATAGTTTTCTAGGCTGAGAGAATTGTTGAAAGGTCTATGTTGCAGTAAGAATAAAATTTCTCTCTAGTCCACTGATTAATGACGATAAAGTATCTGGGAGGGGGAAAGATGATATGATACTGCTGCTTCATGTTGGACCCCTAAAACATCAATAACTGGGAATCAAAGAATGGGAACCTACCAATTGCCTTGATATATGGCAATCAGGAGTTTGAAGAGCAATACTATGAAGAGCTATTCTTCACTCCTGACTAAATCAAAACAGTAACATTTGTACCATAACTAACAACTATTATACTGGGGTGGGGAAACTAGAGCTATGCCCTGCATGCTGAAGTTAGAGAGTACTAACAGCACTTGCAGTCTCACAGTCCATGGAGAAGTAGCATGGAGAAGAAAAAAAGTTCATTTCACAGATAGCAAGAATTAAATAGTTGAAGTAGGAAATTACTATTTGATAGGCTGAGCTGGATTGCTCCGCTGCTATTTCTTGCTCCCCTAGAATCAGTCTTGAGTTACTTTGTACCACTGGTTCTAGTTATGTTTTGTGATATTTGACACAAGCACAGAAAATCCTAGTTACAGTTCTAAGAACCATAAACAATCTTTACCACAGGTCATCGGCAGGGGAAGATTTGAGGGAAAACTACTGGAAGTCACTATGTCTCCAAATCTTCTTTCCAATGGGATGCAATGTGTCTGAAATTCACATCATTAGAGACTCATTGGAGTAAAAGCACTAGTCATCAGAACTCTTTTTTAACAAATACAAACAAGGTAACATGAATCCCCTAGAAATAGTTGTGGAAATAATAAATAATAAGGCAGAAGGTAGAAAAGAGACCCCATCTGGGACCTGACCAACCTCAAATAGGGTGCCCCCAAAACATAATGTTTTTATCAGCTCATCATAAGACTGACAAAAAATAGAAACAAAGGAAACAAAGGCACTCTGCTTTCATAAAAGTTGGTGTTTCTGAGTAACTAAGGAAATGAAATAAAATCATATCCTTGACAGCGTCACATTCAATGTATTTTTGCTTCATTCCCTTCTTGTCCCATATACATATCAACCTTATCCCATCCCATTCCACTCTAATTTTCTTCTCTCCTGAATTATCTTGGATCTTGCTTCTTGCTTCTTATTCTCTCCGTGGACACAATGTCTTCTTTTTCTTTATTCATTAAATATTTTTTAAATTACATCCTTTTTAAAATGTTGAAATCCAAATTCTCTCTCTTCTTCTCTCCTACTCCCCTCATTGAAAAGGCAAGCAATTTGATATAGGTTATACATATGCAGTCATGTAAAACATTTCCATATTAGTCTGATGATACAATGCTTTTGATGTTGATATTTCAGAGAGAAAGACTTGGGGGCAGCTAGGCTGCTCAGTGGATAGGGAGTCAGACTTAGAGACAGGAGGTTCTGGGTTCAAATGTCTTCAGATATTTCCTAGCTATGTGACCCTGGGCAAGTCACTTAACAATTGCTTCACCCTTACTACTCTTCTGCCTTGGAATCTATTTAGTACCAGTTTTGATTCTAAGAAAGTAAAGTTTTTATTTTTTTAAAGGAAGATTTTGAACTTAGATATTTGCCTCTTTTCCTTACTACTAGAGCAAATGAATTCTGATTACCTCCTTTCTGCTTTGAGCTCTGGCCACATGCTTCCGATTGATTCTCTTGTACAGGCCCTCAATTGTTAATTATCTTCTTACAATCTTTCTTTTGTCTCTGGAATTGAAGGAGGTAGTGGCCCAGCTGAACTTCTTCGGTGTCTCCACCCTTGGTTGCCCCTGACCCCAGCTATCCAGGCCACACCAAGGGATAATGAACTTAAATACCTATGTGGACTTGACCTGAAGTGTCCAGGGCCCTAAGATGCCAAGTACTCATGAGAAGGTGCAAATACCTATGGGAAGGGCAAAGCAGTAGCTATTATAAACTATTAATGTCATAGTTAGGCTTAATCTATTGTGGATGTGCATATAGTCACCTTGCAAAGCACTCAAAGAGTAAGACCAGGGAAGTTTTAGTCTGGAAAACTGGATTAGTCAGAACTTGACTGCTCCAAAGAGAAGCCTTAGACAGCCAGAGGGCTGTAAGATGAAAAATGTATATCCAATCACTCCAAGTATTATATTTTATAAAATTTATTAATAATCAGTTGAAGTAGAGGGAAGTAAAAACCTTCAGTAAAGAGCAGTTTCCTGGAACACAAAAGAGGGAGAAGAGAGACAGAGAGGGGTGGAGTTACTGAAACTTTTATCTACAAAACTTAAGGACATAAGGTGGGGACGAAAAAGGAATCCTGGGAAATGTAGTTCAAAGGCACAAAATTCTAATTACACAGGGCCTAGAGAAGAGGACTCAAAATAGCATCATTGGGGGGGGGGGGGTGGAATTAAACTGGTGTAATGGAAAGGTGGATGAGACCTAGAGTCAAAATACCCAAGTTTTCCCCAAATCTGCTGATTAGTAGCTATGTGATTTTGAAAAAAATCACTCTTCATTTCTGGGTCTCAGTTTCCTCATCTGTTAAATTCTGGCTACAGAGGGTTCTTTCTAGGCATTTCTACTAAAAAGAAAAGAGAGATACATTTTAAAGACTTCTTTTTAACATGATTTTTAGATACAGTAATTCAGTAGTTCTCCCAATTCAGGTTTCAATTTTCCAAGGTTTCAGTTACTGAGGGTCAACCATGGATTCCTGGGGAAGGAGAAAGACTGGCAAGACAAGCATGGACAGATGGAAGACAGACATGTGGGTGAGTTGGCAGGTGGGTTGGCAGAGTGGGACAATGGTCTTTCTGTGCTGAAGATCCATCCTAGGCTGTGGACTGCCTATAACCTGGTAATCACAAGGATTAGTTCTTCTCCCTTGACTTGGATGATTTCTTAAGGGTAATTTTTTTATTTGGCGGGGAGGCCATGGAGCACCAAGCCAAGCATCATGAACAGAGAGATCATAGTTCTAAACCACAAAATTAACATAGGTATTAAAAGTGAAAGTCAAAGTTATCTATTGTTTTAGGCTTTCACTGGGGGATCTTAGACTATATCCCTGGAGGATTAAGGAGAGAACAGTACTGTATAACAATATAATTTATCATTATTGTATTTAAAGTTGGTAAGGGCTTACTATGTGCTTAATTTATCAATTAAACTTTATAATACATATATATGTAGAAGACAATCACCTTATATATGGAGTCAGCAGGTGTTTATTTATATCTGCAGTTTCAGCCATCCATGTTGGATCTTGGAACCTATTCCCCAGGAATACAAGGACCCTTCTGTACTCAAATGGGTCTTTGGTTCCAAGAATTCCCTCCAATTATTCAGAACACAGATTTTCATAGCCTGCCCATTCTATTTGACACTGGTCCATGTTCTCCCCAAAATTCACCACAGGTGCCTTCCATTGCCTCTTCCTTTCCTACAACTCCTTAATGACATCCTTTACTCCTTTTGTTCTTTGGCATTCTTCACTAATTTTGTGATGCAGTCCTGCCTTTCCAGCACCCTCCTTGAGTTACTTACTCATCCTTAGGTCTTGGTGGCTGTGGAGTTCCAACATAGGAAAAATCACAGGAATAAAGTATGAAAAATAAATATATGAACATCATAATTTGCAAATTATGTGAATGTATAACAAGGAAATCCAAGGGAGAAAAAAATCATTTTGATACTAAATTACTTTAATAAAGTACCTAGATATAATAAAACCTACAAAAATATCAGCATTCCTATATACTTCCAATAAGAATCAAGGAAAACTGATAAACTCAAAGGCAAGGACTGTTTTGTATTTGTTTTTATATCTCAGCACCTCTCAATTCTTGCACATACAAGAATTAAATTTTAGTTGTTTAGCACATGTGGGTCACAGACCTCCCCATACTTAAGGATAAGTGGGGTGTATACATTTCTGGTGATTAAATGTAAAAATGGGTAGGAAAGAGTTAATTCCATCTTCACACACATGATAGGTGCTTTAAAAAAATACTCTTTGAATTTAATTGTGAATGGTAAAAACAAAATGTACCTAATATTTAGACATTAAGACATTTAAAAGGCCTGGGCAAAGTCAAATAGAAAATTTTGACACAAATAAGGAAAGATAATAATTAGCATTTATATAGCACTGTCAGGTTACAAAGCACTTTGGAAATATTATCTCATGTCATTCTTCTAATTACCCAGGAGAATAGGTGCTATTATTATCCCCATTTTACAGATGAGAAAACAGAAGCAGATGGCAATTATATGACTTGCCCATGGTCAAAATAGCTAATAAATATCTGAGGAGAGATTTAAATTCAACTCTTCCTGGCTCCAGAGTCGGCACTCTATACACTACATGACCTAGCTCACTGAAGAACTGAAAAAATGGAAGAATAATCATGATTTTTGAAAATGCCAATTCTTTCCTCCTAGCTCTCACATTCTGTGATTCTATGAGGAATGAGGTTCAAAAGAGAGAGAAGTGAGAAGATTCTATAAAGAACTTTAATAACTTTGCCTATAATCTTGGCATTCAAGGACCTGATGTGTCAATTAATGAGTTTCACAAATTTTGTTGTATAAATGTACAGGGATCCCTTCCATATCCCAAATTTCACCATTACAGTTTTGATATATCATGGGTTGGCATAAGAAATTAAATGGGAACTTGCTCGGAGTTTGAGGAAGGTACAGATGACATATGAAGGCCGGCAGACAACATGAATAGGATTGTTTAATATCAACATATTTTATCTTTTAATACCATAAATATACACTATTTTTTAAAATTAAAAATAGTAAAAAGTTAGTTTGTAGTGGGCAGCTGGGTAGCTCAGTGGATTGAGAGCCAGACCTAGAGATGGGAGGTCCTAGGTTCAAATCTGGCCTCAGACACTTCCCAGCTGTGTGATCCTGGGCAAGTCACTTGACCCCCATTGCCTAGCCCTTACCTCTCTTCTGCCTTGGAACCAGTACACAGTATTGATTCCAAGAAGAAAGGTGAGGGTTTAAAAAAAAAAATTAGTTTGCAAAAATAACATGAAAACCAGAAAATGACACAAAGACTAGAAATATCAAGTACTTAAAAATATTATTTTAATCATTTGAATAATAATTTAAACAATAAACAAATTTTTAAAAGTTATCTAAATACCTCATAGATGCATAAAAAGTATTGTAAACACCCCACAAAGAAAAGAGAAAAATTCAGACTTTTCTGGTACAAAGGGGAAGCCAAAAACATTTGCTCACATTTTTGGCCTCGCACCCCTAATTTCATCCCCACCCCCCTATATATGTATATATGTATATATATATGTATATATATATGTATGTATGTATGTATGTGTTATCTAACTCTATGCATGTATATGGCAAAGATCATAGGATCAAAGATTTAGAAACAGAAGAACAGACATCAACTGTTTTAATGTCCTTGTTTTATAGATGAAGAAAGTAAGGACAGATGAAATTAACTAACATGTTAGGGAGTAAGTGACAGAATAAGTTTGTGAACCCATATCCTCTGACTATAAATATTGCATACTTTTCATAGCATCCAGCTGAGACTACTTTAGTTCAGAACTTTGAGATACTTTATGGGATTTGCTTATGTTTTTTCTCGTAGTCAAAGTGCTTTATGAAAAGAGGGAAGATATTTAAAGCTTAGTTGAAGATAATCTGTTGTCCCTTTCCATTTCTCTTAAATGACATGTGAAAATATTCACAGTCAGAGCAGACTATGATAAAAGAAAATTTTGATGAGACTCAGCTCCCAATTAAATGGCCTTTAAAAGGGTCAAGGGATTGTTTTTGGTTTTGGGGGTGAATATCTTGGATATGGCACCTATTATCAAGTATTTAGAAGGTTGTGTGACAAAGTGCTTTGGAGTTTAAACAAAGAATTCTGGTATAGAAAGAGCGAATAACTAGGATGGGAACATCAGAGAATATTATTTATGCAATTGCTTCAATGATTTCAGAGTCAAAGAAATGTTAGGCTAGTGATAATTAACTGACCAGTGGGAATTCTCTAAATCATGGTTAGAACATTGATGGATATGCTAACAGAGGCAGCTAGGTGGTGTAGGAGATAGAATGTAAGGCCTGAAGTCAGAAAGACTCATGTTCCTGAGTTCAAATCTGGCCTCAGACATTTTACTAGGTGTGTGACTCTGGACAAGTCACTTAACCTTGTTTGTCTCAGTTTCCTCATTTATGAAATGAGCTAGAAAAGGAAATGGCAAATCACTCCAATATCTTTGCCAAGAAAACCCCAATTGAGTTCATGAAGAGTTAGACATACCTGAAAAATGACTGAACAACAAATGTTAATGAGAGTAGTCACTCATCTCTAAATAAGCAGCTGCTCTCCCTGCTTAGTCACCTGCCTCTTGAGCAGTCATTTATCTTTCTAACCACAAGAAATAACAAAATAATCCTTCATTGTCTCTGTTTGGAAAAGACCACTCTAAAGAAGTGAAAAATTTTTAAATTTGATTCTTACTCTTATAAGACTGCTGCAGAGCACAAGTAAAAATAAAAGTTTCATTTATTAAAGACTACTCAAAAGACTATTCAGCTGCAACAATGGTTTTTAAAATCAGATAGCATGAAATTAATTGCTTCCTCCCTAGAAAAGCAGAAAAGACCATTTAAAAAAGTTGAGTCTTGCATTAGTCTTTATAAATCTATTATCACTGTCATGTTTTGTGGAGATATTCCTCCTTTGGAGCACAAAATCCCAGAATTGAACATAATAGCTAGCATTTACATAGTACTTTAAAGTTTGGAAATTGCTTTACAAATATCATCCTATTTTTTATTCTCACAACTACTCTGAGAGGTAAGTACTATTATTTGCCCCATTTTTACGGATAAGGTAACTGAGGCAAATAGAGATTAAGTGACTTGCCCAGGATCACATAGCTAGCTAGGATCTGAGATAGGATTTGAGACCAAGTCTTCCTGACTCCAGGACCAGTACTCTATCTGTGACACCAAACTGTTTTAGAATTTTTACTTTATATCTATCCTTTTTTTTTTCTACCTTTCGGCAAAGAAATTTACTCAGCCAAGTCAAAAATCAGAAAACAGAAATTAGAGAAAGTAGATAGAGGAAGATATACAAGAATGAAGTAATTCTCCATTGGGAATGAGATGATAACTCAATTCAACCAAGAGAGAGAGTCCAAGGTCTCCTACCCAAGGGGAAGTTTCCAGAGTTTCTACTATAGCAAGATGGGGTTAGGGACATAAATGGAGATTGCTAGTCTCTCCTGTGTTGGCTTCTTCCCAGACTTTTTAACCAACTCTGCCCCAGGAACAAGGTAGTCACAATCCCTCATATATAGGCACAGGATATTGCTTTCCACCAAAAGGGAGAGAGAACCCTACCAATGTGCTTTCAGATTCAGATTATTTTCCTCCCCTTGGCTGAAACTCTTTTCAGTCTCTCACAAAAAGCTGGTACAGCAAATCCAAATTATGCTACACCATATAAAACTCAAGCATCAGTCCTTCAAAAAACAGTGGTGTTTTTTGTAGCTGGGTGGCTCAGTGGATTGAGAGCCAGGCTTAGAGATGGGAGGTCCTGGGTTCAAATCTGGCCTCAGATACTTCCCAGCTGTATGACCCTGGGCAAGTCACTTAACCCCCATTGCCTAGCCCTTATGTAAACCTTAAAATTTCTTAGACTTATAAATGTTGGAAATTTCACCATTGGGAAATTTCATACTTGAAAAATTTCCTATTGATAGTGGGTCTTGGCTATTGGAATGTGAACCCCATTGGCATGGGAGGTTCCTCCTCCTACCTTCTTAAGATTACTTTAGGACAGAAACCTTTTGCTGAACAATGGAAAGGGCTTTGACCTATGCTTAAGCATAGAACAGGAATTTCTTTGAGTCATGATTGATTTTAGAATTGATACAATGGAGATACTTGGAATGACAGAATCAGGTCTTGGAAATTGCAATCTCCACCCTACTCAGTCCTAACAGGATTTAGGAAGGGCTGCAGCATAGATCAAAATTTAATTATTCCAATCTCTACCCTACTCAGGATAATAGGATTTAGGAAGGGCTGCAGCATAGATCAAAATTTAATTATTCCAATCTCTACCCTACTCAGGGTAATAGGATTTAGGAAGGGCTGTAGCAAAAGATCAAGATTTAATTATTTGAGAATATGACCTTCAACAGACATGTGCAAAGCCACAGACCTCTGGGAGGTCCTGGATTAAGCTAGAGCCACCATTGGCACAGGGAAAATGATGGACAGTGATTGGTAGATGTGAGAACTGAGGGGAGGGAACTTGGATGGTTTCCTTAAAGATAGAGGGGTCTGAGGACTGGGGTGGTTGGTTGGAGAGTTTTGGCTCTGAGTGGTTGGAGAGGTGCTCTGAGAAGCTTGCTCTGAAGGAAGCTGGAGGTGGAGGCCCCGGAGACTGTTTCTCCATTTTGGTCACGTGAGTAATAGGAACTGATCTCCTTTCTTTGCCCCAGCTATCTAAGGGCTTGGGCCTTTTGGCCCAGCCTAAACAGAGGGGGTATTTAAGCCCTATTCCCTTCTCTCCCCTTTCTTCTCTCTCTCTCTCTCTCTCTCTCTCTCTCTCTCTCTCTCTCTCTCTCTCTCTCTCTCTCTCTCTCTCTCTAATTCCTTTCTTCCTCCTGTTTGTAATTAAACTCCATAAAAGGTTGACTGCTGACTTGAGTTTTCATTTAGGAATTACATAGCTGAATTCCTTGGCGACCTTAAATTAATATATATCAGTCTTTTAAAGTGATTTCCATGTCACACTTACCACTCTTCTGCCTTGGAACCAATACACAGTAGTGATTCCAAGACAAAAGGTATACGGGTTTAAAAAATAAAACAGCAGTGATTTTCCTGGTATCCTGGATAAGCAATTTTCAGTACCATTGAAACTAAAATAAAACAAATGCATATTAACAGTATAAAGATAATTTTAGTGTTGTGACTTGAAATCTAGATAAAATTCCCAAATCAGTCTGGAAATTATGGAGATTTTAATTACTATAGAGAGAAGGAATTAAGAAAAGGAGATATGATATTGTATAAAGCAATACCTGTGAGGATACTACAGTGACAACGTGCCTGACCACAGAGAGGACATGACATATGTACATTTTTTTTTTAGAGTTTTTCATGATTTTTTGCTTTTGCATTTTAAAACATATTTTATTTTTGCAATTATATGTAAAAGCAATTATTAACATTCATTTTCTAAAAATTTGAGTTTCAGATTCTTTCCCTTCACCCTCGCTGAGATGGTAAGCAATTTGATCTAGGTTACACATGTGTGGTCATGCGGAACATATTTCTATATTGGTCATGTACACAGGTACATTTCAAAAGTAAATACATATGCCTCATTGGCAACAATAAATCCATCAAAAGCAATAAGTGTGGCGAACTAACCAACATCGCTTTTTAGCTATAACGCTAACTCTAATAGTACTTACATACAAAGCACAATTTGTCCATAAACATTAACTATATGCAAAACAATGACCATGTAGATGGTGCCAGAGCATGGCCATGGCACAAAATATCATCATGTGGACATTAACAACAAACTAGTACCCAAACGCACAGGAACTCACATCTACTGCAGGAAATGTACGTCATTACATGCGAGACATTTTTCGGCGGGCAGTCTCTAAGCATCATCATCTCGATATAGGTGTAACAGCATCTACCGTTTGCCTGTAACACTTTAACTTAGCCCATTGCCTGAAAGCTCTTCAAAATGGTCAATCACATACTAAGCATTTATTAAGTGCTTAGTATAATTTAAGCACTATGGATACAAAGACAGAAAATTAAGCAGTTCTCACCCTTAAAGAGTTTGCTTTCTAAAGTACAATAACAAGTACAAGAAAATACAAAATTCAAAGCAGGTAAATACAAGGTAATTTTTTAAACACTTACCTTCCTTCTTAGAATAATACTGTGTATTGGCTCCAAGGCAGAAGAGTGGTAAGGGCTAGGCAATGGGGGTCAAGTGACTTGCCCAGGGTCACCCAGCTGGGAAGTGTCTGAGGCAAAATTTGAACCCAGGACCTCCTGCCTCTAGGCCTGGCTCTCTATCCACAAAGCCACCCAGCTGCCCCCTTCAAGGTAATTTTGATGTAGGGATGAGGCAATCACAATTCTGTCCTACAGACAAGAAGCCCAGAGGCTTATTTTGCTTTATGCCTCAGTTTCTTGAACTGTAATATGATGGATAGTAACACCTCCCAGAGTTGTTGTAAAGATAAAATGGGTTCATATTTGGAAAAGTTCTTAGCACAGTGCCTGGCACATAGTAGGTGCTACATAAATACTTATTCCCTTCTCTTAAAGGGAAGACAAGAGTAAACCAAATTAAATACTAACGTATTATACTGTATAGCAGATAAATTGTGTCATTCAGGTAACAAACAAGGGCTGTGGATTTTACCGCTTTAGTCTAGGCCAGAGAGGCTTCACAGTTCTGAGTCTTAAGCTGAGGCTTGCAGGAGGAATAGTCTGCGGATAGGCAAAGAGGAGAGAGAGGGTTCTGGGGAGGAAGAGGCCCTGAGCAGCACGGATGGCTTTCCCCATAGTTGGGACCCATTTTTCTGTATTTATTGACAGTTCGTCTACCTCAGGAATGCACTTACTTGTCTGATAAAGGCAAGGCTAAAGGTCATGATATCAAGTCAAAAGTTACTTCCTCCATAAGCGTAAAACACAGCAAACAACATTTTTCATCTCTACAGGATTTAACTTGTCCTTTGCCTTTTTTAAAGTCTCAATGTGATAATAAAGATAAGCAAATGCTGACTGCCCAGAAAGGCATTGCCTCACCTCTGACTACTTAACAAATAAAATTCCAATTGTTTTAGGCAATGACTGATTTAATGTTGTCCAAACCTACCACACTGATAAGAAGGAAAGTAATAAAGCTCTCAGAAACAAACAAAAAAAATACAAATAATACCACCACCTTACATTTATTTATTTATTTTTTTAAACCCCTTACCTTCCATCTTGGAATCAATACTGTGTATTGGCTCCAAGGCAGAAGAGTGGTAAGGGCTAGGCAACGGGGGTCAAGTGACTTGCCTAGGGTCACATAGCTGGGGAGTGTCTGAGGCCAGATTTGAACCTAGGACCTCCCATCTCTAGCCTTGGCTCTCAATCCACTGATTCCTGAATTCCTAAATCCACTGAATCCACCCAGCTGCCCCTCTTACATTTATTTGTAAAGGTTTTAGGGCTTGCAAAGCTCTTTCCTCACCATTACCAGAATGAGGTTGTTGACATATTATTTCCTCTATTTGACAGATGAAGAAACAAGCTCAGACAGGTTAAGGGACTTGGCCAAGGTCACACAGCTCATAAGAAAGTCTTGATTTTGTCATTTATACTCTTTCTATTATCTTAAATATGATGCGAAAGGCAAATCTAATTCAATTCAGGAAGTAAACATTTACTGAGTGCCTACTGTATAATTATATATTAAAATTGTGTCAAAACACATAGACATTCCATTTTTAAAAGTGTATTACTGAACAGGCTACAGTGTCATACAATATTTCACACATTTCATCTACTCAGTCCCAGATAACTAAAACAGATCCTATCTTTGGCGAGTAAAACACAATATACCATACAGACATGTTAAGCCTCTGCTAATTAAAAGAATGCTCCTTTATTTGAATTCACCTAGAGGCTACTTTTAATGAGATATTCATTATCATTTCATAATATATGATATAAATAATAAAAGGGTATTTACAAACTCCCTCGTAAAGAGGGTGGAGGTCATGCCAGGCTCTTTTCCAGTAAAAAATAGGAACTCTTATTCTTTGCTTGGTAAGGGATAATTAAAGAAGTGGTTCTCTTTTCAGTGAGAGAAAAACAGAATGGAGACTATAGAACACAACAGAGTACAAAAAAGGACTAGATTTGGAGTAAGAATTCAAGAGGTGCTTCCGCTACCTTTATCTGATGAGTAATCCTTGGCCTGTTACCTTATCACGCTGTGCCTTGGACTCGGCATCTATAAAATGAGGGGGTTGGGTGAGGTGGCCTTCAAGGTCTCTTCCAGCCCTACACTGGTGCTATTGTCTATAGAACTCTGTTCATCTTTTTAATATGGTGTTGGTCAGGCCCCCAGAGCAGCTCTGTGACACAATGAGCAGAGTGACGGCCCTTGAGTCAGGAAAACTCATCTTCCCCAGGTCTAGTCTGGCATTGGATACTGACTAGCTGTGGGACTCTGGGAGAGCCACCTAACCCCATTTGTGTCAGTTTCCTCCTGTGTAAAATGAGCTGGAGAAGGAAATGGCAAACTACTCTACTGTCCCAAATGGGTTCAGGAAGAGTTGGATATGCCTCCGACAGAAGGTTGGAAGGACTTATCGAGTGCCTCCTAAATCTTCCTGAATATGTTCATTACGATGCCAGGTCAGAGAATTTTGGCAGTTAAATCAGTCAACCGTTATTTTATGATCATTTAAAGAAAGAACTTTTTAAAACTTTCTATGTGATTTATAAATATTATCTATATATGATCTTCATAACAACCCTAGTAATATCATCCTCACTTTATTGATGATGGTAATTGAGGAGATGGATGTTAAGTGATTCGCTCAAAGTCACACAGATGGTAAGGGTCTGAGGCTGGACTTGTCCAGACCCAGTGCGCTATCCAGTTGCTAGGCGTCATAGTGAATGCAGCATGCATGCACACAAACACATACACACACATGCAGAGCATTGGGAACAGAAAAAACATTTTACTAAACAGGGTAACAAGAGGGAAAAGGGAGAAAGGAGAAGGGGAGGCTGATAAGAGGGAGAAAAGGTTAATGGAGGAA
This sequence comes from Monodelphis domestica, assembly GCF_027887165.1. Lineage (NCBI taxonomy): Eukaryota > Metazoa > Chordata > Mammalia > Didelphimorphia > Didelphidae > Monodelphis > Monodelphis domestica. Next base: position 129,166,992 of record NC_077230.1, on the reverse strand, counting down.
TTAATCCTAAGCAAAACAAACTATCTAAATGTACAAAAAAATACTATAGCAGCTCTTTTTGTAGTGAGAAAGAATATGAAACTGAAGGGTTATCTATCTATCATATGGAGACTGGCTGAATAAGTTTTAATAAAGAAATGTAAAGGTGATATGTAAATGTGAATCCTTCTGTTCTGTAAGAAATTATGAATTCAGGAAATGGTTTCAAAGAAACCTGGGAAGATTTTCATGAACTGATGCAGAATAAAGTGGGCAGAACCAAGAAAGCAATTCATACAATGTTGTTATATAAATAGGCAGATTTAAGTGCTTAATAAGTGCTTTATACATCTGTCTGTTAATCTATCTATATAGGAAGGAAGGAAGGAAGGAAGGAAGGAAGGAAGGAAGGAAGGAAGGAAGGAAGGAAGGAAGGAAGGAAGGAAGGAAGGAAGGAAGGAAGGAAGGAAGGAAGGAAGGAAGGAAGGAAGGAAGGAAGGAAGGAAGGAAGGAAGGAAGGAAGGAAGGAAGGAAGGAAGGAAGGAAGAAAGAAAGAAAGAAAGAAAGAAAGAAAGAAAGAAAGAAAGAAAGAAAGAAAGAAAGAAAGAAAGAAAGAAAGAAAGAAAGAAAGCAAAGGAGGGAGGAAAGAGGGAGGGAAGGAGGGAAAGAAGGAAGGAGGAAAAGAAAGAAAAACAGAAAAGATCACTAGAAGAAAGGAGAGAAAATGAGAGACTTAAATATTTGAATACAATAATAAAACCATCCGGATCTCAATGTTTACATCTACTTTCATTTCATTTGTTTTAACACTGTCTGTCCTAGAGCTATAGCTTAGGTTATGACAATGATCATAGAATTAATATGACTATAGACATCTATAACAATTGTGGAGATCTGCTGCAGTGTTTACTGCCTTCTCCTCAATATACAAATAACCCCTTAGTGATGTGAGAGAGAAAAAGAAAAAAAAAGTATTAAATTGCCCTGGGGTTACTGTGGAATCTAAGTACATTATTCATTAGTTAAATTAAATGCACATCACAGTGTAGTACAAAAACTACTGATCTCAAAGTATGAAAAATTCTCCAGCTCCAGGAATGCTGCTGACCCTCTGTGTGTCCTTAAGCATTAATCTGAGTGCCACTTTGTGCATTGGTCAAATAAGGATACAATAATAGAAATAGGGGCTGGAAGAGGCCTTAGAAATCAGTTACCTAGCACAATACTTATTATGTCTAACTCAAAGGATTATAATGGAACTAGACCCTTCCATCTCGAAACTATAATTCTGTAATATGAAAGTACTTGAGAGCCTAGCTCAAAGGATTATTGTGAAGTACAAATAAAGGAACTGTGCAAAGAATGTTAGATTTAGAGTCAAAGGACTTGGTTTCATTTCCTGGTTTTTCTACTTACTGATTTTGTGACCTTGGATAAGTCATCTAGCCTCTCTGGGCCTCAGTTTCCTCAACTATAAAATGAAATTAGACCTAGAACTAGACTAGAACTAGAACCTTCCATCTCAAAACTATAATTCTATAATATGAAAGTAATTGAGAATAAAGCATTATATGTATAACACTTTTATATAATAATTCATTGTTTTTAGTGATCCCTAGGATTCATTTGGTTCTTTTCTCTTCAAGTTTGGGAAGCTTATTTGTGGGGTTTTTTTTTCCTATTTCCATACTATTCATTTTTTCATTTTATTTCATTTTATTTTTTCTGAAAATTTTATTTAATTAGATGATTTAGAATATTTTTCCATGCTTACAATATTCATGTTCTTTCTCTCTCCTTCCCATAGCTGACATGCAATTCCACTGGGTTTTACCTATTTCTATGTTGTTGATGTTTACAATAGGATGATCATTTAGGTCTACATCCCCAATCATATCCCCATCAACCCATGTGATCAAGCAATTGTTTTTCTTTTGCGTTTCTACTCCCACAGTTTTTCCTCTGAATGTGGATAGCGTTCTTTCTCATAGATCCCTCATTCCCTACCTCGCTGCCTGGCTGGATGTCACATGAATGCTCCAAACTGGTCACAGGTGAAGGGCCCTAGGAACATGATCCAGAACTAAAGGTCTGGGTTCAAGAGAAAGGGTAAAGGTGTGGGTTGAGATATGCCCAGGGTCTTTATTCCCTTGGAGGTGGTATGGAAGGATCATGGCTGAGTGAGACAGCCATGTGGAGAAACACATGGTCAGTCAGGTTAGATTAGGCTTAATATCTGCTTGTCTGCTTTTTCTATTTCAAGTGATTATTAATAAATTTTATGGAAAATAAGAACCCACAATTCTTAATTTTAATCTAACAGTTCTTAAAACATTTAAGCACTCAATCTTCCACTAACATTCAACTTTGATTCTACATCATGGCACAGAAATAAGATTATTCTCTTATTAATAGAATTTATTAACAAGTATTTCCATCCCTCCCTCCACTACCCCACATCATAGAAAGAATCATCCTACAAATAGATGTATATATATATATATATATATATATATATGTATAGTTTATATATATACATATAAACTATGTCTTTCATTTTCCATTTTTCAGTTCATTCTCTGGAGGTGGCATTCACCAGTTATATTATTCTTCAAGTATTAAATCTGTAGCTGAATATGATGATCTCTTAGTTCTATGCATTTCATTATTCATTATCCCATATAGTTCTTAACAAGTTTTTGTTTTTTTTTTAATTAGCCCCCTCATCGTTTTCTTCATGGTACAATAGTATTCTATCACAATCGTATTCCACATTTGTTTAGCTGTTCCCTAATTGGGATGGGCATTTCCTCAATTTCCATTTCTTTGCCATCACAAAAAAAAAGTTTCTATAACTATTTTGGAACATTTAGATTCTTTTCACTTTTCCTTGATCTCTTAAGCTGTACAGTTTTATAACTCTGGGGGCAATAACAAATTGCTCTCCAAAATAGTTGGATCAATTCACAGTTCCACCACCAGTGTATTAGTGTCCCCATTTTTCTACATGTTTCCACAGCTCCTCCAACATTTGTCATTTTGATCTCTTGTCATTTTAGCCATTGTGATGGTTGTGAGGTATCTCAGAATTGTTTTGTTTTGCATTTCTCTAATCAGTAGTTTTGAGGATTTCTTCATTTCCTCTAAATGGTTTTAATTTCTTCATCTGAAAATTGTCTGTTCATATCTTTTGTCGATTTATCACTTAGAGGATGGCTCCTATTCTAAATTTTAGAGAGTTCTCTATATTTTTTAGATATGAGATCTCTATCCACAGAAACAGGATTATAAACCATCTATTTTATAACAAAATCCAGAACACTTTTATTAGCATACGGGTAGGGTTTTGTTTGTTTGGTTTTAGTGGGTAGAGAGGCAGCCCTAGAGATGGGAGGAACCGGATTTTAATCCAGCCTCAGGTATTTTCTCACTATGTGACTCTGGGCAAGTCACTTAACACCAAATGCCTAGCTCTTACTGTTCTTCCACTTGGGACAAATATTTAGTATCAATTCTAAGCCAGAAAGTAAGATTTTTTTTTTAATACTTAAAGTACTTAACTTTTTTTTTAAGAAATCTACTATTTTCTTACAAAGCAAGTGATTTTTAAAGCTAGAAGGAACTTTTGAAAATATCCAGTCTAACTTCTTTTTACTGAAGAAGAAAGTAAAGCTCAAAGAATTTAATTACCTTTTGTTATATAATATATTGTGATTCACTTGAGGCTAAAATCATGTTATTTCCCCCCAGCTTTTTCCAGTAGGATGAATTTTTTAAAACTAAATAATTTGTTTATTTGTTACATTAAAATGCAGTTACCTCTCTTTCCTCCTCCCATTAGAGAAGGCAACATTTGACAAAAAGAAGATGCATGTATATATCAAACTATGTCTTATTACTATTTATCAGTTTTTTCTCTGGAGGTGAACATATACAGGTCATTCTTCAAACAATATTTCGGTTGCCATATATAATGTTCTCTTGATTCTGCTCATTTTACTCTTCAGAATTTTATGTAGATCTTTCCATGTTTTTTTTTTCAAAATTAACCTGTTTGACATTTCTTATGGCTCAGTAGTTTTTTATCCCAATCATATGGTACAACTTGTTTAGCCATTCCTCAATTGATGGGCATCCCTTCAATTTCCAATTCTTGGTCACCACAAAGAGAACTATAAATATTTTAGGACATCTAGATTCTTTTCCTTTTTCCATAATTACCTTAGGAAATAAACCTAATAGTGGCATTTCTGGGTCAAAAAGAATACACAGTTTTATAACTCTGAACATAATTCAAGACAGTTCTCTATTCTGAGGTGGGAAGGTTAACTCAGAAGTGGGAAGATCAAAAATGCAAAGCTAATTCCAACTCCAAAATATCTAATTTAGACACATTCAAGCATATATGGTGATTTGCATTGACTTTTAAGTATTGCAGATGGGTCATAGCTAAAAATGAAGTTAGCAGGGGAAAAAACTCTGATGATCACTCCTACCAGAAGTTAGTATGTCTACTTAAAATTTACTAAGGAAAATCTTTAGTCAATGAGATGACTTTGAGGGATTTGTTTCCCTTCTAATTACCCTTGAACTCAATTAACATTTTTTGCAAGTTTACTATATAGTGGACACCATGTTGGGAAATAGACCTTACTTAGTTGGGGCTCCTTTTCCTGTCTTTTAAACATGATGTTTACTATATATCTCATGAGGTGTGGAGGGAAAGATATTGAAACTGCCAACTGTTAGAAGAAATAGATATTTCAAAAGACTTTTTTTTTTTTTTTGCAGCAACCAGAGAAAGGGATGAAGCATCAATGACTACATTTCATGGCACTAAAAATTAATTAACATTACCATATTCGTCACTCTTGCTAGGGGTTACAAACCCCTGTCCTAGACCCAGATTGAAGGAATGGTAAAATGATAGAAAATACAGATGATAATTGAACAAAAACAAAAAAAGGACATTTAGTCATGATTAAGTTTCAGAGGCAACAGAAAATATACTTCACAGGCTGCCTTGTTTAGAAGATGCTAAAAAATTCCAGTTTTATCATATATAAGATGTTCTCTAAGCAGAAGTCAATTAGATCATAAATTCCATTTGGAAGACTGAATTAAAATTTTTGACATAAAGGATTCATTAATGACTTGATCTCTTAAGCTGAGTGAATACTATGTCTATGATTAGAATTTTGCACACAAGTTAATGACATCTACCTGAAACATACATTAAATAAAATTTATAAACTACAGACAAATTGAAATATAACTCTTTAGAATGAGACAGTATAAAAATATAATATGTTCATATCATCTATCAAAACCAAACTATTTGTATTCTGCAAGGGAGAAAATGCATTGCATTAAAATCATAAGAAATATATAAATGACTTTGTTTTGAAGTAAGGAATATTAAAGCTCTGGGTTTGGTAACATCAGGAAAGAAGACCATCTGGAAATACTAAGATCCAAAAAAAATTTTCTGCAGATTCCACCAAGGTTTTATAAAATACATTTACAGTAAATAGAAAAGAATAAAGGGAATTAACAAACAATAATTAAAGTGCTATGTTTTTAAATTTTGATATTCCATTGAAACAGCAACTGTGCATGATAGGTTTTTGGCTTCTAGACATATGATCCCAGTTCTGAAATAAATGATGTTTCAGGATGTGCTGTAGCTGCCTGTTTTATTGAAAAAGAAAATAAAAATTTCTTTTTTCCAAGATGCATGTAAGTAAGAGAATTGTAACTCAAGATGATGTGCCAGTTTTTTTTTTCTCTTCACATGATGAGCTTGTGGTTTCTTAGCTGTTACACATATAAAAGGCATTTGACCAAAAATGAGTCAATTTGTTAAACAGCTTATAAACGCATTAAAAAAGAAACTATATTCCTGAAACTTGGAAATGATGGGATTTTGGTTACTTTGGCAATTCAGCTGCACATAATTATTCTGTGATTTATGATTTTCACATGACAATCACAAGATTAGGATGTTAAGGGAAGGAGTTGGCCTCCAACTGCCACTTTTCTACATTTCTTTTCCTGCCTATAATGGTTTACATTTCAGTGGTGTATGAGTTAAACAGCAAAACGTCTTCTTTCTCACAAACTTTATGCAGGATTCCATGTTATTTCCACAACAAACATATCAATAAAATCTGGGTTTTAAATATGATTTCAAGATCTTCTGCTTGGAATTATTCCAAACTAAGAAGAGAAATATTATAAATAAAATACTACATAAAAATATACATAGTGTTGATAAAATTGTTATACCTTTTCTTCTTCCATCTATTTCTGCTATTATATTAGGGCTCATTAAGAGAGAAAAGATAATATAGGGAAAGAGTGATACCATGAAGGAGAATGTCCTCCAACATCCTCTGAGTCTACTTTTCACAACTAGAATAAAAAAAGGCAGCCCATATCTGCTAGTCAATCTTTTATAAGGTGAGTTTTACAGACTGCGCCAAATCATCATTACTCTCAACAAGATTTCCTCAGAAAATTGGTCGAAGAAAATATTTTCAGATTTGGACCTAGGGATGCAATTACCAGAGTTGTACCAGAGAAATGTTTTCAAACTTAACTATTTCCAGTGGGGAGCTGTATTTATATATAACACTAAGAAATATCATCCACAACTGAATAAGCTTTTTCATATCCTTGTGATTTACCACGAATTATTTTCAAGGATACTTAATTCAGAGCTTTCCTTTCAGGGTGTCGCCACTTTCCCTTTTGGATATGAGTTATATTAGACCGACCTCTATTATTTCTGGATTACATGTCAGCAAAGGAAAATAAATTGAGTGCTTTGAGGGGAAAAAATCATTACTAGAAAGATGAATGGGCCAATTGTACTGGGGTTACTAGAAGTAGGGGCCCTAGAAAGATCCATTGGTTCGATTTTCCAGGAAGCATGTCTTCTTGGATACCCTTCAGAGTTGTGACAAATTCTTCTGCAGCAGGTGGGAGGTATGCAGATTGATACAACACTTTCGAAGGGCACTGTGCTCCTTAGGCCGATAAAATCCATGTTTGGCCTCAAAGAAAGACTTCCTTTGTTATAGAGGTGCCAGAATACAAATACTGCATTAGACAGAATTCTCAAGTTCTAGGCATCGTAAGAAGTGGCAAAAGTCAATCCAAGTTGCATGTTGACAATTGCGACCATTTAGGAGGTAGGAAGAAAGAATCTAAACTTTCATTAATTTTTTTATTCATTCAGAGATCCACATTCAACAGTCTCACTATTCTCTCCCTCTTGCTACCTTGTGCAAGTTTTTCTCTGTAGTCACTTTCAAAGGTTCAAATTTTTCAAATAAGTAGTAAGGAGATCCATGAAGGAGTAATACCAGCTGATTCTTCTCTGCTCCCTCTCTCAAATTTTCTAATTGTGGTTCCACGTTTTTTCTCTCGTTACTCTCCCTAATCCTTAATTTTCTTTGGCCTTCTTAAGCATATTGATTAAAGAGCACTGATATAATTAAAGTAATATTTTTTCTAGGCATTTAGTTTTATCTTGTTCCTAATGAAATGAGTGTGGATGTTCTGGATTCACTGCCACCAGGATTGAATTTATGCATAGGTAGAATTAGCACCTGCTCTGAAGTAGGATTTGAAAGACATCAAAAGGGTGGAAGGTGGGCACCAAAAGTGAATGAACAATCCTGGAAAGGGCCCAGCAAGCCTTCATAGAAGAGCTAGTCCTACCTGAATACCCTTCTCTGCTAGTGTTGTAATTCCCCAGGGGTGAGAGCATATGCCTTAGCTTTATGGGGATAACCTTTTTTTGTTACTTATCTTGCTGCAGTGTTTAATTACACATATTTTGCTTTAATCTAATATGTCTTCTAGTGAGATGGTAGAGAAAACACATCTAATAGAAGCTAATGGACTTTTTTTGTTGTTTTGATGGAAGCCAATTCCATCTACAAAGTGACCCAACCAAGAAAACAAAAGGACACATACATTTGTTTAGTTTGAATGGAAGTTGAGGGGATAAATCATTTAATATGTTAACTGGAGATAAGCAAATATTTTCTAAAAACCTTAATATCTTTAAGAGTCATAGAGAAAGGTAAATAGGAAAAAAGGTTTGTGTGGGATGAATTTGTTTTATATCGGGTAAAGACAAAAAAGAAGGGAGGAGCAGACAATCATACTGGCAAAGAAAGGAGGAAGAGGACAAAAGTCACTATTTCATAAAAGGGTATGAAATTCATAGTATGAAAAACACTTTAAAAATTATTTTAGTTTCCCAAATATATGTAATGACAATTTTCAACATACATTTTCTGACATTATAAGATTCAAATTGTCTGTCTCCCTTCCTTCCTTCCTTCCCCCCTCTCAGAGATGGTAAGCAATTTGAACTGGGTTATATACATATTATTAAGCAAAATTTACTTCTGTATTGATCATCATTGTAAGAGAATACTCATATAAAACCAAAACCCTAAAATAAAGACATAAACTAAAGTGAAAAATAATATGCTTAGATCTTCTACATTTTTTGACTCCAACAGTTCTTTCTCTGAAGGTGGATAACACCTTTTCACGAGTCCCTCAAAATTGTTCTGGATCATTGTATTGCTGACACTATTTGTCTTTCACAGTTGATCATCCCACAGTATTGCTGTTATTGTGCACAATGATTTCCTGGTTCTGCTTATTTTACTCTGCATCAGTTCATATAGGCTTTTTCAGCTTTTTTAGAAATCATCCTGCTCATCATTTCTTATAGCACAATGGTATTCCATCACCATCATATAACACAAATTGTTCAGCCATTTCCCGATTGATAGACATCACCTCAATTTCTAATTCTTTGTCACTACAAAAGTAGCTGGTATAAATATTTTTTGCACATGTAGGTCCTTTGCCCCCATTTTCTTAAATCTCTTTGCAATACAGACCTAGTAGTGGTATAAAAGCATCAAAGATTGTATAGCTTAAATAGCAGTTGTATACTTCTTTGGGCATAGTTCCATATTGCCTTCCAGAATTGTTGGATCAGTTCACAACTTCACCAACAATGCATTAGTGGCCCCCTCCAACATTTATCATTTTCCTCTACTGTCATATTGTCCAATCTGATAGGTGTGAAGTGGTACCTTAGAGTTATTTTGATTTGCATTTCTATAATCAAGAATGATTTAGAACATTATATGAAAATATTTAATTATGAAGGAAGAGGTGGATGAATAGCATCCCAAATACCTCATTTTCATCTAAACTAGATAAAGGAAGGTTGAAGATAATTATACACACTCACATACAAATATAAAAATATGTTTGGAAATATATTAAGCTCAAAAGGCAAATAGAAGGGGCCAAAGACAAGGGAAGAAGAGAAAAGATTTGAAAGTTATAGTAGGAGAAGTAAGGAAGTAGTCATAAACAATATAAATTTGAGTGTCAGAAAGGAGAAGCAAAAGAAAAGGAAGAAAGAATAAAAACCTGAAACCAGGTGTGGGATAAAGGGAAGAAAAGAGGTATAACAAAGAAAAAATAGAACAATTTGTTTATAGGATATGTGTCAGTAAACTCTTTTACCACTTATTTACAAAGAAGGAGGTAAAATTAAAGAGAGGGAAATGTAAAAGAAGACAGGATAAAGGAAAATAGAAAATTAAAAATCATAACTGTATCAATGGGATGAACTTCTTTATAAAACAGAAAACAGAGTAGGCTAGAAGACTGGATTAGAAACTAGAATATGATATGTTTTGCTTTGTTTTTAAACCCTTACCTTCTCTATTGAAGTACAATACTGTGTATTGGTTCTAAGGCAGAAAGGGGTAAGGGCTAGACAATGAGGGTTAAGTAACTTGCCCAGGGTTACATAGCTGGGAAGTTTCTGCGGTCAGATTTGAATCTAGGACCTCGCATCTCTAGGCCTGGCTTTCAATCCACTGAGCTACCTAGCTGCCCCCCATATGACATGTTTTTCAGAAACACATGAATACAGAAATTCACATATAGTTAAAATGAGAGACTAGAACAAAGCCTATAATGTTTCAGCAAAACTAAAAAAACAGAAGTAACATTCATAATTTCAAATAAAGCTACAATAAAGATCAACATATAAAAAGAGATAAGGAAGGAAATTGCATTATATGTGTGCATATGCATTATATATAAGTACTTAATACTCAATAGCATAGCACATAAATACTTAAAGAAAAAGTTAACACATTAGAGGGAGAATTAAGTAGTAGACTGTAAGTAGAAGACTTCATTATCAGATCTAGACAATTCTAACTAAAACATAAACAAGTTAAAGATCTGAATAGGACTTTAGAAAAATTAGAGAGTACAAATTTCAGGCAATTACCAAATGGCAATAGTAAGGAATTTACATACTACTCATCTGTATATAACATTTTTGCAAAAATTATCCCTTTATTGGGAAATAAAGACTTCTTCAAAAAAATATAGAAAAATATAAATATTAAACATATTTCTGATCATAATTTAATAAAACTATGTTCTATATAAACACTGTATAAAAATTAAAAAATAAGAAACAATAAAAATTGACAACTAAATAATAAAAATCTGACATCAATTCTGAAGAGCAAACATATACATAAAGGAGAAAATGTAGAGGTCTTTCTAATAAGATGAGGAGGAAAGCAAGGATGTCTATTATCACCTCTGTAATTTAACATAATGCTAGACATGCACCTAAGTTAGCTAAGTGGTGTGGTGCATAGAGCATGTGCTTGGAGTCAGGAGGATCTGAGCTCAGATACAACCTCAGAAACTTAGTTGTGTGATCCTGGACAAGACCTTTAACCTCTGTGTGCTTCAGTTTTCTCATCAATAAAATGAAACTAATAATAGCACCTACCTCTCATGGTTGTTGTGAAGATCTAAGGAGATAAAAATTGTAAAGTACTTAGTATAGTGCTTGACACAGTAAGTTCTATATAAATGTTACCTATCATCATAATTATCATTATTTATAGTGATAAGAAAGATAAATTGAAAGAATAAACATAATCAAAAAGGAAACAATATCACTTTTTGAAAATATGATAGTATGAAAGGGAATTTTTATTCCCTTTGGCTCTTTTAAGTCAATCAATCAAGAATTTAAAGTATCCCTACTTAACACTTAGTAAGTCACTAACAAAGAGAATTCACACTTACTTAGTTATTAACACTCAGTCCTACAAGACCACAAACACTGCTCCTTCCCTCACCCACCCCCACCCCTACCCCGAAGTACTAGGCAAATTGAGAGACTTTGATTGGTTTCTGAAATTTGATAAATCAGCTCACAATAAAAGGAAGGAGAAACCAGAGAGACAAAAAGTGATGTGAAGAAAGCTGTTTATAAAAGCTAGCAGAGGACATTCTGATGGATTTCTACTATCTATGCTTTGGATTGCTGCTGCCCTGGTGGCTCTTGCTGAGGGAGGACTTCTGTGTTGGTGTCTCTGTGTTGGAGATTGATTCTGTGCTGGCAAGACTCTTGCTGAAAAAGATTCCTATGACTCCTAGTCATAGATCAGGACCTGAGGGAGCCTTTGTTGGAGTTGAGCTGGATTTCTTTGGATTGGCAATTATAGGGTATTTAGCTAGGCAATACTTTCTGCCTCCTTTCTACATTTCCTTTTTACTATCTCTTCCCTGCTGTAATAAATCTACTAACAGACTCATAGTTTAATTTTTAATTTTTATAAACGGTGACCCTAACAATTTTTTTAATTCTTACATTTATCAAACCAAATTTTTAATTATTACAATAGTGAACTTAGAAAACCCTAGAAAGTCAACCAAAAATTAATTGAAGCAATTAATAATTTCAATAGAGTTGCAAGTTATTAAATAAATCCACATAATCATTAACATTTTTCATATTATCAGCAAAACCCAACAAGAAGATCTAGAAAGAGATATTGTGTTCCAAATAAATATAGAACCAATATTTGGGAGTATATCTACCAAGATACATAGAGGATCTACTTAACAGAAGTAAAAAATATCAACATAATTAGAGAAATAATAATTGTTCATGGGTAGCTCAATCAGCATAATTTGTAGAGCTCTAATTCTTTTAAGAATAGTATTGGGAGTGATGAAGTTAAAAATGATAGGAGGAAGTCATTGCATGCCAAGGACAAGAAAAAGGAATTTTTTTAGGTAAGTTGGAGAAAAAAGGATGATCAAAGAAAGAAGGGTAATGAGTGTACTCAGAACTATGTCATATGAACCTAATTTGAAGGAATTGGAGATGTTTCAGCAGGTGAAAAGAGGATAAGACTTCCAGAAAGGGGATGGTATGACAATTGTCTTGAAGGATTTGAAGAACCGTTATTTGGAAAAGGTTTCAATCACCTGCTTGGCACAATAAGGTAAAACTATGAGCAATGGTTGAGAATTTCAAAGAAAATTATTTAGGTTTGATATAAGGAAGAACTTTCTAATGATTGCACTTTCCCCAAAATGGAAAGACTATCTGAAGATATAGTAGTTTACCTTTCATTGTAGGCTTTTAGGAAGATGCTAAAGTTCTACTTGTCAGGATTAATGAAGAGGGAATACTTGCTCTGATGTGTGTTTAACTAGATGAACAGGAAGCTAACTTCCAGCTCTGAGATTCTGTGTTGTTTGGAAAGGTTTTCCTTAAACTGAGCAGAAACATCTATCTCTCCAACTTCTATCCAATGTTCCTAATTTCCAGGGAGGTGGATGTAAGGGAGAAGTGATAAATAAATCTAATCTAATTCTCCTTCCTTTCTTCCACATGTCAGCCCTGAAGATAACTATCTCATGCCCTTCCAAGTCTTCTCTTCTCCCAGATAAAATTCCCATTTCCTTCCAATAATCAATGTGTTACTGCCCCTTAACTATTTGTTTTCAAGGCCTTCTATTTAGAGAAAGCAGCAACATAGATGAATCATGCTGCTACCAAGCAACCAGCAAAATTAGCAGGGTTTGAAGAATGTGGGAGCTGCCTGTTCCACATCCTCTAGAAGACAGTTCACCATACCTTTCTCATTCAAATAAATTAATAATGAACATAAAAACCAAAGATTCTAGATTGCTGATGATCTAGGGACCAACAATGTATCTTCCTGTGTATGCATATTGTTTATTATAGGCTATAATGTTTCCAACATGAGGGTCAATGAATTCTCCCTAACGTGGAATTGTCTCGGGGGCCCACCCTGCTTTTTCTTTTGTGAATATCTGTGTCCTCCCAGGGCACATTTTCATAAATGTCCACGTGCCAGACACGCCAGCTGATTCCAATTGTCCACATCCATGTAGAGTCAGGCAATCTAGGGAAGGCTATTTGCTAGGGAAGCTCGATTTGCAATAGGAGAAACTGTGATGAGGACTGGTTTTGCTAGTGAAAATGTGCTTGATCTTTTTATTCTGAGACTCCCCCTAGTGATTTTGTGGAGAATACAATCTGGAGCTGTAAAGAGCCCCAGTTCAGTAACTCTTCCGGTCACAGAATCATAGAAGTTGAAAAGGACCTTAGAGGTCATTTACTCCAACCTACAAAGCTCGTACATTTAGAATTAGAAGGGCCCTCAGAGTCCTTTAGCTCAATGATGTTGCACAAATAGAAATCATGACCACTAAACTGTATATAAGGATCCCTGTGGGTTGCATATTGATTTCGTTTTCAATTGTAATATTATGTATATTTTATTGTATTTTTACTTAGTTTGTCAAATATTTCTCAATTATATTTTAGGTAGTTTGAGGATACACTTGGATGCGTTGTGGGTCCTTGGTTAGCAGGGGCTACAGATTTGACACCTCTGATCTAGCTCAATCTCCTCATTTTATAGAGGAAGGGAAAAGTGGATAATAGAAATTGTGATTTGACTGAAATCACACAACTAATCTGATGAGTCTGATTATTAGAGTCGCATAATAAATGTCAGATGCAGTCTCAGAACATAAATTTTCCTGATCCCAAGTCTAGCACTCTACCATTATGAGGCATAGAGAATATTGGCTTGTGCCAAGAGACAGAAGAAGGGGAGAATGTGATACAGAACAGAAACAGAAGTACCAATGAACACTTGCATCTACGTAACAGTATCAAATTCTTCCAGAAAAGGAGAAAGTTAAACCCCCTGAAAGAGGAATCCTCCAAGAAATGGTAATATTGATTCACAGGTGCTGCTGGGCATGGTTGAAATAAAGGGACATGAAATAAAAATGAAGAAAAAGGAGAGGAAAAGTCATGGGTAGTGATTTCTCATCAAGGGGTTACTGAGACATCTATTTGTCAATCTAATAACAGTAATAAAGAATTTTATTGTTCTCCTGGGCCATGAATCTAGGACATGATAGAGAACCTCCCAATGTTTGTCACACTATATAATTGCTAGATACTTATTATGTTTGATATATGCACAAGTTATCTAGAAAGCACTGCTAAAGATTAGCCTTGGGCAAATAACTGAAGACATTAAGAACACAGTGACATTCACATCATTGTTGCCAGTCAAAGGCAAGGACTTCAGAGGAGAAAAATCACTTTGTGGAGTTACCAATTTGTATCTTAGAAGAAGATCTGGAATACTGGATTATATCTTAAAAATAAAAGAATTATGGGTTTCTGAGCAGGTATGTTGATAGCTCATATTCTAAAGTTCTTATCCCAAATCTGCTTTTGTTTTGGAAAGTTGGGTTCCCAAAGGGCAACTTTCTACTTCTCCCCTTAGCATTCTAGGGGCAGCCCTGGGGGGGGGGGGAAGGATGGCATTATTTTTAGTTTAATTTAATTTTTTCCAACTAACAAAACTATATATTTTTTACCTCCTACTCTCCTCAATGGGAAAACAAAAAACCAAAATCATTGTAGCAAATATGCATAATCAAAGAAAAATTTACTATATCCAAAAAAGTTTTATGTTGTATTCTGAGTCTGCTAACTCTCTGTCAGGAAGTGGGTAGCATGCTTTTAATCATTGACTTGATCAGCATTCTTAAGCTATTCCAAGTTGCTTGTGTTTACACTCACAATATTTTTATTGAACAAATTTTCTCTTGGTTTTGCTCACCTCACTGCCTCAGTTCACACAGATCTTCCTATGTGTTTCCTCTCAACATGAGTTAGCCTAATTTATCTTCCTTTTTTCTTGGATTAGCTTTCCCTAAAAGGAGATAAAATGGTCCTGCTAACCTGATTGGCCCAAGTTGTTTTGGTCATTTAGCAGCTTCTTAGATTTTTGGTCATCTAAGGACATTTTTAAAAGTCCTCAACACAGGGAATCTGGACCATTCCTGTTTTGTGGAATTGTGAAGACAACTCAAATCATTATGACCTTCACTATATACTGCCCTGATGATCAGACACTTTTCCACATGTTAATGAAAGGATAAATCCCACTGTACCCTCACTGTGGTAAGGCAAAGTAAATCTCCTTTTGTTTACTCTTCAGTGATTTGAGAGTGCCTCATTTTGCGCCAACACTGAACCTGACCTAAGAGAGTCCTGTAGTTCAGGAGCCACCTCCAACACTGTATTTTTCTGAAACTGTCTCTTTCATCATTTCTTGTGGCACAATAATATGATTTCATTATATTCTCCCATCATAATTTGCCTAGTCATTCCCCAATTGATGAGCACTGGAGGTAACTTAAAAAAAATTTATCAATATCTTTTGTTTTTATATTGCTAAATTTTCCCCATAACTGCTCCTTCTTCCCTCTCCAAAAAGAATCATCCCAAATAACATTTTTTAAAAGAAAAATAAAGAAAAAAATCAGGATAACCCTAAAAAAGTCTGAATATATACATGGTGTTCTGGAGTGGAGTTGAATTTCTAATATTATAGCTCATAATCCTTAACAATAGCCTCCCCAATTTGCTATCAGTTGATATCAATTAGAAAACCAGAATCAATTAGCTTTTATATAGGAGTATTTATTGGGCAGCTAGGTGTTACAGTGGATAGAGTGGGTACCTGGGGGAGAAAAAAAAACCCATATTACTCTGCCTTAGTTCTTACTGCTCTGATTCTAGCTCAGATTCTAGCACAGAGCAAATGCTCACCATATTCAAATATTTAAAGCTTCACCTGATAATAATGGTCAAAGGGTCATAAAACAAGGTTATTTCCATCTACTATATCTTACAAAGCAGTTAGGTGGCAAAGTGGATAGAGTGCCACACCTGGAGTCAGGAAGACTCCTCTTACTGAGTTCAAATCTGACTTCAGATTCTTACTAGTTGTATGACCCTTACCAAGTCCCTTAACCCTCTTTGCCTCAGTTTCTTCATCTTTAAAATGAACTAGAGAAGGATATGGAAAACTACTCCAGTATCTTTTCTAAGAAAATTCCAAAAGGGGTCACAAAGAGTTGGATACAACTGAAAAATAACTAAAAGAAAAAGAAAAACAAAGAGTATATTCTAAGGTGGTATAGAAAGAACAATTGATACACAGCATTGTCCTGAGAAATCTGGATCATACTCTCCAAAAAGTGCTTCATGAAGATGTGACTGATTCCCACCCCTTTCCTGCAGCCAGAACAGACCTCTCCTTCCTCTCTAGTTCTATCACACTTTCTTTGTTGTGTCTCTGTGATAGACTGCAGAAAAAGAGATGAATAACTTGAACAGGAAACTAGAACATTAAAGGATTCACTGGTGCCACGAGAGGGCAGCAGAAACCTGACTCCAAACTAGATAACTGAGCCTAGGTTTGCTGAGAAGAGAGGAAAACAAAGGAATATAGACAGTTTGGAGGGGATCTGGACATCCAACAAAGCCAGTAGGGGCACAAAAAAAAAGAAGAAATTTGAGCACAAGCAAGGCAAACCTGAAATCAAAGCACTCAGATGGAGTTATCAGTTCAATAACAACTGAAGGAAGTAGACAGAACAGGATTAAGGAGCAAGCTGTTGGCAGGAGTTAAGAAAATGCAGGAAGCATGGAACTATATAGTCAGGCATTCCATTGAATCTCCCCAAACCTCAGTTTCCTGATTTGTAAAATTAGGTTTTTCTAGATGTCCTCTAAGGTCCCTTTCAGCTCTAAATCTATACTCTTATAATTCCTCAAAACATCTAGGACAAAAAAAGTTTTAAACAAATATTTTCTGAATGAATAAATGACTTGTGAAAGAGAACATACTAAACCACTAACATTTTATCTTGAAGTAGCTTATTAGATAAACAAACTAGTTGCAGGGCATAGATTTAGACCTTGAAAGAATCTTAGTGGGAAAACTAGGTGGCCCAGTGGATAGAGAGCCAGGTCTGGAGACAGGAAGACATGAATTGAAATTTGACCTTTGTTATAAGGAAAAGTTAAGGAGGAAAATGTTTAAGTTTGCAGAGGGCAGAGGCATGGGGCAGTGGAATAATACTGATACTGGTCTACAATTAAGCATCTAATCCCATCCCCAAATCACTGTCCATTACACCTTTGACACTTAGCTGTATGGCCCTGGGCAAGTCACTTAACCTCAATTGTCTAACCCTTTACTCCTTTTCTGCCTTGGAATCAATAGTTAGTATGGATTTTAAAGCAGAAGGTTGTTTTTTGAGGGGTTTTTTTTTTAAGTCTAATCTCTTCATTTTAAGGATAACAATCTCATTTTACAAACAAGGAAACTGAGACCCTGAGAGGTGAAGTGACTAGTCACAGATTGTACTGTTATTATGAAGTAGATCTGGGATTTGGACCTAGATCTTCTGGCTCCAAATCCAGGGCTTTTTCTGTTGTACCACAATGCCTTCTGCAGAAATAGTGACATGTCCTATCGCCACTCTCAGGACTTAGATCATTCAGTACTGGGATTGGTTGTCAGACAAAAGGGCTTCCTTCCTCCTCTAGCTCATTCTCCATGAAATGACCTTTAGTGAAGACACTTCTATTCCTCTCTATGTTTATTTAAATTAAGCTTGAATTGGAATCAGGGACTAACTGGTTAATAAGTGTTCTATCATTAGTACAAGTGAGCATGTTTCTGGAAATGTGTGATAACAGATAATGGAGGGTCAGGGGAGGGTGGATCACTACTTCAGAGCACATATAGGAATTCTCTGACTGGGTCCTCTACGTTTACTGCATGATGAGGTGGAAGGTCTTTTGGCTAACTACTGAGCAGGGATTGAGAGTACATACAAAGGGCCGGAGGGGAGAAATGTGTTCTCTTTCCTGAAGGCTATAATTACTGTAAGTGTCTGGGCTAGGGGTAGCAGGTAGAGTATAAGAAGACTACTGTCTAAAATGCATAATAGAACAACTCTGAAATACCACCTCACACCTATTAAACTGGTCAATAGGACAGAAAAGAAAAATGATAAATGTTGGAGGGGATGGAGGGCAAAATTGGGACACTAATGCATTGTTGGTGGAGATGTGAAGTGATTTAACCATTCTGCAGGGTAATTTGGAACTAAGCCCAAAGGTCTATAAAAGAAGATATGCTCTTTGATCCAGTAATACCACTACTAGGAGGCATCCCAAAGAGATTTTTTAAAAATGGGAAAGGGCCTGTTTGTTCAAAAATATTTATAGCTGCTTTCTTTGTGGTGACAAAGAATTGGAAACTAAAGAGATGTCCCTCAACTGGGGGATGGCTGAACAAATTGTGGTATATGATGGTGATGGAATACTGTTGTGTTATAAGGAATGATGAACAGGATGATTTCAGAAAGAGATAGAAAGACCTATGTGAACTAATCCAGAATGAAATAAGCAGAACCAGGAGAACATCATTCACAGTAACAACAATATTGTGAAATGATCTCATGTGATGGATTTTGCTACTAATAGCAATACAATGATCCAGAACAATTTTGAGGGACTCATGAAAAAAGAATGCTATCTACCGCCACAGAAAGAACTATTAGAATAAGAATACAGACAAAAACATATCGTGTATCACTGTTTATTTGGGTATATCATTTCGAGTGTTGGCTTTAAAAGATTATTCATTAACAAAAATTAATAACATGGAAATAGGTTTTGTATAATCCAGATTGAATTCCTTGCCAGCTCTGGTAGGGGGCAGGGAAGAAGGGAGAGAGATAATTTGGATTATATAACTTCAGAAAACTGATGTGGAATTTTGTTATTAAAATAAAAATAAATTTTGTATTATTAAATAAAATTTTTGAAATTTTGAAAAGAAGTCCACTCTCTCCACCCAGGCAGACATGAAACCATGAAATATGACATTTATATTTCTGGCTTTGTTGTGGTTCATTCCTTCTTGCTCTTAGGTAAATAAGTATTGATTATGGAACAGACTAAGCTACCAGCTTGTGAGCTTCAAAAAATCAAAGAGCACCAAGAGTTCAGTGATGGTAATCCATATCAGAGTTTCCCAGTAGCCAAACAAACATACGGGTATATCTCTAAGGACTGACCTGTGAGGAGTGACCAGATCAATATGGTTGTGAGTCTTGTCCTACAAAAGTAAAATTTAAAATTAAATCTCAATAATAAAAATGTTATATTTTAAGAGATTTATTAATGATCATTAGAAATCACAGAATAGAGAAGATACAAAATAAAGACCAACGTTCCCATGGCTGATCAGCCAGTTCAAACACCCACCTTGTCACCTAGCTTGGGACAGGAAGTAAAGAGGCAGGACCCTTTATATCCTTGCCTAATATCCCCTGTCCACAGGAAGTACATAATTACAGGAAATCAGTGGGCTCCTGGGAAATGTAGTTTTTTTTTAAGGGTAACAGATTTTCAATTATACACAAACAAGGGAGCTATTCCATTCACGTGGGATACCACATAGAGAAGTGACCTTAGTGAGGAGAAAGCTTTGTAATAACCACTTTAAGTTTGAGCTCACTCTCCCCAAGGATTGAGATATTCTAGGGGTGAAGTGTACTCCAAGTGTGGAGAAAAGCTTTGTAACTTCTGTTTTTCCTATATCTTCTTAGAAAATATCCCTTTGCAAAAGGTAATCAATGTTAATTGCTTAAATGATATTGAGACACTAATCATTAGATCAGTCAGTCAATGATAATAGGCAAGAGTTCCGGTCCTAGAACTGGGAGAATCTAGGTTCAAATTTGGCTTTAGATATTTTCTAGCTGCACAACTCTGGACATATAACTTAACCTCATTTGTATAGTCCTTACTCTTCTTTCATAGAGTCGTTACTAGGACAGAAAATAAAGGTTTTTAAAAAATAGATACTAAAACAATAACTAGCCATTGAAACTGTGAATAACACACCAGGATGGAGACTCAAACCAAAAGCATTAGAAGATAACTCCACAGCTCCTTAGGGTTACCCAAATAGAATCCAGAGATATAGCTAGCTAATCTCTGGGGACCCCACTCACCAGAGCAATAGAGAGTTGAGATAAGACCTATTCCTCACCTACACCAAGAGATAGATGCATTGATAGTACTGCTCCTCCCACTATATAAATCTTGGAAGAACTGTATTTTCACAGAAAATTATGTATAAGAAAGTGCTTAGAAAATATAAAACCATTATAGAAACATAATGGACTACTACAAAAAGTTAGAGAAGTTCTGAAGGCAGCTAGTGGTATAGTCAAGAGAACTTAAGACCTCGAATCAGGGAAAGAAGTTCAAATCTTGTCTCAGATACTACCAGTTACTTGACTCTGGACAATCACTGAACCTTTGTTTACCTCAGTTTTCTCATCTGTGAAATGGGAATAATTATAGCACTTTCTTCCCAGAATTGTTGTGAGGATGAAATGAGGTAATATTTATAAAGTGCTTTGTAAACTTTAAAGTGTTAGGTAAATGCTAGCTATTATTAATGAGATAGAGGAGGGAACATATGTTCTGTGAAACTTTGGGATTCCACCTACACCACAACCTGAGCAAGGTAGCAAATGTGTATATGTTGTCTGTAGCTGATTTAGCACAACTAATTAAAACCTGATAGCACTGGGGATCTCATTATGAATTGACACCCCAAATGATAGTCAGTAGCACTCCAACCCTGACAACCCTGGGTTGTCAAGTTAATTCCAATGCCATAACCACAAAGGGTAACTCAAAACACATCCCAAAAAAATGATTCTCATGGACAAGGAATAGCAGCGACTGAAAATATGAATGTTTATTAAAACAATAAGCACTGTTGGTTGACTCTTGGGCTTTAGGTAGCAGGGTCCCAGTAACAAACTTGTACTTGTTGATACACATAAACACACACACAAACACTCTGATTCTCTTATTAATAGTGACTGCCTCATCATTTGATGTTTTCACTCCTATTATTGTTCAGTTGTCTTCATCATTCTAACTCTTTGCAAGCCCATTTGAGGTTTTCTAGACAAAGATACTGGAGTGCTTTGCCATTTCCTTCTCTAGTTAGTTTTTTAGATGAGGAGACTGAGGCTAATGGGGAAAATGACTTACTCAGGGTCATAGTAAGTGTATGAAACCAGATTGGAACTAAGGAAGAAGAATCTTCCTGACTGGCACTCTATCCACTGTGCCACCTAGTTGCCCAACATTTACTCCTCTCCCCAAAGCAAAAGCCTTTCTAATTAACAGGTTATTTGTACTCATATTGCAGTGGTGCACAGTAACATCTCTGACTTGAAACTAACAATGACTTTTTATTTGAAAAGAATACGTTACATAAGGAACACAAAACTCAAACAGACAACCCAAGCTATAAAAGTTATGGTAGAAAATAAATAATCACAAGGCTTTCTTACTTGACTTTCCCTACAAATGAAATGACAACCAGCCACAGATTATGGACAGGAGATAAATATTAAAGAGCAATAGGAACAGCAGCCACATAAAGTCTCTCAGTCTCAGGGAAAACACATTAAGAGGAAAGCGTGCACTCTATCTTTTCTAATGATTCTTCTCCAGGCAAAGTGCAGTCCTAAAGTTCTTTATTGGCTCTCCCTCTATAAAGCTCTAATGATTCCAAGTCTCCATCGCTCTTGGAGTGGGCAGAAAGCAAGGAAGGATGGCATAAAAGGTATACAATGACACAAAAAGTAGGAAAGGGATAATATTAAATAATATATGTCACAAATGCAAAGACAGCGCCATAAGCAATGTCTCTGCTTTCTATGTAACATAGGCAGCATGGGATATAGTCATGATCTGAAGAGGCTGAAATAACTATTCTCTGATTTTAAATATCTGCCTCACAGTCTTCCATGGTCTCTGGAATTTCTACTATTAAGATCCTCTTTAGTGGTGTGACCTTGGGCAATTCACTTAATCAATTTCATTATCTATTAAATGGGAATGACTATAGCCCCTAACTTCCAGGGTTGTTGTGAGGATAAGATGAGATATTATTTGTAAAATGCTTTGTAAGCCTTAAGGTACAATATGAGATATAAATGTTAGCTATTACAATCCATTATCATCATCATAGGTCCCAGTTACTTCAGTTCCCACCACCTAGCACAGTACGGGACCCATAGTAGGTAGTATGAGAATTCTCTCTACTTATGCAGACCATAGAGTAGTCTTTGTGATTTCCTATGATCAAAACTTCACTACTTCAAGGCAAACTTGGTAGTGGAAACTTCTCAAAACTTGATGAGGCACATCATCAAAGGACAAGTAAGCATTCTTTTAAAAAATATTTTATTTTCAATTATGTGTAGAAACAATTTTTTAAAAATCCTTACATTCTAAAAAAAAAAAATCCTTACATTCTATCTTAGAAATCAATGCTGTGTCTTGGTTCTAATGCAGAAGAGTGGGGTTAGGCAATAGGGACTAAGTGACTTGCCCAGCTGGGAAGTGTCGTAGGTCAGATTTGAACCCAGAACCCAGGACCTCTCATCTCTGGACCTGATTCTCAATCTACTGAGCCACCTAGCTGCTCACTAGAAAAAAAAAATTTTTTTAAATAAAAACCCTCATCTTCTGTCTTAGCATCAATACTTGGTATTGGTTCCAAGGCAGAAGAGTGGTAAGTGTAGAAAGGAAACTAGACTAACAGTTGGTGGGGGAAGAGGCAACTGGGAGTGGCAGTTGGGTCTTGTGACTAGCACTTCCTTCCTGCGAGGTTTTGGACTTGCTTCCTGGTGTGGGAGGAGAGAGGAGCTTGTTTAGTGCAGTCTGGTATGGTGTGCCTCTGCTTGGTTTAGCCCGAAGATTCAGGCCCAATTACTTCTGAAGGTCAGAACGGTTCTTGTTTGCTTTCTGTCTACTGCTAAGATTCTGAATTAAGCTAAGCAGGACTGATATAGAGTAGATGGGAGTGGGAGAACCCTCCACCAGCCTCTGGGGCCTGGCCTCAACTCTGAAGCTAAGGAAAAAACTCCAATCCTAACTGATTATTAAACTTTATATTATTTGAATTTTCAGTCAGATAAGTGGACTATCTTTTCTGGTCATAGAGGGAGCTGAACTTCAGTTCAGTCATTCCAGGACAAACAGTCCTTATTGGACCCCTGCTGCTTCCTCTCAGCAGGGGGCATCTCTTTCCTTTGACTCACCAAGCAATATTCCCTCTCTCCTTTCAACTCCTCCATACCCCATACAAACCTCACATTATCCCCCATTTTTTCCAATCCTCCATTTCCTTTCCCAATAAATATTACATAAGGGCTAGGCAAAGGGGGTCAAGTGACTTTCCCAGGGTCACACAGCTTAGGAAGTGTCTGAGCCCAGATTTGAACCTAGGACCTCCCATCTCTAGGCCTGATTCTCAATACATTGAGCAACCCAGCCACCCCCTAGAAACAATTTTTGATAATTGTTTTCTGACATTTGACATTCAGATTCTCTTTCTACCTTCCCCTTTCTCCCTGAGGCAGTAAATAGTCTATCGGTTATATGAGTGCTTTCATGCAATACATATTTCCATAGTCCCCATGCCATGACAGAAAACACATATCACACATATAGCAAAAGATGAAGGAAATATAGTGAAAGGTGGCATCGTTTGATTTGCAGTTGGATTCTAACAGTTCCTTCTTTGGCTTTGGAGAGCATTTTTTATCATAAGTCACTTGGGGTTATTCTGGGATCTTGTTTTGCTGATACTCATTTAGTCCTTCAAGTTCATCATCTTACAATATTTCTGTTATTGTATGCACTGTTTTTCTCACTTCACTTTTCCCGAGTTCATATAAGTCTTTCTCGGCTTTTCTGAACTCATCCTGTTCATCATTTCTTATGGCACAATAATATTCCATTACAGCCATAGACCATAACTTGTTCATTCATTCTTCAACTGATGGACACCCCCTCAATTTCCAACTCTTTGCCACTACAAAAAGTGCTGCTAAAATATTTTGGAACAGACAGATAGGTCCTTCATCTTTAATTTCTTTGGGATACAATTGTTAGAGTTAAAATAGTTGAGGACATAAACTGTAGTGATTAAAATAGTGGAAGACTTAAATTGTAGTAGATATAAGAGTGGATGAATAAGTTGTGACTGCAGAAAATACGTTTTCACTACAGTGTCTTGTTTTTAAATCAAATATATAAGGTGGTCACCAGGGAAATATTTCCAGTTATTAAAATATACACAAGATAGCTGGGTTTTATAGAGATTTTAATTAATACAAATGTGTAATTAAAGAAAAGGAGAGAAAGAGAGAAAAGGGGAATAATAGAAAAGGATAGGCCGGGCCAGGGCAACCCTGGTCAACCTAGGCCTGAGCCCTAAAAGAAAGATCAGTCAGTCCTTAATCACTCACCACAAGATCTGTCCAAGAAAGGATTCTAGTGACACCAGGCCAGCTTCATCTCATCTGCCTCCACCAACTCAATCCTGAATCTGAATGTCAATCCGAATGCCCTTTCAGCTCTATCTGAGCTCCTATTTAAAGGGAATTTTCTCCTATGTCACCTCCCCTAAATTCTCACATCTACCAATCACAGTAGACAGTTTTCAAAGGACAGACCATTCTTAGTTCATACCTAAGAAGCTATAAATTTTTGAGTAATTCACACCAGGAAAGCTCTGAGTAAGTTTCTCACCTCTTTGTTCCTTGTAAATTCACAAGTTGCTTGACCTTTATAGGTACTTAGCACCCTTTTGTATTAGTCCTAAAATAGGCATGGCTTAAAGAACTTTTTGTCTTACTATAAGTATGGGTTTAAGTATTTTTCATTGTTCTGAAGAGAGTTTACAACTTTATCTTCCCCTAGGGCAGACTTAAGTAGGGGTGGAGTAGAGGTCTCACATTCCTGATCTAAGTAGAGTTCTCACATTCCTGATCTAAATACCTTCACTGTCCAAATGGGAAATGGTCCTAATGGGGAATGGTCTTAACCCAACCTTATAAAGTAGGGTCTGGGAATTTTTTAAGGTTTACAATCCTAACCTTATGAAGTAGGGTTTGAGAATTTTTAAGGTTCACACAATATTGGTATTACTGGGTCAAAAGTTATTCGTTTTATGGCCCTTTAGTCATAGTTCCATATTGCTCTCCAGAATGGATGGATCAGTTCATAGTTCCACCAATAGTATATTAGTGTCTCAATATTACCATGTCCCCTCCAACATTTATCATTTTCCTTTTTGGTCATATTAATTTGCATTTCTCTAATCAATAGTGATTCTGGGTATTTTTTCATATGACTATAGTTTTAATTTCTTCATCTGAGAATAACCACATGCTTTGGCCATATATCATCTGGGGAATGCTTTGTACAAGTATGAATTCTTGCATAAATCTGAACTCTAAGCCAGTCCAAATATTAGTAAGATTTCTGTTAAAATGTAAAAATTCTCCATGGTGGCACATGCTTGTAATCCCTACTAGGGGAAGCCCACATTGTTGGATTCCTTGAACCTGGAAGTTCTGAGCTATAGAAGGTTAAAGCCAATCAAGTGTCTGCCTTGTCGAGCATTGATATGATTCTCAGAAGTATAGGACCACTAGGCTGCTTAAGAAATAAAAAGGCTTAGGCCAGAAATAGAACCAGTCAAGGCTTCCATGTCAATAAGTAGTGGGATCAGGCCCACAGGTGACTGAGTAAGATATGGATACTCATACTCAGTCTCAAAAATGAAAAACTATGTGTGTGTGGGGGAAATATATATATATATATAATTTAGGAAATGATGGGAATAGAACACCATACAGAACACCATCATACAGGAAGGGAATGGATGGAATATAGAGTAGAATCCCCATTCAGAGTTTCCCCTGAGAAGTCTCAGAATATAGCTTTAACATAGCTCTTATCTAGATCTCCCCAGATGGTTTTAAAAGGTCCTCAGTTCTTGAATAAATATTAGAAGGTAACAGGGCACATCACACATAGTTTAGCCTTTATTTCTCCCTGGAAAATGCAGAAAACTCATA
The DNA here is from genome assembly GCF_027887165.1 of Monodelphis domestica. Classification (NCBI taxonomy): domain Eukaryota; kingdom Metazoa; phylum Chordata; class Mammalia; order Didelphimorphia; family Didelphidae; genus Monodelphis; species Monodelphis domestica. The sequence goes on along the minus strand of NC_077230.1, from coordinate 129,140,736 downwards.
AACTCATAAAACTCATAAAAGATTCATGGTAGCACCCCCCAAAATTGGCACAATTTTTCTCCCTCTCCAATGGGATCAACATTCCCTCCCGCCCAGGCATGACAGAGTTCTTTAGGTTCATAGCATCATTCTGTGGTTTAGAATCTATTCAGAATGGAAATAAACTTGGGTTTGTTGTAGAGACTAAAATCTGGTGCTATGAAGAGTTCCTTTTATGCCGTAGGAGCCCATAAAGACCTCTAAGACCTTGAGTTCCTAAAGACTTGTACAAGAATATTCATAGCTGCACTCTTTGTGGTGGCAAAAAAATTGGAAAATGAGGGGATGCCCTTCAATTGGAGAATGGCTGAACAGATTGTGGTATATGTTGGTGGTGAAATACTATTGTGCTCAAAGGAATAATAAAGTGGAGAAATTCCATGGAGACTGGAACAACCTCCAGGAAGTGATGCAGAGTGAGAGGAGCAGAACCAGGAGAACATTGTACACAGAGACTGATACACTGTGGTACAATCGAATGTAATGGACTTCTCCACTAGTGTCAATACAATGTCCCTAAATAATCTGCAGGGATCTAGGAGAAAAAACACTATCCTTAAGCAAAGGACAAACTGTGGGAGGAAAAACACCGAGGAAAAGCAACTGCTTGACTACAGGGGTGGAGGGGATATGACTGAGGAGAGACGCTAAATGAGCACCCTAATGCAAATACCAACAACATGGAAATGGGTTTGGATCAAGGACACATGTGATACCCAGTGGAATCACTTGTCGGTATGGGAGGGGTGGCAGGAGGGGGGGAGGAAAAGAAAATAATCTTTTTTTCCAATGAATAATGTTTGAAAATGACCAAATAAAATAATGTTTAAAAGGAAAAAAAAAGACCTTAAGTTCCTATCCAGAGTTTAGACTCTCCTACCCACATAGAAGAAAAATGAAGATGGATATAATCCATATAAACTCAGAATCCTTATCTTAATTCCCACCATTTGCTAGCAAATCAGATACCCAGAAGGAGACTGGCATCTCCCCCTTCAAGTTCTAGGAGTTCTTCTTTGGGGTTGGGCTATCTTTCTATGCCAAAGGATCAAGCCCCCATATTTATATTATCTCTCCAATATCAATACCATAGATTAGTTCATCATTATCAATTTAGCCATATTACAGCAATTACCTTTATAAAACCCTTACCTTTTGCCTTACAATCAATATTCAACATTAGTTTCAAGGCAGAAGAGCAGTAAGGGTTAGGTAATGGGAGTTATGTGACTTGTCCAAGGTCACACAGCTAAGAAGTATCTAAGGTTAGTTTTGAACCCAGGACCTCCCATGTCTAGGCCTGGCTCTTTAGTTCAGCCACCCAGCTGCCCCATATCAATTAATTTTTTAGAAACATTATTTACAAAAAAAAAGATCATTTACTGAGAATATATAGCAAAAAGAGAAATACAAACACATCTTCCTGAATTCAAGGCACCTTTTCTAATCTATCACCTTGGTCCCTGGGGAAAATGGGCTCAAATTTATTTAAGGTGGTTGCTCTATTCATTGAACCACTTAAGTGAGTGGATAGTGGATACTTCTATTATTTACATTTTATAGTTGAAGAAACTGAGGCAGGTAGCTGTTAAGTGACTTGCCTAGGGTCACATAACTAGGAAGTATCTGCAGCTGACAGTGAATTTAGGTCTTCCTGTCTCCAACCCCAGGTTTCTGTTGATTCTGCCGCCAGCTGTCTTTTATATATGAAGATAACATTTCTATCCTATGTTCTGGATGCTTTTTTGATTTTTTTCCCCCTTAAGTAATGGAGGTCATTTTGAACTGAGTCATCCATTCTCTTCCTTCAGAATGACCTGACTAATGGCTGGGTTTGCTTAGATAGTAAGTGAACATTAGAGCTTAATTCTGGGGCCATACAACAAGGCAAAATTAACTGGCCCAAATAGAGTCATTGTTTGTCCATTTTTCAAAGAGGACCAATAACATCTCAGGGTGATGTCCTGGTTTAAGTGAGGCAGAGTTGCACAAAGTCCTCAGCCTCACTCTCACAGACCCATTGATGTCTAGTGACAAGACAAAAGGCAGGATGACCAGTGATGGCCCAGGATGCAGTGGATGACTTTGGTATCTTCAATGATTCACCAGACTCTAAGCACTCCACAGCACTTGCTTTAGTCACCTTCAAGGCTGTTGGAACGAGTTATTCTAATTTTCCCATTGCACTGGGGGAAGTCCACTTGAGGTAAACCTCCATCCCCCCAACTCACAAAGAGGTTTGAGGCCCGTTGGTTACTCTCAATGGACAAGACAAGTTTTCTGGGGCATGGCAGTTACTTAGAGCCACAGGTAAGAGTTAAGTGACAGGTGGACACCAAAGGTGGAGGAGAAGACCTGAAAAGGGTTAGACAAGCCCTTATATCAGAGTTTCTAGTTCTTCCAGAATATCCCAGTCATCCCCACAGAGTAATCCCAAAAGAGGAAAATGGCAAGAAAAAGAGCTACAAGTTTTATTGGCAATTAGACAAAATGAAAAGAATGCAGGTATCTCTTCCACATCACAGAATTGGGGCATGGTACCCCTGTGATCTAGAAAATCCATGTAAAAGTTTTTGGCCTTCCCTTTGACTAGAGGAAAAGTCAATATTTGTTTTTATTTTATGGGTTGTTTCTAGAACCTTACTGCAAAATTGGCGTTAAGTATTTGGTTATAGGCTATATCGTTTCTAGACTTTTTTTCTGTGTGGTCTGTCAGCCTTTGCCTACCATCTGTGACTTCTGTGAAATCCACCCAAAACCCCCATTTAATTTTTTACGTTGACTTGCAAAATATAAAAAATGCAAAAGGAAAAAATCACAATATGGAAGGGATATCTATAGTCTCAGAGAAGTCAGAGGTCTCAGGTTCAAAACCTCTCTCTAATGTCAATTAGATCTTGAGTTTAACCTTCCTTGGTTTTGTCAACTGAAATATTAAGAAGCTGAATTAGATGGACACTGAGGTTTCTTTTATTTCCACAGCAATGGGCCTATGAGGGCAGACACCCTCCCACTCTCCACTGGCTTAATTCAAAGAATGCTTAATTTTGTACCTTGTAGATAAGAAAATTAAAGTGAAGAAGACAAAAATTTAATTATAGAATGACACATTTAGATCTGGAAAGCTCAGAGACTGTAATCCAACCCTATGATACTGAGGCCCAGAGAAATAACTTACTCAAGATCACTCTGGAAATGCTAGAGTCAGGACTGGAATCCAGGACCTCTGATGCAAAACCAGCACTCTTCCAAAAGTAGCATACTCTTGAGTCCTATGGTCCCAAGTCTAAAAGATGTCACAAGGAGATTTTTAAAAAAGGCAGACACATACAAAGAGTTAGCTAGCCTAAATGATGCGTATTCATTAAGCATTTCCCCTTCCAAGGCAGATAGCATCACAAGTATGTTGTTACAACACCGAGGAATAAAGAAAGCCCATGATTATTCTCGCCTTGTTCTCCTGAGCTTGTCTGGCTAGTTTCTCCTCTCTGGATAGGGGAGGGTATACAGTTGCTAAGTGAGGTGCTCATGCTGAGCCCCAGGGGAAGGCGCCTTCCTGGACTTGGCAGCTGTCCCTGCAGTTACTCATTCTATGCTTTCCTACACCACCTTCAGCACACACCATTAGCAATTCTCTTTGGGTGTGTCATCTCTACGTTACTCAAGAAGTGAGGAAGTGGAGTGACTGCACACACAGTCATTCTGTTCCTTTACAGATAATCTGAAATTCTAACCCCATCGTGCCTTTCGGAAAACTGGGGAAGGTGAGAGCAGCTATTAGGAAGAATAGAAGCATTCTTTGTTTGCTGTACAATCCATAAATCCAATGCCAATCTTGAGCTGCTAATCAGTTTAAGGCAATGTTTACCTATGGAAGCATTGCTCTAAGTTCTCCCTGCTTAAATTAGATACTATGGCTTTGGGGTTCAGTCCTACTTGTTACTGCAATCTTATACTTTCTCCACAAGTTTTTATTTTATGTATTTATTTCTTAGGTGTTAATGTCTTTTGTGTTTTTTCCTGTTTAGTTCAGATTTTTAATTTTTAAAAACTCAATTTTTGAGTGCTTTCATCATCAAGGGAATGAATGATAAGACAAAACTTAGAATATTATTATTTCCTAAGAACTGGAAGGAAAATGGATGGCCATTTATTGGAGAATGGAAGCATAGTATACATTTTAGTATTTTGTATATATGTACATAAATGTAAAATTTGTGCCATGAGAACTGACGGTATGAAAAAATTAAAGAAATGTGAACTTTTATGAACCTATATAGAACAAAGTTAGCAGAATTAGAGCAATTCACATGATGACTACAATATAAAGGAACTCAACATCCAAAAGTGTCAAAACTGCTCAATATATTGACCAATAACAATAGAGGACCGATGGTCAAGCCTTTGGGGGAGAGGTGGTAGACTAAATGTAAAGAACAACCAATTTCAGACATGACCAATGGTTAGTTTGGTATTTTTTACTATACTTATTTGTTAAAAGGGACCATTTGGAGTTGGGGAAGGGGAATATAGTTCTCAGAAAGTGATAATAACACACTTGACAGTGCCAAGCAGAAGTGAAGATGGAAACAGAAGTTTTCGTGGGATTAAGGACTGGGAAATGAGTAAAATAATCCAATCAGATCCCGCCTCTTCATGCCAGCCTCTGATAATAGGTGTGGTAAGAATGGATTAGAGAGTGGCTGAACTGTTTCTCTCCAGCAGATTGAGAAAGAGATGATGCGCTCTCTTCCTCTCTTCCTTTGTCTGGAATAATAAAGTTTTGCTCCAAAGTTTCTTCATTCATTATAGGATCATTATAATTGTATTTAAGTAGTCTGAATTTTGCCAACTAGAAAAATCCAACTGGTCCTAACTATCCCTGGTTGTATAATTCACTACTAGTAAAGGAGAACCAAGGAATAGTTTGTGGTATACAGATTTCTTTTTTTTAGGTCAAAGAATTTAACATTGTTCCAAAGTTCTAGATTGTTTTCTTGGCTGAGAACTTGAAGTAAATAAGACAACATGGGTTTGGGTTTATTAACACTGGACCCACTTTCCTAGGAAGAACCTGGGTTTTTGTCTGCCCTCAGGGTAATACAAGTAGATTACCATGGCAGGCTAACAGGCTTGTCAGGTCATGTTCTTCCTCACTGTCCCCCACATCCCCCAATGCATGTACAAAGAAAGGAGGAAACGAATCAAGGAAGGTGACTAGGGAGTGAAAAATTCCCAGTGGGAGTAGAAAAGTCATATGTGGCTCCTTTGAATAAAGGCCATGTTCCTATAGTGGGGGCCAAAGGATAGATTATATCTTCTTCTTGATGTTGTTTCCCTCTCCCAAACTCAGACAGCAAAATTATTTCAGACTGCTACTGATCTATTATGGGATGGTGACAACTCATCCCCCATATTGCTCCCCACCCCCAGGCCCCAGACATTTAGCAACCAAAGGAATTCTTAGCAAAGGAGAAGAGTTTCTTATAGTGAAAGGGAGAAGTGAAATGAGGAGGCATGATGAGTAGAAATAGAAAGTAACAAGTGCCAGGCAAATGACAAACTGACTCTGGCATAGTTTTTGTTTGGTTCTTTTATACCATAGTCACTTCCCAGTATATCTCCCTGCCCCACAACCACCATAAATTCTCCTTTGGAATGCATAAAACTGTTAAACAAAGCCTATCAACAAATCAACTGCATCTGATAAAGTATGCAACATACTATGCCTGTGGTCCTACATATCTCTGCTGAGTGGAGGGAAGTTCATTTCATCCCTGGTTCTCTGGGACCAACCAAGATTGGTTCTTAGAAATTTGGCATTCTTTAATACTCCTTAAGAAGAAAAAATAATTAATATATATTTAATAAAACACATTGTATACAACACCCTAAAACCGAGGGAAGGGGGATGAAGGATTTGGGATCATTCTGTGCTTATGAATAAAATTACAAACTATTTTATAATTAATTATGATATATCCTTTTATATTCCCTTTCATAACTCATTTGAACTAGAGATTTTCCATGTTTGCAGGTTCACCCAAAACAAATGCCTTTGTTACTTGCTGATTCTTGTATTACTAATAACTTTTATGTCTTTTTATAATTTCCACACTGATTCCAGCTTGCTACATCATAATATAATAGTATTGCATCACAGGAATCAACAAATATGAAGAATTCAGAGGAAAATGAAATTACGTAGATAAACTGATACATGAATAAAGTAAGCAGAACCAGGAAAACACTCTAAAAATGACTACATCAATGTAAATAAAAGAGCAAGAAAACAAATTTGAACACTATGAAATTATAAGTTTGGCATTTGAGAAACAGTGAAAAACCCATCTTCAATCTTGTTGAATAGAAACTGAGTAATAGTTGTCAAATGTTACATATATACATGTGGTGGGGTTGTTTGATTTTTCTGACATGTTTTTTGTAATCTCTGTAACAAGGGAAGTGTTTATGTGGAAATGAAAGTGATATATATTAAATTATATCATAGAAGGGACTTTTACAGGTCACCTGATCCAGTCCTTTAATTTTGTTGATTAAGAAACTGAGAACTAGTGAATTTAAGTGACTTACCCAAAGCCACACATTTAAAAAGGGCAGAGGAAGAATTCAAACTTGACTCACCTAGTTCTATATCTAGTGTTCTTTTATGCAACTATTGCCAGCAATGGAAACTTATAAAACCTATATTAATTCCAATGAAACAATTAAAAGTGATTAACTTGACAAATTTGTAATCATGGTTTGTCTCTACCTATGAGCTACCTGAAGAGTGGAAGTTATTAATTTGAATCTCATAAAATTCACTGCCTCTGCAGATCTGAAAGATTATGCATGACTATACCCCCTCCCACAAGATTGTACAAGTCTTGGGATTTTCTCATTATGACTATTTTGATGTGCATTTTAGTTAGCATATAAAAATGCACAGAAAGAATACTCCAAGCATATTAATCTTGATTTATGATCAGTTTACCCCTTGTATTTTGTTGCTAACCGAGTCTGCACTTTTTGCATTTTACGGTGGGTATTGTTTTCAACCCATTATAAATTTCAGACCCATTATTAATCATTCATTCACAACTTTTAAAGGTGTCATTGAAAAATTATAGGTTGGATTCATTTACAAAGTCATTAACTAACTTGAGAAAATTAAAAATAGATCAAGCCCAACTGACTTCTAAGCACAGGGAGACAATGTGGTATTGCAGAAGTAATAGTAGCTTGGCAATCAAAGGACCTAAATTCAAATCCCAACTCTGTCAATCATTAGTTATGATACTTTGAATTAGCATATAATACAATAGCAAGAACAATCTCTGCTTCTTGAATCAAAGGTCTGGGTTCAAATACTGACCAATCAAGGAAAATTCCTCAGGAATGGATAGACCTTCCTGGACCAGAAGGTTACTGTGGCTCCCTTTTTTTTATTGACCAGTTCTACACAAAAACTCCATTTTAAGGGAAGAGTCCAGATCAACCATGTTCACTCCTTCATTCCTCTTTGGAATCCACTCTTGATTTTCCATACTTCTTTCTTTACCATGTTCCTGCCTGGGTACTTTCTTTCCCACCACTCCCTTTGCAGTTTCCTCCATCAGAATGTAAACATCTTGGGCTCAGGGACTGTCTTTTTTTCTTGCATTCTCAGCATTTAAAATGAAATCTGGCATAGTTAACATTTTATAAATGCTTATTGACTTGACTTTCCTTTTTTTGTAAAATAAAGAAATAGATGACCTTTGAAGTCCTTTCCAATTCTAAATCTATGATCATTTTAGGTATCATAATATTTTACTTCATTGCAAAGAAAGTTAAAGCAATGTAGTAGAAAGTGTGCAGAATTTCAAGCCAAGGACCTGGGGGCAGTTCCTTCTCTGTTATAATTACCTGCCTGGCCAGGGTAAGTCATTTTTTTTTGGTGGGCCTCAATTTCATCATTTGTAAAAATGAGTGTTAGACTAGATCACTTCTGGGGTCCCTTTCAGCTACAAGTCAATGATCCAATCTAGCATAAATCTAGTGCTCTGATAATGGACAAAAAGACTTGTACAAAAATATTCATAGCTGCGCTTTTTGTGGTGGCCAAAAATTGGAAAATGAGGGGATGCCCATCAATTGGGGAATGGCTGAACAAATTGTGGTATATGTTGGTGATGGAATACTATTGTGCTCAAAGGAATAATAAAGTGGAGGATTTCCATGTGAACTGGAACAACCTCCAGGAAGTGATGCAGAGCGAGAGGAGCAGAACCAGGAGAACATTGTACACAGAGACAAACACACTGTGGTATAATCGAACATAATGGACTTCTCCATTAGTGGTGGTGTAATGTCCCTGCACAATCTGCAGGGATCAAGGAGAAAAAAACACTATCCAAAAGCAGAGGACAAACTGAGGGAATAGAAACACCAAGGAAAAGCAACTGCCTGACTACAATGGCTGAGGGGACATGACAGAGGAAAGACTCGGAGCGAACACTCTGATGCAAATACTAACAACATGGCAATGGGTTCAAGTCAAGAACACATATGATACCAGTGGAATCACGCGTCGGCCACGGGGGGTGGGAGGGAGGAAAAGAAAATGATCTTTGTCTTTAATGAAAAATGCATGGAAATGAACAAATAAAATACTATAAAATTTAAAAAAAAATCTAGTGCTCTGATTAGTAACATGCATAAAAAGGCATATAATAAAAGTGTATTGTAAAAAAGAGCTCATGAAAATCTGTATGTCAAAGGTTTTAAAAGTCAGAAAGAGAAAAGAAATTATAGTCCCATATTTTCTTGCAATGCTAACCACAACCCAAAATGTACCCTTTATTTAAGTCAGTCAGGCCTCCTCAATGTCCTGCAAATATGTCCTCTTCATTCTCATTGTCCTTCAGGTCGCCTTCAATTTTGCTTTTTTTGATGATTAGCACATTGTATAATGTTCAGTTTCCTATCATCACTAGAAGAATATTGATATTTAAAAGTTGGACTTTTCTGACAGGGAGTCCCTTAGGATAGCTGAAAAAGTCACTTGAGTTTCTAAAGTTCATTTAGCCACTCCCTTCCTCCTTTCCAATTCCAGGCCGTGATCACTGTCCACTGTCAGTGCCAGTATAAAATATGCACAATGAAGGAATAATTCAATGAGCTGTCTATCCATTTGCTTGTCATGATCTGAACAGGCATTTTTCCCCCAATTTACTCTTTCCTACATGGATTATTCTCTATCCCTTCTGAGTGGTTAAAGATCTCATTAAGGAGATCTTGAAATATACTTGGATTTGATACAAAATAGTTTACCAGAATCCATAAACATGACCATCTAGGAGGCCTGATTTATCTATAGGAAATCCTTTTTCCATCTGGAATTTTCATAGGATAGTTTGCTCTATGATCATGACAAAAACCTTTGGCAAACCCATCTGCCTGATTTGTGCTTGTTAAGATTTATAATCAGTAGGTGTTTGAACAAGTTTATTTTTATTACTGCATCTATCAAAGAATTTTGTATGATCTTATTATGTATTTGAGAAGAAAGTCTTAAAGTAGATGGGGGAACTACTAGCGTGGGCAACCAGAATTTTGTTCTGGTACCAATATCCAGCATTTTCCTTTGTCCTTAATGAACTCTGGCCTCAAAATTCATTCTGTACTTTCTCATCTGGCCTTAGTTCTTATCTATACTGGACCTCTTTCCCAAGCTTTCCTTGTATCTTACAAGTGCCTTCTAATTACCCATATACAATAATCCATGTAAGATACAATGAAAAGAAGTCTGGATTTGGAAGAAGACTTGGGTTTGAATCTTGGTTGTCATTACTTGTGTGAAACTGAGCAAGTTATTTTATTACTCTGGGATTTTGTTACCTTATCAATAAATTGAAGGGATTTGACTTGATGATGTTGGTCTGTCCCCAGCTACAGTTCATAACTTTCAATGTATATCACTCTTGGTCAAATGAAATTTTTGACAACCTGCATCCCCATTCCCTCAATACTTGGAGAATGGTGAATTTTTGGTCTAGATTTATGATTTCATCAATGTGAAGAATTTCCAGTGTAGAATTTCCCTATACAGATGCAAATGGACATCTTCTTTGTAAATTATAGTATTAGAGTTTACAGGAGACACTGATTAACTGATTTGCCCACTTACAAAGCTAGAGTGTATTAGATATGGAACTTATTAGTATTAATATAAAAGACCACAGAGAGTATGAAATTAATGAACTGTTAATCCTAGGAACATTTCCTGATTCAAAGATCAGCGTGCTATTCACAGCAAAAGTTTCCATCTCCAAAAGACTTTTCCTTATTTTATTTAATCAATGCCAATACTACCAACTTAGTCTACTGTAAGTAGTTGGTTGGAGATGCCTTTTTTTTTTAATTAAAGAGAATATTGTATATTTAAAACAGTGGAATAATTCTGTATAAAATAGTCTTCGGATGAATAAAACCACAATGACCAGGATGTTGTGTGAGGATCTATGGACAACAGAACAAAAAGCATTCAGGTTTTTTGTTTTGTTTTTAGCTATGTTGGTGACTATATAAAACAAGGAAGAAACTATCACTTGGAGAAGATAAGACTATGAAAAGCAATGATGGAGAGGAGAGAACTAGTCAATATCAATGTTGCCTCCATTTTCCTATAAGTGAAATGACCTTTGACTTAGAAGAATGAAAATGATTAAAAGGAAATTGAACCCCAAGATAAGGGAATAGATATTAAGAATATATTCTAACTGCCATTAGTGAAATAGAGGCAGAATAAAATAGTGGGGACAATGCTGAATTTGCTGTCCAAGAAACCATGTTCAAACTCTATTTCTGCCACCTTTGTCACCTTTGTGACCTTAGATAGTCACTTAACCCCTCTGGTCACCATTTTCCAGATAAGTAATATGCTAGATGATGCCTAAATTACTATCCTAAACTCACCTTATGATCCTAAATAACTTGACCTTGATGAATCACATCTTAGTGTGCTGACAAAAGTTGGTATGAGTGCTACTAAAGACACCTTGGAAAAGTTGTAGAGGATAGGACAGTTCCCCTAGGACAATGGGCAGGAAACATTGTCCTGATCTTCGAATATGGGGAAGAGAGTAACTACTTAAATCTCAGCAAAGTAAGTTTGACTGGAAAAATTACTATAATGGATTATTAATGGGATTGTTTTTTAATATCTACTCAGGGAAAGGCGATTGCTATAAGTCACCAGGAATTCATTAAGAACAAATTATGCCAAACTAAACTCCATTCCTTTTTCAAAAGAGTCACTAAACTAAGAAATCAAAGACATACTCATAAACATAACATAACTATATTTCAGTTTCAATTGTAATAGCAAGGGGAACTTAAAAGATGAAGGAACCAGAGAGCAGCTGTTTGGGGACAGAGTTCTGTGTAGCACTTCCTCTTTCTTCCTGAGTTAAGCTGTTTTCAATGGAGTCAAGCAGTTCAGACCAGAGGGTAAATCTACTCCCCACAGCTTTCTTCTTTTAAACTTGATAGATGAAAATCCCCCTCCTATTATATAGACTCTGAATCAATTCTGTTATAATTCAAAGTATCTAATTTATTTTGAAAGGAAGAGAGAGGGCAGAGGGAAAGAGGAAGGTCCCTGCTATCTCTTTCCTATGGCAATTTTTGAGGACTTGACCAAAACTCTCTCTCCAGGGAATATGGCTTTGATTTTCCCTAAGGAAAAATATAGTTTCTATTCCAAGGGTTGTCTTCAGTTGGACAAGAAACTTCATTCAGTTCAGTTCAGGCAAAAAGGGTTTGAGAAGAGTATTTCTCCTATCCAGCTCTCTCAGAGTCCTAGATAAAAAGACCAGAAATTTCTTCCTGGCCCCAACTGTTTTGAACTTGGAACTCTCCCATCACATATATGACAAATTCTTTCAAGACAGATATTGATGTGAACAAAAATTAACCAATAGGAAACTATATCTCAAGTGTGCATAAGGCAAATCTTTGGTTGGCATTTTATTTGTTATGCTGTTTGATTAAATGTCTTTTGAGTTGAACAAATGTGTTCTTTGACTGACTTGTGAAAGTAATTATTTGAGGAAGTAGGGTGAGGAGGGATAGTTAATGAGTGAGCACTGACCCACATAATGTCTTGAATCTAGGGTAGTTCAACAGATTGACATACTACATTTTTTGGATCTAGACAACAAAGTTAGAGAAATTAACAAAAATTCATCTAAAGGATTCCAGTGAGTACAAAATTAACAAACTATTATTATCTGTCCAAAAGTAGAATGGACTATGAAGAGAGGTTGATAGGTTCCTCTTCCTCAAAGCTCTTTTTTTGTTGTTCAGTCATTTAGTTATGTCCAACTCTTTAAGACCCTATGGACCATATTGTCCATGGGGTTTCCTTGGCAAAGATATTGGAGTGGTTTGTCATTTCCTTCTCCAGTGAATTAAGGCAAATACAAGTTAATTAATTTACCCAGGGTCACATGGGTAGTGAGTGTCTGAGGCTGAATTCTAATTCAGGTTCCCTGATTCCAGGTCTAGTGCTTTATACACTGAGCCAATCAACTCACCTCTTAGAGGTCTTCAGGGCATTGTTGAATACAAGTAGTTTCCTCTTTCTGAGTCAAGGGAATCATGTAATCTTACACCTATGGCAACATAGCACAGTCTCTCTCCAGATCAAAATGGACCTCAAGGTAGAGAGCTTTAATTGTCCAGGTCCTAAATCATGCTTATGAGATTTATGATCTCTATCCAAGAGTCAGCAAACATTCTTATTTTATTAATGTTTCATCCATTTTTTTTACTAAAAACCCAGCTCCTAGTTTTATTTATTAATTTAATGTATATTTTTCCTTTTTCTTTTTTTATTCCACATTCCACAAAACAAAACAAAACAAGCATTTCTATATACAAAGAAAAAGAAGATAATATACAAATGAAATCACAACTCTAATACATTTAGGTTACTTTTCTTCATATCTACATAATAAATCCCATCTCAAGGGTCCCAACCTCCCCCTAACCTCTCTGCATCACAGAAGATATCCTTAGGAAAACCAGTATGTACACATAAACTGAATCTTTCATGTCTCACCTTTCTATTAGGTTTCTGGCAGTAACATTCACAGTTTATCTTTCCAGCATTAATTCTGTAGCTGTATATACCATTCTCCTGGTTTCTGCTTATTTCAATATTCATTATCTCATGTAGTCCTTTCCAAGTTGTGTTTTTTAAAAAATCAATCTGCATATCATTTCTTATGGTGTAGTAGTATTCCATTACAATCATATACCACAATTTGTTTATCCATTCCCCAACTAATGGGCATCTCCTCAATTTCAAATTCTTTGCAATCACAAAGAGAGCTTCTATAAATATTTTGGAACATATTGGTTCTTTTCTTCTTTCCCTAATTTCCTTGGGAAACAGATTACTGGGTCTAAGGAATACACAGTTTTTATAACTCTCTGAGTATAATTCCAAATTCACTTCCAAAATGATTTTCCTGATTCACTCACTTCTTTTCCCAATTTTTCTTCTACCTCTCTCATTTAGTTTTTAAAATCCTTTTTGAACTCCTCCATTAATTCCTTTGGGGCTTGAGAACAAGTCATATTTTTCTTGGAGGCTTTGGATGCAGCAGTATTGTCTTTGTTGTCTTCTTCTGAGTTTGTGTTTTGGTCTTCCTTGTCACCAAAATAACTTTCTGAGTTGAGTTTCTTTTTTTGTTTTTTGCTCAATTTCCAGTCTTTTTCTTTTAATTTATTTTTAAAGATTGATAAAGTTGGAGTCTGTAACTGAGGTGAAGGGAGTACTGTTCCAAGCTTCAAGTTCTTTATGTAGCTTCTGTCAGCTCTGGGTCTAAGAATCTATCTTTCGGTTCTTCCAAGGTGATATGACATAAGTAGAGATATATTTAATACTTGCCAGGTCTGCGTTCTGGTTCAGGAGTAACCATAAGTACTCTTTGAAGTCTTTGAACTATTACTAGTGTTCCCTGCTGTCCTATGGCCAAAAGCATTAGTATTGCTAATTCTCTTCCTCTCTTTGAAAGTATGCCTCAGGACTGCTTCCAGGATCTGTGTATAGAAAGCACAACAACAGTCTTATACCCACAACCAGCAAAGGGACTTTGGTAATATCTTTCTGAGTAATTTTCTGACCCCTCCTTACCATCTGTGGATGAAAGTTCTGGAAGCCTTTGTTACTACTTCAGCTGCATTCAAGGACTATTGCTATTGTCATGGTGGGGCCTGCCTTGGTGAGTTGTGTTTCATCTCTATCCAGGTGAACTATATCCCTTATTCCAGCCTTCTTAAGTTTTTTTGGTCTAAAAAAATACTTTACCTTAACTTTTTGTGAGTTATGCTGTTCCAGAATTCATTCTGAGGCATTAAATCATAGTATTTTGGAGGATAACGTGGTAGAGATTAGATGGATCTACTATCTTGGCTCATCTCAATCTCTTCTTGCAGGACTTTGTCAGTAATATATAAAAATGCTGATAATTTATACAGGATTGCTACTTTGATAACTATTAGTTTCAACTAACTTTTTAGATGAATTTTTAGGATTTTCCACATATATCATCATTTTGTCTGCAAGCAGAGAGACTTTTATTACCTCTTTGCCCATTCTGATTCCTTCAATTTCTTTTTCTTCTCTTATTGCTATTGCTAGCATTTCTAACATTGTTAAATAATATTGGCAATAATATGCATCCTTGTCCCATTCCTGATCTTATTGGGAAACTTTCTAACTTCTACCTATTACAAACAATACTTGCTGATGATTTTAAGTAGATGTATCATTTTATTTTAAGAAAAAATCCATATTATGCTTTCCAGTATTTTTAATAGGAATAGATACTGTATTTTATCAAAGGCCTTTTCTGTATCTACTGATATAATCATATAGGTTTTATTACTTTCTTGTTGATATTATCAATTATGTTGATAGCTTTCCTTATATTTAACATCCCTACATTTCTGGTATAAATCCTGTTTGGTCACAGTGTGTTATTATCTTTGTGATATATTATTATGGTCTCCTTGCTAATATTTAGTTTAGGATTTTTGTACCCATATGCATTAATGAGATAGGTCTATAGTTTTCTTTCTCTGTTTTTGCTCTTCATTCTTTAGGTATGAGCATCATATCTGTTTTGTAAAAGGAGTTTGGTAAAACTTTACCTTTTGTTTCAAATAATTTCTTGAATATTGGAATTAGTTGATCCTTAAATGTTTGATAGAAATCACCTGTAAATCCATCTGGTTCTGATGTGTTGTTTTCCTTCCCTGAGGAAGTATATGGCTTGTTTAATTTCTTTTTCTAAAATGGGTTAATTTGGGTATTGTACTTCTCACTCTGATAGTCTAGGCAGTTTATTTTTTCTAAGTATTCTATTTCTTTCATTGTTAAATTTATTTTCATGTAATTGAGCAAAATAACTACTAATTATTGTTTTAATTTTCTCTTCATTGGTGGTATAGTCACCTTCTTCCATTTTTAATGCTAATGCTTCTCTTTTTATTAGATTAATTAATGGTTTATCAATTTTGTTGATTTTTTCATGAAATAAGCCTTTAGATTTATTTTTTAATTCAGTGGTTTTCTTACATACAATTTTATTGATCTTATCTTTAATTTTTAGGATTTCTAATTTGATGTTTGATTGATTTCCCTCCATTCTTTTTTATTCACTGTTTGTCCTTTTCTTTTCTCTTTGCTATGTGTGTCCTTCTCAGATGTCTAATATTCTCACCCCTTCTTAGAAATCTGCCCTCTTCCTCTTCCTTTGCCCTCCTACTTCTAAATTGTCTGGCTTTTCTAAAGGTCCCTCCTTATCCCTTCCTCCTTACATTTTAGACCTTATTTTATCCACCTTTCCAAAAGTCACTTCCTTATCTCCCCAACTGTGCCCTTGTATTCCTTGATACGGGTTCAATTCTAAAAATTTGTCTTTTATTTTATCTCAATAATCTCTCCTTTATCCCCTCATCTTACCCCCCTATTTCTTGATACGAACTCCTTTCCTGGTATCCCTCCCTTTTTTTGTCCCCTTGCCCTTCTTATTCTTAATCTACCCTTCCTTTTCTTAGTTCTTCAGTACCTTCAGAGGACTCTTTGTCCCTATATTATCTTATCCCAGTCTCTCCCTTATCCCATCCCCCTTACCTCCTGTTTCTCTTTATGTTAAGAAGAATTTTATTCTTATAATTGTGTATGCTGTTTTCTTTTTTATACCAGATCTGAGGAATGTAGGTTTCCAGTACTACCAGTCCTCTACCTCCTCTTCCTTTCTCTGTGACAGTTCCTCTACTCATTTCACCTCCATATAAGATAAGTGTCTCACCCTACCTCTTCTACTCCACTACCATTTCATCTCATTTCATTGCATTCACCTTGACCTTGAGTCTTCCACCCATTCATGCTCTTTTGAAATATCCAGGCAATGATGCCATTCCCAAGACCCAGAGATGACATTTTGATGAAACAATTTGAACTTTTGGGCCACTTATGATGTCTTTTACCATTACCTTTGTATGTTTCTTATAGGTGAATTTTTCTGTTATTCTGGGATTTCCCCCAGGAATAGTAGGAACTCCTTTAGTTCACTTCTGCAAAGATTTTATCTGTACTATCTCTCAAGGCTCACCAATGGGAAGACTTACAAAATGGAAGTGAAGGGCTTATCATAGAGCATTGTAGAATCATAAAAAATGGCTAGAAGTATAAAGGATAAAGATGAACCTGTATAAAGTAGATTCTCTCTGTAGTTCTCTGAACTATACTAGTAAAAGAACTATAGTATAATCACTGTATCTACACACTAGGGTTTGCAAGGTATTATTGCAGATTCATTCAAAATGACGGTGTCCTTTTTGTATCTACCAAAATAGCACAGGATGTTTCGCTGGACACAAGATCTGAAGATGCCTTCCAATGGTACTTTCCAGATTCTCACAGACCCTTTATTATCTTCTGATGTTTCCATTATCATAAGCAGGGTTATCTTTTCTCACAATTTCATTCAACCTACCAGATCCTTGTGCCTCTATCTTACAAAATTTAATCTCAGGAGAACAAATTTATAATATTTGAATGAGAGAACTCATATTAGATAACCTACATGGCCTAGATGCCTCATTTTGACAAAGTCTGGAACCCCCAGCAGTGAACAAATTATGGATCACAAAAGCTTAAAATATCTAAAAACCACCTGTAAATGCAAGCAGTGAAAGAAACAGGACTTGCTTTTCAGTTATTTTTGTTTTGCTTTTTTCCTACACAGCATAAGAACCCAAAGGCTGATGTTTTGTCCTGAAAGCTGGACTCTGACCTTTGTTCTGGCCAGGTACCCCCACAATTATTCCTACCTCTAAAGAACAACATAATTAGACAACCATCTAGACCTCCTACACAGGATTTGTCAATTGCAAGGTTAACAACTCGGTCCTAACCTTCTGGGTAGGGTTCCATCACTCAGAGAGAAGCTCTTCATTCTGAGGATCATTACTGGAGAATGAAGGATTGAAATGCACATATCTCCTGTTTCATAGATGTTTGGAGGCCATGTTTTTGTGAGGAAACAGAAATCTAGAGGGGAATAGAAATCAATACAAAAATTGAGGGAGGCCTTAAAGTAGCCACTTTCGTAGTTGGTGTTGGGGGGATCCAAAAGATGGCCACTTCTCAGTTGTACTCATCCATCAGGATCACCTGGAAGCCCTCAACCAGCTCTTCCTGCAGCCTCTGTCTATATAGAAGATATATACAGTGTAAATTGAATGTAATCTTAGATGGAAGATGCTGGGTGTTTGCAAGGGACTGGAGAAGACTTTTTTTTTTAATTAAACTCTTACCTTCTGTCTTGGAAACAATACTGTGTATTGATTCCAAGGCAGAAGAGTGGTAAGGGCTAGGCAATGGGGGTTGTGACTTGCCCAGGGTCACACAGCTGGGAAGTGTGAGGCCAGATTTGAACCTAGGACCTCCCGTGTCTAGGCCTGGCTCTCAATCCACTGAGCTACCCAGCTGCCCCCTGAGGAAGACTTCTTGCAAAGGATGGCTCTTGATTTCAGTTTTAAAGGTCAGAGAAGCCAAGAGGCATGCCAGGTATGGGTAACAAGCAATACAAAAATCTATTGGGATAAGGGCAGCTAGGTGGCTCAATATGTTGAAAGCCAGGCCTAAAGATAGGTGGTCTTGGATTCAAATTTGTCATCAGACACTTCTTAGATGTGTGACCCAGAGCGAGTCATTTAATCCTCATTTCTTAATCCTTACTGCTCTTCTGCCCTAGAACCAATACCTGATATTGATTCTAAGACAAAAGGAAAGGGTTTTTGTTTTGTTTTTTTAAAGGCTACTTGGAGATGGACTTTAATATGGAAAGATCAACAAGAAGATCAGTCTAGAGAGATGTAGAGTAGATGGAGGGAATCAACTATAAGAAGACCTGCAAGATCTAAGTTGTGAATATCTTTAAATGCACACTGAGCATTTTATATTTGATCCTAAACATAATAGAGAGCCACTGGGATTTATTGAGGAAGGAGGCTGTATGGTCAAGCCTGTGCTTAAGAAAAATCCCTTTGGCAGATGAGTGGAGAAAAGCTCCAAACAAGGAGATCAACCTGATCTACCTTAAAGGCATGAGGTGATGAGAGCCTGACCCTAGGTTAGTTGTTGGTTGTGTAGCTAATGAGGAGGCATAAGGTAGAAATGTTGTGAAGGTAGAAACAACAAGATTTGACAACAGTCTTGGGAATCTGGGCACATTTTTTTTTTGCCAGCATGTTTCCCATCACCACTGGGGTCTCATTTTTATCAGGGGAAACAACCTTCTACCAAGTAATGTGAGGACTAACTACAGATCTAGCAGTCATTGAGACCCCAAGAAAAATATTCTGCTTCATTCCTTGCAGCAGCCACATTTATTGGTGTTAAGGCCACTCTAAAAGTTCTTCTGAGAAATGCTTTGGACTCCTCAGATTCCTCAATCACTTCACCTCTATAGGAATTCCCAATTAATTTCACACTATTCTGTGCTATTATTATTGTTCAGTCATTTCAGTCCTGTCAGACTCTTTGTGACCTCATTTGGAGCTTGCTTGGCAAAGAAACTGGCATGATTTAAAATTTTCTTTTCCAACTCATTTTACAGTTGGGTCCGGCTAGGCAAATAGGATTAAGTGGGGTGCCCATGGTTACACAGTAAAAGTCTGAGGCCAGATTTGAACTTGGGAAGATATCTTCCTGACTCTAGGCTCAGCACTCTACCACTGTGCTATCTAAATGCTCCCATTCTGCATTATTAACTGCCTTTCCATATAAAGGTTTACCTTTGCATATTACTCTCACTATTTTGAAAAATGTTCCCTCAAGTACCACTTAAGATATTACATGACCTATCCCAAATCACTGGTTGGATTTATTTGATATGGCAGAATTTTGCCATTAAAAGCTACACTTTGCCATATCTGTAATACCCTATTTCATACAAATTCTTATTTCTTTCCTAAACCCACTCCCAACATCATAGTTCCAATGATAAACAGTTATTAGCTGGGAGAAGTGGCTGCCATCCAGTGTGACTTACAAATAGCCTTCTAGATAGCAAAGGCTATCTGAAAGTAAGAGGCAGTTAGGTGGTACAGTTGGATGAAATGCTAGGTCTGGAGTCAGGAAGACCTGAATTCAAAAGCAGCCTCAGATACTTACTGGCTGTGTGACTCCCCACAAGTCACTGTACCCGGTTTGCTTCAGCTTCCTCATCTATAAAATGAGGTGGAGAAGGAACTGACTCCAACAATATTTTTGCCCAGAAAACTCCAAACAGAGTCATGAAGAGTTGGATATAACTGAAACAACAAACTGAAAGTAAAGGGTCTGTCAGGATCTGTCATTTTAGTAGGCAGACTAGAAAACCATGAGGTGGAGAGGGCACAGGTGGTGCCTGGTGTAAAAAAATAGACTCGAATACAGGACTACAATCCCCACAAGCCTTTGCTCCACTTCCCCAAAATACTTTGTAATTTCACGGGAAATCTGAGGTGGGCGGAGATCGAGGATGGATTTAAGCTGGTGGCAAAGGTTTTTGGGTCCTCTTTTGGACTTCCATTTTGGAGCAGAGGCATCTCTTCCATGATGTGAGGTTATTTTGTCTAGGCCTCTGGCCTAGGCACATGTTTCTTACTTGTATATTCTTTAATCCTTAATAAACCTCTAAAAAATATAATACTCCTTGCAGAGAGAAACTAATTTCTACCTGCCTCAGTCTCCCCATATTCCTAAATTTTAATCTTTACACTGGCACACACACACAGCAAGTGAAAGCATTTTAGCTCAAATCCCATATCACCAGGCCTGTGGGGAGCAGTTGAATAGAACAAAAGCTGATGGTATCAGCATCTCCACAAGAATATTTAGGGAAGTTGATAGTGAGAAAGGTATAGAATATCTTGTATTCATCACTAGATGTAGTGATGAACAGAATATCTAAAGAGAGTGAGTGGAGTTAACAGAGGAGGAAAAATTTATTGAAAGGATGGTTTGGCTATCATGTCCATGGTTATTGGTATTATATATCCTTCCCACACATCATCATAGTTGTGAATGTTATGGCTATGCTAGTCTACAGCAATGATCTTGAAGTTTGGGTCAGGGAAGCTTCTGGGTCCCTGAGACCCTTTTAAGGGGGTTTATTAATTCAAAGCTACTTTTATAATAATACTAAAATGTTTTAATTTTCTACATTGCAAAAATTGATAGCTATAACCTATCTTAACAAAAGCTCTCTGGGGAATTCTGAAAGCTTTTAGACTTCTAAAAGGGTTGAGACCAAAGCATTTGAGAACCTTTGATATCGAGTCATGTTGGCAAACCCATGGCACACATGCCGGAGCATGCTGGAGGGGGCTACTTCCTTCCCCCTCTCCACATGCCTGAGGACATTTCTCACATCATCCACTCTTCTGCCTAGTAGCCCATTTGGAGCACTTCTACCTCACCTGTCTGGAGTAAGGTGCCAGGCAAGGGGACTCACATGTGGTGTGAGGGTTCATTTTTGGCACTTGGTCCCCAAAAGGTTCACAATCACTGATCTGGAATGTGGGTATGTATTAAGTATAGGTCAGAGTAAAGGTTTATGCTTTTCAAGAGTCCATATGCAACTCTGATGGGTTCAGAAAGTAAGTAGTGATGAATTCTATTTTTTGATCACATCTAACACAGCATCTTTGAATACTATTCATTAATTCCCCCTAGAGAAGAGGTGGTCTACAGTAGGTAGTAGGTATGTGACTGAACCAATTTGTCCAGAAAGAGATTATAAATTGAAAGTTATCAATGGATAGTCTATAGTTAGATTTGTCCTACTTCCCATAGCTTCCAACCTTTAGCCTACATACCTGGAAGTCAACCTATATATGTCATGCCCATTGCATTTCCAGGTATTCTGAATAACAGGAGGAAGCAATTTTGGGTTCTTAGAGGCCCACAGACTGGGAGATTATGAACCAAGGAGATATAATCTAGGAGCCTGCAGGAAAGCTTTGGAGTTGTTAAAAACCTAGCTTATTCCACCTAACCAAAACCGATAAGCCTGGAGATTTATACTAGTCAATAGCAAATAAAGACTTATTAATAATTTATTAGGTACCAAACACTCTGCTAAGCACTGGGGATACAGCGAGAGGCAAAAGGCAGTGGCTGCCTCCAGAAGTAGACAGTCTTCCTCTAGGGAGAAGGATGGTATCAGAGTTGGTTATAGCAGAGCAAAAGTGTATAAGAACAAACAAGAAGGTTCAGAAATTTCTGATGAAATGGAAAGTATGCTAAATTTGAAGTCAGAGGACTTGGATCACCACTGATTCTAAGCCTCAGTATCCTCATTTGTTCAAATGAAGGGGTTGAACTAGATCATTTGTAATATCTCTCCCAGTTCTAAAGCTATGATTCTATGAGAGGAAGGTGGGCACACATCCCTCACATAAATAGATGCCAGGAGCAGCTGACTATGACTCAGGAATTTCTCCTTGCTGCAACAACATGGATTGTGCTTAATCCATTGAGCTTACCAGAAATTCCATTTCTGTAGATATCTTGGTCTTTCCTTGTATATTTGCTTTTAAGTAATCTTGCCTTATTTCAGTTTATTTCCTCCAGGGTGGAAACCCACAACCTGCACTCTGGACTTATCTTACTTACTAAACTCTGATCTCCTTATCATCAGTGCTGAGGCCAATTAGGAAATTGTGAAATTGTGTCATATGTTCCTCTCAACTGACTCTTAAGTTCTAGAGGAGATCCCACTATTTAGATCTACTTTGGGTTCCCTACCCTCAAGTCGCAGGTCAGTCATACATCATATTCTATTTTCTACTATTCTATTTTTATTGCTTATGCATTTGTTGGATCTAGAGACCTGAGTTCCATTCCCATGTAATTAAATAGCTCTAACAGTAGACAAGAAAGTCACTTTAACCACTCTGGGACTCCTTTTTCATCTGTTGAATAAAGAGTTAAGGGGGCAACTAGGTGGCTCAGTGGATTGGGAGCCAGAGATGGAAGGTCCTGAATTCAGGTATGGCCTCAGACACTGCCTAGCTATGTGACCCTGGGCAAGTCACTTAACCCCCACTGCCTAGGCCTCCCTGCTCTTACACAGTATTGATTCTAAGATGGAAGGTATGGGCTTAAAAAAATAAAATAAGTAAAGAGTTAAACTAGATAATAATCTTGAAAGCTTCTTCAAGCTGTGACATTCTATATTTCCGAGGAAAGGGAAATTATCAAGAGGAGAGCAGCCAAGTCCTGTCTTTCAAAATGTTAGAGAGTAGTGGGGTATATCAAAATATGATCTAGCTATTCAGGATCTTAAAGGAGGTAAAAAAAAGTTAAAAAACAAAGAATTCTATTTTTTTTTAATTGTGAACCCTTATTTCTGTCTTAGAATTAACACTAAGTATTTATTCCAAGGCAGAAAACCAATAAGGGCTGGGCAATCAGGGTTAAGCAACTTGCCTAGGATAGCACAGCTAAGTGTTTGAGCCAGATATGAACACATGACTTTCAGTCTCCAGGCCTGGCTTTCTATCTAGAACTCAATCAACTAGTTGCCCCAAAGTAAGTATTCTTCGATGCAACAATATTTAATAGAGTGTATAATTTAACTTAATAAAGTAACTTAATAAGATACATAGATTTTTTAAAGATAAAGATATGGGAGTAAAAATAGTGAAAATGAAAGAACAAGTTTGAATATACAGATTTAAGGTAATGAGAAACAAACAAACCAAAGTAAGATCTTAGAGTATGACAAGGAGAGCGGAGGACAACTTTGGAAGATTTAATCAATAAAAATGGACAGATTAAGAAGACACTGTTAAAATTCAGAAAAAGTCAGAGGGAAAAGGATTTCATGCCGGCTTACAAAAGAATGAAGAAACAAATGATTTAAATAGCAGAAATGAAGCTGACAAGTGAGCTGCTTGAAGAAGTTGAAGAGAAGGATTTCTTGGCTTCATGGAGTCACTGCTAAATTTCATGAGACATCTGAGGGGGGCCAGAATAAATATCTGCTTGCTCTTGTTTTCCTTTTATTTATTTTTAAACTTTTTCTCAGCCAAAAAAAAAAAAGAAAAAACAAGTATTTTTCTTCCCTCCTGCCTCATACTACCTTCTTAATAAAGCCTAACTAGGGTGACTCCAACTGTTCTTGTTGGTGAAAAGAGTTTGCTATTTTAAAAAATATATCTTTGTTAATCCTGTTCATCTTTTGTTTCTCCTCCTTCTAGTTTCAATGCCCTCAAGACTCTTCGGCTTTCACTGCATGTCTCACAAAGCTTTCTTTAAAGTGGTTTTACCCATACTGTTTCTGTCTTTTATGAATAATAACAATAATAATAGCTAGCAGTTATATAGAACCTATTATGTGGTAAGCACTTTACAAATACTATCTCATTTGATTTTTACAACAACGCTAAGAGGTAGGTGCAATTATTATCCAGTTTTTTACAGTTGAGGAAACTGACAAGCAAAGGTTAAGTCATTTGCCCCAGGTCACACATCAATTAGGTGTCTGAGGCTGTATTTGAACTTATGTCTTTGTGACCCCAGGTCCAGACTCTATCCTCTACTGTACCTAAATACTTCTATGAGGTAATACTATTTATTATCTTACACCATTTTTTTCTTAATATTTAAAAAAACAAATTTCTATTGCTATCTTGTTTTTACATCACCTAGATTTTCTCCTGGATCCCTACTCTTTCCAGAGAGCCATCCAAAAAAATTTTAAGAGGAAGAAGAGAAAAAAATTCAGCAAAATATATAAACATCTACAAGATGTTTTTCTTTTTAAGATGAAAATTTTTTAAATTTTTAATTATTTTCACTGAACAAAAACTGATTTTTTTCTCCCTCCTACTTTTCTCCCTTATGAAAAATAAATCTCATAACAAATAAGCAAATTAAAAAACAAACAAATTCCCAAATTGACTGTGTCCAAAAAATATATGGCCCATTCTGTACTTGGAGTCCATCACTCCTTTCTCAGAATGTGGGGTAGCATCATTTGTCCTCTCAGATCATGATTGGTCATTGATCAGAGTTCTTAAATCTTTCTATTTACTTCATACTGCATAAGTTCTTACAAGTCTTCCCATGTTTCTCTGAAGCCATCTCTTATGTCATTTCTTGTATCACAACATTCATTTAAAAGATCTTAATCAGCCACTCTCTAATTAGTGATCACTTCTTTAGTTTATAATCGTTTAGCACTAAAACAATAAACTGCTATGACTATTTTGTACATATAGGTCTTTTTTCCTCTGTCTTTGATTTCTTGGGGGCATAGACCTAGTAGCTGTGTTGCTGAGCCAAAGGAAAAGCAGTTTAGTAACTCTGAGGGCATAAATACAAATCCTTCCAAAAAGCCTGAACTAATTCACAGCTTAACTGATAGTTAATTAATGTACTTATTTTCCTGCACTAGGGACTGTTTTCTATGATATAAGAAATGAACAAGGCTATCAAATAAGAAGTGTTAAATGTAATATATCAAAAAGAAAGAAAGGAAGATATGAGAAATCAGAAACCACTAACATTATTAAATATCTGTTAGATTTTAGCTGTCAACCTACTTTAAAAATTAGTAGGGGGGCAGCTGGGTAGCTCAGTGGATTGAGAGCCACGGCTAGAGACGGGAGGTCCTAGGTTCAAATCTGACCTCAGACACTTCCCAGCTGTGTGACCCTGGGCAAGTCACTTAACCCCCATTGCCTAGCCCTTACTGCTCTTCTGCCTTTGAGCCAATACACAGTATTGACTCCAAGACAGAAGGTAAGGGTTTTAAAAAAAAAATTAGTAGGAGGTCAAGATGGCAGTGTAGAACTTAAAAAGCAAGATCAGTCATCTGGAAACAGAGGCACTTGAACTAAAATGATAAAATGGTGTCTTGAAGGCCAAAATTAATCAGCTTGAAAATGAGGCAAAAAGGATGAAAGATGACCTCCAAAGAAAATCAGACTAGAAGGAGAAGGATAATCAAAAATCTAGGGATGACATTCAGTCTTTAAAAACCAAAACACAATAATTAGAAGCAAGCGACTTCACAAGGCAGCAGGACACTATAAAACAAAATCAAAAGAATGAAAAAACTGAGGAAAATATGAAACATCTCATTCACAGAATAGAAGATTTAGAAAATCCTTCCAGGAGAAGCAACTCAAGAATCATTGGTCTACTGGAAGACTATAACAAAAGAAAAAAGCCTAGACATTATCCTACAGGAAATTATCCAAGAAAACTGCCCCAAAATTCTAGAACAAGAGGGAAAAGTGGAGTTTGAAAGAATCCACATATCACCTGCTGTACTTAATTCCCCAGCTGACAACACCCAGTAATGTTATAACCAAATTCAAGAACTATCAGACCAAGGAAAAAATATTATAAGCTGCTAAGAAGAAGTCATTCAGGTACCATGGAACTACAGTCAGGATAACACAGGATCTGGCTGCATCTACACTGAAGAACCGAAAGGCATAGAAAAGGATATTCCAAAAAGCAAGGGAACTAAGTCTACAACCAAGAATCAACTACCCAGCAAAACTGACTATATTCTTACAGAGGAAAGTATAGTCATTTAATAATTGAAGAATTCCAAGTATTTGTAAAGAAAAGACCAGTCTTGAACAGAAAATATGATGCCCAAACACAGAACTCAAGAGAACCATTAAAAGGTAATTAAGAAAGGGAGAAAAAAACAAAAACAAAACAAAGCAAAAAACAAACTTTTCTTAAAGGACCCAATAAGGTAAAATGATATGTATCCCTACAAGAAAAGAGAACATTGGTAACTCTTAAAAATTGTTATTACCACCTGGGTAGCTAGAAGAATTGTACTTAGAGGGAACAGTGACAAACTGTATAGGATGAAATGCCAAGAAATAAATATGTATATAGATATATGTATGCATAAATATATATATATACACACACAACTAGAGTTTTAAAAAGAGGTTCATATTAAGAGAAATGGGAAAAGAAACAAAATGGGGTAAATTTATATGTCACAAAGAAGCACATGGCAGGAGAGGGGAGCACATCAATACACTGGAAGGGTGAAGAGGTTGGAGATAGGAAATCTCAATTCTTACATGCATTGAAATTGATTCAAAGAGGGAAGAACAATCAAATACATAGGGGCAGAGAACTGATTTGTGCCCTAGAGGGAAGTAGAAGGGTAACAAACTGACTAGTGGAGAGGGAAGCAATACAAGGGAGGGAGAGGGTACGGGGGTAGTTTAAAAAGATTGTAAAGAAAATGAGAAGGAAGGGTAGAAAGAGAAGTAAAATAATGGTGGGAATTAGGGGGGGCTGATTAAAAAACAAAACACACAAAACACTGGTGTAGAAGGAAATAGTGAAAAAAGAAAGGGCAGGACTAGGAGTAGAAATCAAAATGCTGGGAAATACACAACTAATAATCACAACTCTGAATGTGAATGGAATGAACTCACCCATAAAACACAAGCAAATAGCAGAGTGGATTAGAATCCAAAACCCTACCATAGGCTGTCTGCAAGAAACACACATGAGGAAGGTAGATACACATAGGGTGAAAGTAAGAGGATAGAGCCAAATCTATTGGGCATCAACTGATAAAAAGAAGGCAGGAGTAGCCATCATGATATTGTGAATTTCAAAACTACTCAACCCTGTTCAAACCATTCTTTAGAGGATGGGATTTGGCTATTTCCTGATCAATAACAATAGAGATACGTGGAATGACAGAATCAGGTCTTGGAAACTACAATCTCCACCCTACTCAGGGTAAAGGATTTAGGAAGGGCTGCAGCAAAGCTCAAGATTTAATTATTTGAGAATATGGCCTTCAACAGACATGTGCAAAGGGGGCAGACCTCTGGGCGGTCCTGGGTTAAGCTAGAGCCACCATTGGCACAGGTGAGACACAGGAAGTGAGGTAGAGGACAGCCCAGGAGTTCTGGGGACTTCCTGTGTGGAGGGAGAAGGTGGTGGTTGGAGCCTGGTGTTTGGTGTGGAGGAGCCCTGAAACTGTTTCTCCATTTTGGTCACGTGAGTGATAGGGACTGATCTCTTTTCTTTGCCTTGGCTATCTAGGGCCTTGGGCCTTTGGCTCAGCTTAAGCAGAGTGGGTATTTAAGCCCTATTTCCTTCTCTCCCCTTTCCCTCTCTCTCTCTCCCTCTAATACTTTTCTTCCTCCTGTTTGTAATTAAAACACCATAAAAAGGTTGACTGATGACTTAAGTTTTCATTTAGGAATTACGTAGCTGAATTCCTTGGCGACCTTAAATTAATATATATCAGTCTTTTAAAGTGATTTCCATATCACAATATCTGACAAAGCCAAAGTAAAAATAAATCTAGTTAAAAGAGATAGGGAAGGTAATTACATCCTGATAAAAAGCAGTATAGACAACGAGGAAATATCTTTACTCAATATGTATGCACCAAATGGCATCACATCCAAATTTCTAAAGGAGAAACTAGAGGAGCTCACGGATGAAATAGATAGAAAAACTATACTAGTGGGAGATCTGAACCTTCCCCTATCTGAACTAGATAAATCAAACCAAAAAATAAATAAGAGGTGAGAGAAGTGAATGAAATCTTAGAAAAATTAGAGTTAGTAGACATATGGAGAAAAATAAATAGGGACAAAAAGGAATGCACCTTCTTTTCAGCAGCACATGGTACATTCACAAAAACTGACCATGTATTAGGGCACAAAATCATTGCAAACAAGTACAAAAGAGCAGAAATAATAAATGCAACCTTCTCAGACCACAATGCAATGAAAACAATAATTAATAAGGGTACATGGAAAGGCAAATAAAAAATTAATTGGAAATTCAACAATATGATTCTCCAAAATTGATTAAAGAACAAATCATAGAAACAATTAATAATTTCATTGAAGAAAATTACAATGATGAGACATCCTTTCAAAATCTAGGGGATGCAGCCAAAGCAGTACTCAGGGAGAAATTTATATCCTTGAGTTTATATATTAACAAATTAGGGAGGGCAGAGGTCAATGAACTGGGCAGGCAAATTAAAAAAACTAGAAAGTGAACAAATTAAAAATCCTCAGATGAAGACTAAATTAGAGATCCTAAAAATTAAAGGAGAAATTAATAAAATTGAAAGTCAAAGAACTATTGATTTAATAAATAAGACTAGAAGCTGGTACTTTGAAAAAGCAAATAAAATAGACAAAGTACTGGCCAATCTAATTAAAAAAAGGAAAGAAGAAAACGAAATTGACAGTATCCAAGATGAAAAGGGAGACCTCACCTCAAATGAAGAGGAAATTAAGGCAATCATTAAAAATTATTATGCCCAATTATATGTCAATAAATA
Organism: Monodelphis domestica; assembly: GCF_027887165.1. Taxonomy (NCBI): domain Eukaryota; kingdom Metazoa; phylum Chordata; class Mammalia; order Didelphimorphia; family Didelphidae; genus Monodelphis; species Monodelphis domestica. The sequence goes on along the minus strand of NC_077230.1, from coordinate 129,111,766 downwards.
TGGCAATCTAGGTGATATGGGTGAATATTTACAAAAAATATAAATTGCCTAGACTAACAGAGGAAGAAATAGAATACCTAAACAACCCCATATCAGAAAAAGAAATTGAACAAGCCATCAAAGAACTCCCTAAGAAAAAATCCCCAGGACCAGATGGATTCACAAATAAATTCTATCAAACATTCAAAGGACAACTAATCCCAATATTATACAAACTGTTTGACAGAATAAGCAAAGAAGAAGTTCTATCAAATTCCTTTTATAACACAAATATGGTACTGATTCCAAAGCCAGGCAGGTCAAAAACAGAGAAAGAAAACTATAGACCAATCTCCTTAATGAATATAGATGCAAAAATCTTAAATAGGATACTAGGAAAAAGAATCCAGGAAGTGATCATGAGGGTTATTCATTATGACCAGGTAGGATTTATACCAGAAATGCAAGGCTGGCTCAATATTACTAAAACCATCCACATAATTGATCATATTAACAAGCAAACTGACAAAAATCACATGATTATCTCAATAGATGCAGAAAAACTCTTTGACAAAATATGACACTCATTCCTATTGAAAATACTAGAAAGTATAGGAAAGTATAGGCCTTTCCTAAAAATAATAAACAGTATATATCTAAAACCATCAACAAACATCTGCAATGGGGATAAACTAGAAGCCTTCCCAATAAGATCAGGAGTGAAATAAGGATGCCCATTATCACCTCTATTGTTTAACATTGTACTAGAAACACTAGCAGTAGCAATTAGAGAAGAAAAAGAAATTGAAGGTATTAAATTGGCAATGAGGAGACCAAGCTATCACTCTTTGAAGATGATATGATGGTCTACTTAAAGAATCCTAGAGAATCAACTAAAAAGCTAGTAGAAATAATCAACAACTTTAGCAAAGTTGCAGGATACAAAATCAACCCATATAAATCATCAGCATTTCTATATATTTCCAACACATCTCAGCAGCAAGAATTAGAAAGAGAAATTCCATTTAAAATCACCCTAGACAATATAAAATACTTAGGAATCTATCTGCCAAGACAAACACAGAAACTATATGAACACAACTACAAAGCACTCTCCACACAATTAAAACTAGATCTAAACAATTGGAGAAACATTGATTGCTCATAGGTAGGACAAGCTAACATAATAAAAAAGACAATCCTGCCCAAATTAATTTACTTATTTAGTGCCATATACATTGAACTACCAAAAAACTGTTTTACTGAATTAGAAAAAAAAAACATAACAAAGTTCATTTGGAAGAACAAAAGATCAAGGACATCCAGAGAAATCATGAAAAAAAAATGTGAAAAGAGGTGGCCTTGCAATCCCAGACCTCAAACTATTCTATAAAGCAGTGGTCATCAAAATAATATGGTACTGGCTAAGAGACAGATAGGAGGATCAGTGGAATAGACTTGGGGTAAGTGACCTTAGCAAGACAGTCTATGATAAGCCCAAAGATCCTAGCTTTTGGGACCAAAATCCACTATTTGATAAAAACTGCTGGGAAAATTGGAAGGCAGTATGGGAAAGATTAGGTTTGGATCAACATCTCATCTCACACCCTACACCAAGATAAACTCAGAATGGGTGAATGACCTGAATATAAAAAAGGAAACTATAAGTAAATTAGATGAACACAGAATAGTATACATGTCAGATCTTTGGGAAAGGAAAGACTTTAAAACCAAGTAAAAGCTAGAAAAAATTCACAAAATGTAAAATCAATAATTTTGATTATATCAAATTAAAAAGTTTTTGTACAAACAAAACTACTGTATCTAAAATTAGAAGGAAGCAACAAATTGGGAAACAATTTTCATTACAAAAACCTCTGGCAAAGGTCTAATCACCCAAATTTATAAAGAACTAAACCAATTGTACAAAAAATCAAGCCATTCTCCAATTGATAAAATGGGCAAGAGACATGAATAGGCAATTTTCAGTTAAAGAAATCAAAACTACTAATAAGCACATGAAAAAGTGTTCTAAATCTCTTATAATCAGAGAGATGCAAATCAAAACAACTCTGAGGTATCACCTCACACCTAGCAGATTGGCTAACATGACAGCAAAGGAAAGTAATGAATGCTGGAGGGGATATGGCAAAGTTGGGACATTAATTCATTGCTGGTGGAGTTGTGAATTGATCCAACCATTCTGGAGGGCAATTTGGAAGTATGCCCAAAGGGTGCTAAAAGACTGTCTGCCCTTTGATTCAGCCATAACACTGCTGGGTTTGTACCCAAAAGAGATAATAAGGAAAAAGACTTGTACAAGAATATTTATAGCCATATTCTTTGTGGTAGCAAAAAATTGGAAAATGAGGGGATAGCCTTCAACTGGGGAATGGCTGAACAAACTATGGTATATGTTGGTGATGAAATACTATTGTGCTAAAAGGAATAATAAAGTCGAGGAATTCCATGTGAAGTGGAACAACCTCCAGGAAGTGATGCAGAGTGAGAGGAGCAGAACCAGGAGAACATTGTACACAGAGACTGACACACTGTGGTACAATAGAATGTAATGGACTTCTACATTAGGGTCAGTGCAATGTCCCTGAACAACCCAGAGGGATCTATTAGAAAGAACACTATCCACATTCAGAGGAAAAACTGAGGGAGTGGAAATACAGAAGAAAAACAACTGCTCAATTACATGGGTCAATGGGTATATGATTGGGGATGTAGACTCTAAATGATCATCCCAGTGCAAACATCAACAATATGGAAATAGGTTCTAATCAAGGATACATGTAAAACCCAGTGGAATTGCGTGTTGGCTATGAGAAGGGGGAGGGGGGGAAGGAGGGAAAGCATATGATTCTTGTAACCAAGGAATAATGTTCTAAATTGACTAAATAAAATTAAAATTTTTTTTTAATTAGTAGAAAAAATAGTAGAAAATCCTATGTGTGGCCAGAACCTCATGCTAAAGAAGATAGCTGAACTTTAGAGAAATCTCAGAACATATCAATGGATAAAGAGGCAAAGGATACTGATATTTTCAAGTCTCAGTAAATACTGTCCCAACTGACAGGATTTCTTCTAATATTTCTGCCCTCATTTCCAATCTCTTCAATGAATTCAAAGTTTTCCTTTTTTATTTTTTTCTTTTCCTCCCACGTTAGGACTACAAGCTTCCTTTTCAAATGTTCAGCATACAATCTCTTACCTTTCCTTACCCCAGAAACCCCAAATGCTTATAATTACACTGTATGTTCCCTTCTCTCCTTTGGAATTTAAATCAGGCTCAGTAGTGTTTGACTATACAAAAAGCTTTTGATGGAACAAGCTGTGATTTTAAGGTCATGCAAAGTTATGGTGTGTCAGATAAGCTGCTGAAACGTGTGCAACCATGCATCAGAGGCTCCCTCCTGACCCCAAGGTCTATAGATATATTTTAGCTGCTCTTCAGACTTCTTTAGCTCATTCATCCTTGCACCAGAATTGGATGTGAAGATGCCAGCGTATGGCATTACTTCCAAGAATGGCCACAGACCTCTCTGACAAGCACTCCAGCTTATAATGCAAGGTTTTATTCACCTAGTATATGACACTGTTTACCCAGTATATAACTTATACCCTAACCCCAAAAGAGTGAAGAGAATCTCTTTCTCCCCTTCCAATGGGCCTTTTCTCCTCCTGTTTCCAGAGACGTGTAAAGTATCTGTGACTCAGTATTACTCAGTGGGACACAAGCAAGGGAGAAAGTCAGGGTTCCTCCTCTCATCATACACTTAGTAGATCAATTCCCAGACAACATCATTGATCCATCCTTGATCTCTCTGTTCTTCTATTGACTTCTCTGCAGCCTTTGAAACTGTTGATCACTGTCTCCCTTTATACTCTTTCTCTTAAAGCTTTGGAGACTGTTCACTCCAGATAATTATCTTATCAATCTGAACATTCCTTCTGTCTTTTTTTTTTTAAACCCTTACCTTCTGTCTTAGAATCAATACTGGGTATTGGTTCAAAGGCAAAAGAGTGGTAAGGGCTAGGCAATGGGGTTAAGTGACTTGCCCAGGGTCACACAACTGGGAAGTATCTGAGGCCATATTTGAACCCAGGACCTCCCATCTCTGGACCTGACTTTCAATCCACTGAAAGTCTCTTTTGCTGGATCTTTTTCCAGACCATGCCCTCTAACTGTAGGTGTCCCTCAGGGTATTGTCCTGGGCCCTCTTCTCTTCTCCTTTTATATTGCTTCACTTAAGGACCATATCAGATCTTTGGGATTTAATTACCATTTCTATGCTGATGATTATCAAAAGGATTAATCCTGCTCCAGTCTCTCTGCCGACCTCCAACTTCACATGTCCGACTGCCTTTTAGACATATCAAACTGAAGGACCAGTAGAAATCTTAAACTCAGTATATCCAAAATGAAATCACTAGAAATCCCCCTAAATGCTCTTCCCCTCTATTATTGATAAGAATAAACATCTAAATATAAAATAATTTTAGAAAGAAATTTATTAGGTCATTTGGTGGAGGAGAATAAGCTGAAAAGGGATAGGCTATCTCTTTCCAGATTCTGGAATGTTTACATTATATAAGATTTTAACAAAGGTTTTCCACACAGGAACTCCATATGCACATAGTAGAGAAATTTCTCCACAGCTAAGAAATTTTGCTACAATTAAGCAATTTTGCTGAGAGGGTAACCTGAAAACAGGGTAGACTTTGATAGATATGAGTAGCTATAACCCAAAACAGGGGGAGCTAGTTAAAGCAGTGGATAGAGTTCTGTGCCCAGAGAAGGAAGACTCATCATCCTGAGTTCAAATCTGGCTTCAGTCACTTTCTAGCTGTGTGATTCAGGCCAAATTTAACTCTGTTTGCCTCAGTTTCCTCATCTGTAAATGAGCTGGAGAAAAAAATGACAAACCACTCCAATATCTGTGTCCCAAATGGGGTCATAAAGAATTGGATGTTGAAAAGATTGACATAACTTGAATCAGAGACTTTGAGTGGAACCCTCAGGAGCTGGTGTAGTAACCAAAACCAAGAATGTACTGAGTGGATTTGAAGCCTGGGGGAACTGGGAATACCTTGTAGCCTTATCTGGCATTCCTAGAGAGTTACTGGAGTCAAGCAATATTTCTGGGTGTGAATAGCCTTTAATCCCATATGATTGCATTTAATCCCTATAATAATCCACCCCAACTCCTCCAGTATTACAAATCATTTCCCCCAAACCTCCTACCTTTTTGAACACTGTAGAGGGTAACACAGTCCTCCAGATTCCTCAGGCTCATGGCATAGGAATACATCCTAGACTTCTCATTCCCTCTCGCCTCTTCATAATCAATCTGTAGCCAAAGCCTACTGATTTCACTTGCAACATGTCCAAAATTTCCCCTTCTCTCTTCTGACACTGCCACCATTCTAGTGCAGTGCTTATCACCTTATGCCTGTAGTTTTGCAATAGTTTATAGGTAGGTCTATCTTCCTTAAATCTCTCCCCACTCCACTTCATTCTCCATTCAGCTACTAAAGCTTTTTTCCTAAATGGAAGGTCTAATCATAACACACTCCATCCAACTTCAATAAACTCCAGTAGCTCACTGTTTTCTTCAAGATTAAACAAAAAATGCTTTGTTTTCCTTCAAAACCCTTCATAATCTAGCCCTGTCCTATCTTTCCAATCTTCTTGCACCTTTTCTGCCTTGTACTTTTTGATAGTATGACTTGGGTCTCATGGCTGTTCCACCAACAAGACACTCCACCTCTTAGCTCCAGGTATCTTATCTGACTATCCTAAATGCCTGAAATGCTCTCCCTCCTCTTCTCTGTCTTCTGACCTCCATAGTTTTCTGTCTTTTATTGAAAGCTGTCCCCAACCCTCTTCTAGTTCCTCCCCTCTGATAATGATTTCCTATGTATGCTACATGCACCTTGTATAGATTTGTTTTCAGAGTATCTCCTTTATTAGATTGCAAGCTCCTTGAAGGCAGGGACTACCTTTTGCCTCCTTTTGTTTCCCCAGTGTTTAATGTGACAAGGAAATCACTTTAAAAGACTGATATATATTAATTTAAGGTCGCCAAGGAATTCAGCTATGTAATTCCTAAATAAAAACTCAAGTCAGCCGTCAACCTTTTATGTAGTTTAATTACAAACAGGATGAAGAAAGGTATTAGAGATAGAGAGAGAGAAGGAGAGAGAAAGGGGAGAGAAGGGAATAGGGCTTAAATACCCCTTCTGTTTAGGCTGGGCCAAAAGGTCCAAGCCCTTAGATAGCTGGGGCAAAGAAAGGAGATCAGTCCCTATTACTCACGTGACCAAAATGGAGAAACAGTCTCAGGGGCCTCCACCTCCAGCTTCCTTCAGAGCAAGCTTCTCAGAGCACCTCTCCAACCACTCAGAGCCAAAACTCTCCAACCAACCACCCTCAGTCCTCAGACCCCTCTATCTTTAAGGAAACCATCCAAGTTCCCTCCCCTCAGTTCTCACATCTACCAATCACTGTCCATGTCTTCCCTGTGCCAATGGTGGCTCTAGCTTAACCCAGGACCGCCCAGAGGTCTGTGGCTTTGCACATGTCTGTTGAAGGTCATATTCTCAAATAATTAAATCTTGATCCTTTGCTACAGCCCTTCCTAAATCCTGTTACCCTGAGTAGGGTAGAGATTGGAATAATTAAATTTTGATCTATGCTGCAGCACTTCCTAAATCCTGTTAGGACTGAGTAGGGTGGAGATTGTAATTTCCAAGACCTGGTTCTGTCATTCCAAGTATCTCTATTGTATCAATTCTAAAATCAATCATGACTCAAAGAAATTCCTGTTCTATGCTTAAGCATAGGTCAAAGCCCTTTCCATTGTTCAGCAAAAGGTTTCTGTCCTAAAGTAATCTTAAGAAGGGAGGAGGAGGAACCTCCCATGCCAATGGGGTTCACATTCCAATAGACTATCAGTAAGAAATTTTTCAAGTATGAAATTTCCCAATGGTGAAATTTCCAACATTTATAAGTCTAAGAAATTTTAAGGTTTACATTAACAAGTGTTAGACTGATGTTTTCTGATTGATTGATTGATTGATTGATTGATTATTCCCAGTGTCATGATGCTTGTCACTGCTTCCTGCAATTTTACTCTCCATTAAAAAATATTTCACCCTTTCACTTGCTGTTGTTCTTTTTGTCAGTCACTGTGAGTCTCTACTTACTGTTAGGTTCCATATCTATCCTCTCAACAAATTCCTCATTCTCTTCAGGAGATAATGCTAGTTCTTAAGTGCTAGGACTTTGAAGGGATTTGACTAGGGATCTCAGGGCTCATGATATATTTTTGTTTTAACTCTTTGATAGTTCTTTTATGCTAGGGCCAGATTTGCTTGTAAGTATTCGATTCTTTCTGTTCTTTCCTACCAGGATCCATCATCCTTACCAGGATCTATCACCCTGTCCTCAAAACAAAGTAACTATCCAATGCTATAGCAAATCCTTTTTCCTTATCTCACCTGAAATTATCTGATCAGTTAAATATCAGGCTGCAGCATGGGTATGACCTTAAGAAGTCCATCAGATAAACATGTTATAGAATAACCATGGTTGCTGCCATTTTACTAATTCAGTTTTGGTGAACAGAGGGGGGAGAAAAATCCCTACATATAATATCAGATCCATGTAACAACTCTGAAAAATTGAGAGTAAACAGTCTAATTTTCTTTTTTAGTAGATAAAGTCAGAGAGACTAGCAAATGCCGTAGTAGTAGTAAAGGAGAGATTTAAAACCAGGTATCCTAAGTGTAAATCCAGTACCCCTTCTTTTACTCTTCATGGCTTTCTCCTCATAGCCAATGACTTCTTGAGAAAAGAAACTAAAGCAATGAGGGGATCAATTAAACAAAGTCAACGCCTCCCACACACTCCCTTACTCTATGTCTTGTGTTCCATGGTCAAATTTGAAAATATGTAGCCAAATTTGAGAGAATGGAAGTGTATATTATGAAAAAAGGATAATGATATTCAAGATGAGTCCAAGTATCATTTATGCAAATAGCCATACTCTGACAATAATTCAGAAGAGGAATGAGTATTTACAATGTATAAAGAACATGAGAGAGAGCCTAGAGTTAGAGTCAACAAAACAGAGTAAAGAGTCATAAAAGAAGAAAAATGTAAATAGGATGAAGGGTAAAAGTGGGTAATGGGCTAGAGATCATTCTTGGCATATGCTTGGAGGAGGAGATTCAAAAGACTCTAGGAAGTAAAAAAAATGAAGCAATATAGATTTGAAAGAAATTGTTTTTAAAAGTTCAAAAGGACAATTTCCTTTACATTGGTTACAAATAGCTCCCTAAAACAAGCCTTGTTCCCCTTATGAGTGATTTTTTTAACAGTCTTATGAAACAATAGGATGATCAGAAGGCAGCTCAGATATTCTCTATTGGAGGAATGAGGGCTATGAGGATCTATGGAGAACTATTTCAAATTTAGATATTTTAAGTTTCAACCTTAAAACAAGCCAATGGTAATGAAGGAACAATTTTCTTTTAACTTTCAATTCCACCTGCTCCTACTCATGTTGAAAGATTAGTAAGAAAGGAGGGTTCCATTAAATAGAGATTTTTAAAAAGTAATTAACTAATTTATTGGTTACATTTAAATACCCAGTTAATATCACTCTTTGCAGATGATGTGATGGTATACTTAGAGAATTCTAGAGAATACATTTTTTTTAAAAGCTAGTTGAAATAATTAACAACTTTAGTAAGGTTGTATGATACAAAATAAATTCACCTAAATCATCAGCATTTCTACATATCCAGCAGCAAGAGATAGAAAGAAAAATTCCATTTAAAATAACTCTAGGCAATAAAAAATACTTGAAAATTCACTTGTCAAGACAAATACAGAAATTATATGAACACAACTGCAAAACACTTTTCACACAAATAAAATCAGATCTAAACAATTAGAAAAACATAAATTGTTCATGGGTAGGCTGAGCTAATATAATTTAAATGACAATTCTACATAAATTAATTAATTCAGTGCCATATCAAACAACCAAAAATTTATTTTATAGAACTAGAAAAAATAATAAAATTCTTTTAGAAGAATAAAAGATCAAGAATATCAAGGAAATTATTTTTTTAAATGTGGATGGTGACCTAGCAGCACCAGATCTCAAATTATACTATAAAGCAGTAATCATCAAAATAATTTGATACTTGCTAAGAAATAAAATGATGAACCAATGGGATTAGGGGGAAATGACTTTAGCAATCTAGTGTGATAAATCCAAAGATCCCAGTTTTGGTGATAAGAACTCAATCTTTGACAAAACTACTGAGAAAATTGAAAAATAGTATGGCAAAAACTAGGTATAGACCAATATCTCACACCTATATCAAGATTCAATTAAATTGGGTATACAATTTACTTATAAAGGGTGGTACTATAAGTAAAATAGGGGAACATAGAATAGTTTATCTTTCAGATGTATGGAGAAGGGAAGAATTTATAACCAAACAAGAAATAGTGAACATTATAAGATATAAAATGAATAATTTTAACACTATTGAATTAAAAGGACTTTGTACAAACAAAACCAATATAAACAAGATTAAAAGGGAAACAACAAACTGGGGGGGGGGGGATTTTATAATAAATTTCTCAGAAAAAGGTTTCATTTCTCAAAGTTATAGAGAACTAAGTTGAATTTATAAGAATACAAGTCATTCCCAAATTGACAAATGGTCAAAGGATGTGAACAAGCAGTTTTCAGATGAAGAAATCAAAGCTATCAATTATCATATGAAAAAAATATTCTAAATCCCTCTTGATTAGAGAAATGCAAATTAAAACAACTCTGAGGCACCACATCACACTTACCAGATTGGTTAATATAACAGAAAAAGGAAATGATGAATGTTGGAGGGGACATGGCAAAATTGGGACATTAATGCATTGGGGGGGGGGTTGTTTGTTTGTGTTTTGTTTGTTTGTTTAAACCCTTAACTTTCTGTCTTGGAGTCAATACTGTGTATGGCCCCAAGGCAGAAGAGTGGTAAGGGCAGGCAATGGGAGTCAAGTGACTTGCCCAGGATCACACAGCTGGGAAGTGTCTGAGGCCAGATTTGAACCTAGGACCTCCCATCTCTAGGCCTGGCTCTCAATCCACTGAACTACCCAGCTGCCCCCACATTAATGCATTGTTGATGGAGTTACGAACTTATCTAAACATTCTGCAGGGTAATTGGCAACTATTGTGAAAAACTGATTACTGCTACAGAAAGACTTTCAAGCAAGTGCAAGCCATGGAACTGTGAAGATCTGTCAATCAGAAAAATTCCAGAGAAGAATGTGGCCAGGGAGAAGGCAGTTGGAATAAGCTGGCACACAAACTGTTTAACTCACCTTTTTCCTTGAGACTCTGAGGAAGAAAGCTGACAGAGAGATTTACTCTGTAGTTTCTGGCTATTGGTTTCAACTTGAAGACTTGGGCTTAGAAATTAGCTCTGAAGATCTTTTTCAAATTATTAACAATAGTCCCTTAAAGACAATCCAACTCTACTTTCTTGATATTGAATTTATAATAGATTAGGGAAACCTGAAATTCCCTCTACCCTTATTCCCCACTCCCTACCCTTTCTTCCTTTAAAATAATCCTTTTCCAGTATTTTGAAGTGAAATTAATCTATTGAAAGCTGCTGTCACTTACCATCTCTGAATAGCTTTAGAATCAAATAGAAGGAAGCCAGAAGTAGGTGGAGGGAGGAGAATTGAGAATTCAGTCTCTCCTTAACCTTATTTCTTGGAGTCATGGTTCCAGATTTTCTCTTTACCTTAAATACCCTAGTAACTGAGCCTCCAATACACTATCCCCAAAGGGCTATAAAGCAAAGCACACCCTTTTATTCAGTAATACCACTACTAGTTCTGTATCCAAAGAGATATCACAAAAGGGGGAAAGGTCTAATTGTACAAAAATATTTATAACAGCTCTTTATGTGGTGGAAAAGAATTGGAAATTGAAAGGATACCCATCAGTTGAGGAATGGCCAAACAAATTGTGGTATATGATGGTGATTGAATAGTATTGTCCTGAACTGTAAATCAACAGGATGATTTCAGAAAGAGCTGGAAAGACAGCTACTCTCAGCAATACAATAATCCAGGACAATTTTGAAGGGCTTATAATGTAGGAAAGGATTTCTAGCAGGGCATAGCAATACAGGCTGGCAACCTGCAAGATCAAGATTCCACAGACCTTGGCTGGGTCAGGATTCTAAGGCAGTTGAAAAACCTCTCTTTCAAGCTATTCAGACTGGAAGGTGTGCCTAGTGATCTCCCTGAAGAACCAATTAAGAAGCTGCCAAGGACTTTGGATTATTAATAACGTTGAGTGAATGTTCCCCTTCACAGTGGTGGACATTGTGAAAGGTGAGGACCTTCTCCCTTTTTGGACCTTGTGAGGACACTACAACTTGAGTCTGCTGTTTGATCCAACCATCTGGAGTTTGTGAGAATCTGGCCCTCTGGACATTGCTAACCCCTTTGTAGTTTAGTTTTAGTTAAGTTAATGTTTTTAGGCTTAATATCTGGGTGGGTTGATAGAAGTAGTACTTCCCCAAATTCCCTTCCAAATTCCCTTTATCCTTTTAATTAAATATACCTGTTATTTTATTCATTTTATCTTCTGTTACCCTTCCCTGAAACCTTTCTATAAAACCTTCCCTCTAACAGGTTTTAATATAACAATTATAAAAAATAGACTAGAACTCTGGACTTCAATCCCCACAAGCCCTTGCTCCACTTCCCCAAAATGCTTTGTAATCTCACGCAATTCTGAGGTGGGCCGAGATCGAGGAAGGATTTAAGCTGATTGCAAAGGCTTTTGTGTTTTCTTTTTGGACTTCCGTTTTGGAGCAGAGGTATCTTTTCCATGATGTGAGATTATTTTGTCTAGGCCACTCTGGCCTAGGCACGTGTTTCTTATCCTGTCTTTTCTTTAATCCTTAATCTTCAATAAATCTCTAAAAAATATAATACTCCTTGCAGAGAGAAACTAATTTCTACAGTCTCCCCTAAATTTTAATCTTTACACAATAACAAAGTAATATATATTACTTTAATAATATAATACAACAATAACAAAATAACAAACAATATAAAATAACAAATAAAAAATAAAAACACCTCCAGAGAAAGAACTGTTAGAGTTGAAATGCAAATCAAAGCATAATATTCTTCACTTTAGTTTACTTGGGTTTTTATTTGGGGGCTTGGGTTTTATATGAATACTCTAACAAAAATTAACAATATAGAAATAAATATGTTTTGCATGGTAATATATGTATAATCCAGATCAAATTGCTTACCAGCTCTGGGAAGAGGAAGACAATTTGTATCATATAACTTCAGAAAAATTATGTGGAAAATTGTTATTACACGTAATTGGTAAAATAAAACATCTTTACAAAAAAATTTAAAGGGTTAGGGTTAAAAATAAATGAGTACCCAATTAAATCTTCCCCTCTTTCTCTTCCTCCCATTAAAGAAGGTATCACTTGACAAAAATATATATGTATATGTAAAATTATGTCTTACTTATTTCTATTTATCAGTTCTATACCTAAGAAACAGAAATTAATTAATTTGAAGATGAGAACATTATAAAACAAATCTCTAATATGTTGCAGGAGAGAGAACTAAGACCAATATGACAGTTTATATGGAATTGCTAAAAAAAACTGCTAGTTTAAATCCAAAGTGGAAATAGTAGAACACTGACCTTAAAGACAAGAATACCTATATTCAAATCCTTACTTAGATACCTACTACCTGTGTGATCCCAGATGAAACACTTAATTTCTATTTGCCTAAATTTCCTCACCTATAAAATAAGTGAGGTAGACACAGAATTCTCTTAAACCTCTTCCAGCTCTAAACCCATGATTCCTTCTCTAAATGCTATGAGAATATATAGAGAAAAGGCACAAACAAGCAAAGCCTCTAATGAGACATAACAAAAAATTTTTGGAACCATACAAAATTTTGGAGGTCAAAAAATAGTGAGAATAAGAGAGTGGTCAACCAATAATCCTTTCCTTCTCTCCTTCCTCCCTTATTTCTTTTCTCCCTTCTTTTACCTCTCAGTCCCTTTCTCCCTAGGTCTCTTACTTCCTCCCTTCAAGTTCCTTTCCACTCTTGCTTCCTTGCTTCCTTCTTCCTTCCCTTCCTCCCTTCCATTTTTTCTTTCTTTTAAACCCCTATCTTCTGTCTTAGAACCAACACTAAGTATCAGTTCCAAAGCAGAAGACAGGTATAGAAGTATCAGTTCCAAAGCAGAAGACTGGTATAGGTTAAACAACTGGGATTAAGTGACTTGCCCAGGGTCACAAGTGGGAAGTATCTGGGGTCAGATTTTAAATCAGGACCTCCCATCTCTAGGCCTGACTCTCTAGCTGAACCATTCAACTGTCCTCCATTCTTATTTACCTCCTTCCTTCCTTCCTCTATTCCTCTTTTTTTTCTTTTTTCCTTCCTCCCTTCTTACATTGTATTAACACTAATAAACAACTGTGTGTGGCACTAAGCTAAGCACTGGGAAAGATGTGAAGATATAAGATTTGATCCTTGAATTTTCAGAGCTTAGAGTCTAATTGGAGGAAAACACACTAGTTTAGATGACTATAATATACAACACTGCATAAATACATTAAAGTGGTCTAAAACAAATGAGGTCTGAAATAGCTCTTTCACTAGCTGGGGATAATAGGAAGGTGTTGCAAAAATATTCCTAATTTAGGTGGAACCAAGATAGCAGATTAGTGAAAAACAATTGAACTCACTCAACATTGCTCTCCAAACAACCTAGAAATCATAACTCAAACCAAATTTTGGAATAACAGTCAACAAAAGAGGAGGGTGATATTTTTGTGGCTTAAGAAAACATAAAAGGTCAGCAGAGAAAAATCTGCTACCCTGAGGTGGAAGTCAGTCCAAAACCCAAATACTCAGTGGTGGTAACAGGGACTGAAGCAGCTGCTGCAGCAGCAGCAGCTTTCAGAGGTCTCACCCCAGAGACAGTAAGAGGGTCAAACAACTGATCAGAAAGAGATTACAAGAGACCCTTTGCTGGCATTGGGTGCAGCTGATATTGACTAGAAACCTTATTGTCCATTGGCAGTTCTGGTTTGCAGTTCTAGGGAAGAGAGAATCATTAGTGCTTGTGTCAAAGGAGACATATCATAGATGAAGACCAGAGCACAGGATTCGAGAGCAATGACCATACTTCTTCTAGGGTCATACCATTTTGTTAGCACCAAAAACTTGCAGATCCCCAGAACAAACTTTGAAAACAGCAACACACACACACAAAGAGACTAAAACTTGAAACAAGGCCTCCTTCCCCCAAGTTGAGCAAAGACCAGCATTAATATAACATTCAAAGTCAAGGTATAGGCTAGGAAATGAGCAAATGATGACAACAAAAAATAATTTGTTCATAAAAAAACTATGTGCTGAGGGGATATTATCCCCTCCCCCTCCTGAGTAGCCAAACTGTTCTGTCAACAACATCAATAAAAGAAAGGGGGCAGGAACTAACCAGGGCTTTTTGTGCAGACAGCTGGCTGGGAGACAGGTGAGGAAGATAGAGAAAGATGCCTATAGAACACGTGGTCTGAGAACTTAGAGTAAGAATGAGGTTTAACTCTATGATCATCTACCTTTTCTATTAATAAACTTTAGGAAAAATAATAACTGGTATATATAGTAATTTTAATTATAACAGATTGTCAAACACATCAGTCTTTTTAGGACCTTTAATTTTCTTCTGAGACTCAGTGCTTAGGGTAAGCATAGAAGAATAGAAGCGGTTTCAGCTGCTACTCTGCTTTCTTATGGAGAACTCACCTTGGCTGAGACAGAAAATTGGTGGTTTTTCTTTTTGAGTCTCCCACCCCAGATCGAATCTGATTGGTGAGATCTTCCCTCCCATGTGGGGTTCCTCTCCCCCATTTTTTTTGGCTTGGATATGTGATTTTTAAATTTCCTCCATCTTCCTTGGTCTAGCATTCAAAATTGTGCACACCCACACTACACGGGCATGTGCTGAAATGAAATACTAACTGCCCACCTGAGCTGTCCTAAGCCAAGCTTGAGCCACCATTGGCACGTGTGAGGTGCAGGAAGTGAGGAAGAGAACAGCCTCTGGAGTTCACTCACTTCCTGTGGAGAGGGCGAGGCCCCAATTCGTTTGAGGAGCTCAAGCAGGGAGGAGGCCACACGCAGCTTTCCTTCAGATCGATCACATGAGTAAAAGGACTGATTCCCTTCCCTACCTTGGCCTTCCAAGGTCTAAACTCCCTCTGGCTCTGCCAGAAGGTTGAGTTAACCTCTTTCCTTGTTCCCTTCTTTCCTTCTCTCCCTCTCCTTCTTTCTTACTCCTATTGTAATTAGTAGTAGTCTCTTGGTAACCTAGGATGACTATTGTCTTTGTGTGTTTTTGTGCACAAAGACACTTGTGCATGAAGATTTAAGTGGAAAAGTCAATGCACAGAGACGGTCCCACTCTCTCAGCGTTGGAAACCTGGGTCCAGTGGCACAAAAAGTCGTTACATCTGGAGACTTCCTCAGCTGCATTGGATGGCCATGTCTTTTGTGCTCCAACACACCCTAAGCACTCCACAGTGCTTTGCTACGTCGCCATCTCAGCCATTGAACCTTCTTATTGGTTTCTTCCGTCTGTTCAGCCAAAGCAGTCTTCACATGCTGGGTGAGCAAAGCCCTAATTCACCAGGGGGTCCACGACTACCCGATGGCTACCCTCACAAGGTTTAGCCAGCCTGTCGAAGCCGTTGCCCAGGGTGTGGCCTCTGCCACATGCTAGCAGCTACTAGGAGCCACAAGTGAGAGCTGGGTGTCAGGTGAGGGTCAGAGGCTGGAGAGCTGCCCTAGGAGGGCACGACAAACCCTCCATACCAAAGATATTACTCCTCTCTGAGCACCCCATACACCCTATTGTAATTAAACTGCCATAAAACTCCATTCTGACTTGAGTGTTTCATTTAGGAATTTCATAATTGAATTCCTTGGCAACCTTAAATTAATATATATATATCAGTCTTTTAAAGTGATTTCAATATCACAGATAGGGGTGGAAGAGGATTTTTTTTTGCACATATGGAACCAGAGGGTTTTAGGACCCAGACAGGGAATCGGCTGTTATTTTTCCTGGGGCTGCTGTTTTTCTGGGATCAGTAAGAAACTTCCCTCCCATGTGGTGCCCCCTCCACCCTATCCTTTAGCTTAGATACAGGTGGGGCAGTAGAGAAAGAAGTCCAAGCCTTTTGGGTAGATAGGATCACACACACCCCCTGACAGTCTGTACTTTCCCTGGTGCTCCAAACCCTCTGAGATGCTGCCACAGGGACCTAATTGCCCCTGCGCTGCACTGAGTGTGGAGACACCCCTTAAACTAATTCTGGGGGGTCCTTCCAGGCTGTGAGTGGATTGGAATAGGGAGGCCCTAAGACCCATCCCCCAACCCTGCAACTTTGGAACCCAACAGTGAGGGGATGGAGCAGAGTGCCTGAGATGTTGGGAACTCTAGTGCTCAGTAGTTTGAGAGTCAGACCTAGAGATGGGAGATCTTGGGGTAAAAATCTGGCACTGATTAAGCAAGTCACTGGTATATAGGAGCTCCCTCCCCAGTGCCCACAACTTTGAAAACACATGGCCACTGACTAACCTCTGGGGGAAGGGAAAGAACTGAACTTTATTGGTTTTTTTTGGTCTCTCCCTTCCCCCCTCACACATTCCTTTCTCCCTGCTTTTCTAAATAAGGCCTAGCCTCAAGTGTCTTCCACTCTACATGAAGTTGCAGTGTCACCCTGTGTTGAGAAGTAAAACTGCAGAAAATTTAAAAGAAAATACCTTCCCTGCTGCTCCTAGTGATCCAAAATAATGATATTGAATTGAGTCATTTTTAAATAAATAAAAGGATTATTAATAGTTAAATATTAAGATTAAATAAATATTAATAATATTGAATTAAAATTAAAACCAAATTTCTAAAATTGAAGAAAGCCAAAATTAAATCAAATTAATTAAATGCAATATTAAGGAATAATTTTAGAACACAATAGTATTAATAATATGAATTATAATAAATATATATTCATTATTAGTACTATTGCTGTGCAACAATTATTTGGTTCCTAATGTTAGCTTATTTTTTTAAACCTACTCTCATTGCCTACCACAATAACATTGAAAAAAATTGTGTCTCCATTTTTTTATATATTAGAAACTTTTCATTGTATAAACTGATCATTTTTTAATACTCAGACTAGATTAAATAGACAGATTAATCCAGACAGATTAGACAATATGGGAAATACTGCAACAAATCAAGGGAAAACAGGATATATTCCTCTAGATTCACCCCTGCATAAACTTTTTAATTGTTGGGGTCATCATACTCTTCCTAAAGAGAATGGGACAACTAAAAAGGAAGCTAGAAAGCTGTGTAAGGCCTCTATGGGAAAAATTATTTTACATGACCAAAATATGGTTCTTTTGACTTCAAATTCTTAAAAGATTTGAAGTTAGCCATTAAAAATAAAGATTCCAAAGATTATAAATATTGGCACTTGAGGGCATATCATGTTGATAAATCAACCATTCCCTCCAATGAGGAAACCATTCTTTCTTTGAAACCAGACCATTTTGGCTTACCTCCTTCAGTTCCTCCTCCTGAACCCTTGATTAGATCTATCAAAAAACACACTCTATCATCACACCTGGCCTGTGAGGAGGTTTCTCCTCATACTGACTCAAACTAGGGCTTGAACCCTTCAGCTCCTCTCCCTGTCAGACCTCACTCATCCCCTACTCTTCCCATCCCCTTTCCTCCCAATCTACATCTCAACCCTCACTTACCACCCCACTACTCATACCCTCAAGAGTTTCCTCCTTTTCACTACCCAGTGCCCGCCCATCTCTCCTATCCCCACCTGTAACATCCCTACCCACCTTATCCTTTTCCCTACCCTCCTTCCCCTGACCCATCCCACCCACCTTACTATGACTCCTCCTCTAGACCTCACCCATCCCACTCCTCTCCACTCAGCCCCTGGTCCCACCCCCATTCCTCTCCAACCCCCCCCCAATCCCACCTCTGTTCCTCTCTTCCCTGCCCAAAGCCCCACACCCTATCTTTTTGCCCTGCCCCCCACCCCCTCACCAGGCCCTCCCCTTTCCATTTGCCCATTTCCTCCCCCTTCCCTACTCGCCTCACTACAACCAACTCCATTGAACTCCAGAAAAAAGGCCAAGCAGCAGTTACCACATATGATTCAAATAAAGGTCTCTTTCCTTTAAGTGTGAATCTTAAAAATTCTCAGACCCTACCTCATAAGATTTGGTTAAGACCATTCCCCATTTAAATAATGAAGGGACTTAGATCAGGAATGTGAGACCTCTACTCTACCCCTACTTAAGCCTGCTTTAGGGGAAGAAACTCCTTGCTGAACAATGAAAAATACTTAAACCCATACTTATAGTAAGGCAAAAGTTCTTAAGCTGTACCTATTTTTAGATCTAATACAAAAGGGTGCTAAGCACCTATAAAGGTCAGGCAACTTGTGAACTTGCAAAAGGCAAAGAGGTGAGGACTTACTCAGGCGTGAATTACTCAAAAGTTTAGCCTTCTTAGGTGTGAATTAAGAATGGTCTGTTCTTTGGAAAACGTCTACTGTGATTGGTAGATGTGAGAACTTGAGGGAGGTGACATAGGAGAAAATTCCCTTTAAAAGGAGATGAGAGACAGTCTTAGAAGGTTTCTTGCTAGAATTCCCTCTGAGGAGACTTGTCTCTCTCAGGTCTCTCTCGGGAGAGTCAGCTAGGAAAGCTGAATTAGAGGAGGCAGCTGGTGTCTCTGAACACTAGAATCTTTGCTTGGACAAATCTTGTGGTGAGTGGATAAAAGACTGACTGATCTTTCTCTTAGGGCTTGGGCCTGGGTTGGCCAGGGCTGGCCTGGGCCGACCTATCTTTTTCTCATTATTTCCTTTTTCTCTCTCTCTCCCTTTCTTTAATTCCTCATTTGTATGAATTAAAATCTCTATAAAGCCCAGCTCACTTGGGTATATTTAATAATTGGGAATTTTTCCTTGGCGACCACCTTAAATTTGATTTAAAACAAGACACTGTCTTGAAACCATATTTTCTGCGGTCACAATTTAAGGCAACCACTCTATTATCTGCCACAGTTTATAACTCCCACTATTTTAATTATTACATAAGGTACGTTTCTACTTATATTAGATGGGAAGATTTAGTAAACATTAGACGCCATACACCCTTCTGTCCACAAGACATTGAGAGATTCAAAGAAAAATTATCTTCCTTTCAATCTGAATCTACACTGCTCATATAAATAAGGTTGAAAGCAT